>NC_041385.1:673788634-673822587 GCF_002162155.2 Triticum dicoccoides | reverse complement strand
GTGGAGGGCTGGATGAACAGTAGACGGTGGAGGGGTGCCCGTGGAGGGGTGGATGAACAGGACCCCGTGGTGTGGAGGGTTGGATGAACAGTAGACGGTGGAGGGGTGGTTGAACAGTAGCCGGTGGAGTAGCGCGCGATGGAGGCTGGATGAACAGGAGCCCGTGGAGGCTGGAGGAGGTCGACGTTAGCCCATGGAGGCTGGAGGAGGTCGGCGGTGGAGATGAACAGTATCCCATGGAGTCCCGTTTTGCGGTACGCCACACCCTCCCGATGAACAGGACCCCTGTTTCGATCGTAGGAGGTCCGTTTCATCCGTTTTGCAGTACGCTACACCCCTCCCGATGAACAGGACCCTTGTTTCGACCGTAGGAGGTCCGTTTCGTCCATTTTGCGGTACACCACACCCCTCCCGATCAACATGGCCCCTGTTTCGACTGTAGGAGGTCCGTTTCCTCTGTTTTGCGGTATGCCACACCCCTCCCGATCAACAGGACCCCCGTTTCGACCGTAGGAGGTCCGTTTCCTCCGTTTTGTGGTACGTCAGGCCTTGTTTCCATCGCCTGTTCCGTCCAAGCCCTCCCGATGAACACGACCACGCATTTCGTTCCGACCCAGCCAGTTGTCTCCCACGCGTTCCATTGCCTCCCCATGAACACGATGCATTCTGTTGCCTCCCCATGAACACGACGCATTCCGTTGCCTCCCCATGAACACGACGACGACGTTGTTTCTCTGTTCTGACCCAGCCATGTACACGAGCCTTGGCCGTACGTATGCGCGAGTAGGCGTTCGAGACCCCGCCCGTATGTACACATACGTGGCCGTATTTTCTTTCTTGCACCCTGGCTGATGTATGTACGTGTACATGCTACGTGTGCGCCTCTACTACGACATGTGTGCGCCTCTACATCCACCAGTATATATGTACGTACACGCTCGCGAGCAGAATGACAACGCTACGTACGCATCGACCAGGCGAGTCCCGACTGTCAGGCACTTCCTTGCGTGCGAAGATGTAGCTGGTGGGTCCCAGCAGTCAGGGGGTGAATCATTTTTTTGCCTGGACGCACTTCCTTGCGTGCAAAGATGTAGCCGGTGGGTCCCAGCAGTCAGGGGGGCAAATCGGTTTTTCTTGCCCGGACGCACTTCCTTGCGTGCAAAGGTGTAGCTGGTGGGTCCCAGCAGTCAGGGGAAATGTTTTTTCGCAAAATACGGTGGCCTGTCCGGTGGGTCCCCGCTGTCAGGTGGAGGAATCATTATTTTGCGCGTAATAAGGAGGGACTTCCTTGCTGCGGCCGTCGACCCAGCTGTCAGCCTCTCCACGTACAGTCCACGTCCGATGGAAGTCATTCCTTGACCACGTTGACCACGCCGCGCGGACAGCACCACGGCGGTGGACGACGGCGAGGCCTAGGAAGGGGACGACTCGGAGCCTGGGAAGACGCAGCAATGGATGACCATGCAAAGAGGAGTACGAGGGTTCATTGGTTCGGCTACGATGTGAGACTGCTGTCGTCGCAGAATAACAGGGGGTGTGGGTGAGTAGAGGGATGGCCTGGCCAGCGGTGGGAGTAGTAGGGGGCGGTGAGGCCTCCGCGGCATCACAGCTGGCCACGGGAGGCAGGAGCACGCAGCACGACCGGCGCTGGTTTGGGCGGCTGGAGCAAGAAGACCAGAGGTTGAAGAATCACTACGACCGTTGGATGAACATCATACGGTAACATCGTTCATATTGACTAAGTTGACAAAGCCCTCCGTCCCCGTCAACTTGGTAGGCCCACAAGTCAGCCTCCCACTATGCTGGGTTCCAGCGGGCAGTGGGAGTATTCATTTTTTTGTGCGTAATAAGGAGGCACTTCCTTGCGCGCGAAGATAGCTGGTGGGTCCGACATGTCAGTGGGGCGCATGTTTTTTCGCGAAATACAGAGGCCCTTCCATTGGGTCCCAGATGTCAGGTGGAGGAATTATTATTTTGTGCGTAATAAGGAGGCATTTCCTTGTGTGCGGCCGTGGACCCAGCTGTCAGCCTCTCCACGCACAGTCTACTTCCAATGGTGTCATTCGTTGACCACGTTGACCACGCCGCACCGAGCGCATCCAAGGTGGTGGACGACGGCGAGGCCCCGGACAGCAACGAGCCGGAGATGGGAAGACGCAGGAGTAGAGTCACAGACGGAGAGGTGTAGAAGGGTTAACTGGTTCTAGTGCGGTCTGGTTCAGCAGTCGGTGGAGAAGAACAGGAGGTGTGGAGGGGTGGAGGGATGGCCTGGCCAACGATGGAGTAGTGCTTCATAGCGAAGCATGCTAAGCAGAGCTGCTAGCAGCAGGAGGCGGGAGGTGGTCCCGGCGGCACTGGAGGAAGAAGAAGAGAGATTGAAGATGGATGCCGGTCGTTGGATGTAAATCCAACGGCAAACATGTCAGAATCATTTGTTGACTAAATTGACAACGACTTGCGTTGGCTTCGACCTATTGGCCCACATTTCAGCCTCCAAAAATGTGGCACGTATTCAACCCATTTTTTCAGAATTTATAGTCTTTTTTTGCGCGGTAAAATTTACAGTCAAATTGATCTTCTTTTTTGAATTACAGCCATTAGCTGGGCTGGGTGAACAAATAATGTAGTGTCCATGCGGCCCATTTATTTTATTTCCTAAAAAATTACAGGTCATTTGCACTTTCTCGAAATACACGATTTTGCTGGGCTGATTCTAATTATAATGTTGGGTTGGGCCAGCAATGTTATCAAAAAATAAAAAGGGGCTGAGCATTTTGTTATAAATATATTTAAATAATAAGTGATATTATTACATTCGTCCTTAAATCTTACCAAGCTTTTGTACACAATCACTAGGATTTTCGTGCCAAAACAATCCGGGATTTTATTTGTTCAAAAATTATTTTTATAAGTTAATAAGATGTGGGATATTGTTTTCTTACATATGTAAGTATCTGTTAAATATATGATGACAATAAAAATAATATATAATAACATATAAAATAATTTAAATATATATAATATAGTTAGAAGGGAAACATAAGTTGGACCTGGCGTTCCTATTCTTATATAGAAAAATAGAACAGACCTCTGCCTTTTCTTCAAAAAAATACATAAATTGGGCTGCCAAAAATAAAACCTCCGATGGGAGGTCCATAGGCCGGTCGATACATGACAGCCCTAAGAAAATACAAGCAGGGCTATGGACCTCCCATCCGAGGTCGTGGGCTGCGCATGTTAAAAATGAAAGCCTAGACGGGGCAGCCCAAAACCACGTCCAACACTTGCCAAAACTCCGTCCCTCGTTTTCTCTATGTTTCGCACACTCGACATTGTGTGGGCATTTTGACTGTGCATCATATGAAGATGTGCTATGCATGAATGTGATCAGCATGATGTTAACTGGCTGGTAGTTCCATTTTTGACCATGAATAAAACATCCAACCTGATGTTAACCCTGTTTGAAAAGGCCGTGTTAATATAAATGTTCTGCCTCTGAAAGTTGCAGTTTCTTATCTGAAACTGAAAGTTGCAGTTTCTTATCTGAAACTGAACTTGCAGTTTCTTATCTGAAACTGAAACTTGCAGTTTCTTCTCTGAGAATCACATTGTCTACACTTTTATACTCCTATGAAACTACATTTTTTAAGTGCTAAAAATAGATCTCTAGAATTCAGAAAATACTTCATACGCTCAATACTGCAAATCTGAAATTCAAAATACATTCATATCTGAAAGTACCCTCAAAATACACAACACAAAACACAATTCACAACCTGCAAATACTGACAACCCTAAGCTCTTCCTGACAATTCACAACCTGCACACTATTGGGCTAGGGGGGGCAGCCCCCTCCTATTCCTCGGTGGCAGACAGCCGCCCCGTGAGACGATGTGAACGGCGAGGGAGACGATGGTGGGCAAGCGTCGTTGGGCCAACTGCTTTTCTCCTCTTGCAGTTGGGTTCGGTCGACGAAGACTCCACCGGCTCGCTCTGGCAGGACACCCTCACAAACGGCACCCTGTAGATGCTCGATCCTTCAATCTCTGGTGGATGCTCCATGTGGGATCGATACTCCCACCACCGCTCCCTCACGAACGGATTCGGTGAATCTGTTTGCTCCATGGCCCAAAGGAGCAGCTCTATGTACTCTGGCGTGACTCCCTTCGGGAGTATCGCCGCCTTTTCGCTCTGTTGCAGATATTTGGCCATGGATGTCGCCGTCGCCGCTAGTTGGTCCTTGTTGTCAAACCAAGACTGCATCTCCAACATCCAAGCTAGCTTCACAGGGTCGCCGTCTGCGATCCTCACGTATCGATTGTACTCCTCCATCGATCTACTTCTCCACAGCACCTTCACTCGCCGGCGGTGGTTTTTGAATGGAAGAGGAGAGTAGTAGCACTGGTTTTGGATTAGAACGGGAGAGGAGCGACGCTGGTTTTGGACTGGAACAGGAGAGGAGGGGTGGTGGTTTTGAAATGGAAGAGGAGAGGAGCGGCGCTAGATTTAGATTGGAACAGGAGAAGAGCGGCGGTGGTTTAAGAGGAGAAGAGCGGAAGAGCGGCGCTGGTCTTGGAAGTATTCTTTTATTGTTTTTCATATTTTGGGTCAAAGTTTGACCACGTACCCCATGCAAAATGTGAATGCATGTCACCAAAAATTGTATCGTTTGGTTCGTATCTGAATGTACTTTCAAATTATATTATTTTTGCAACGTATAACATATATTTTATGTGCGAAAATCATGGTCAATTATGACCCAGAATAAAAGGGAGACTAGTTAATGTGGGGTCGCTTTCTTAATTGAAGGGTAAATTGATTTTGATTTTGATCCAGTCACAGCGCGTCGGCCTTCTTGTCCAATCCTAAATCGTTGTCGCACGCTCCTCTCCCTCTTCTCCATTGCAAAACCACCTCCTCTCCTCTCCATCATCTCCATTCCAAAACCACCGTCTTGCCTCTCCCTCTTTCGATCTTCTCCATTGCAAAACCACCTCCTCTCCTCTCCATCATCTCCATTCCAAAACCACCGTCTCGGCTCTCCCTCTTCTAATCTTCTCCATTGCAAAACCACCTCCTCTCCTCTCCATCATCTCCATTCCAAAACCACCGTCTCGCCTCTCCCTCTTCTGATCTTCTCCATTGCAAAACCACCTCCTCTCCTCTCCATCATCTCCATTCCAAAACCACCGTCTCGCCTCTCCCTCTTCTGATCTTATCCATTGCAAAACCACCTCCTCTCCTCTCCATCATCTCCATTACAAAACCACCGTCTCGCCTCTCCCTCTTCTCTATTGCAAGACCACCCGTCTCTCCTCCCATCTTCCAAAGCTAGCACCAGATCACTCAGAAGGACATCTATGGAGAGGATGCAGCAGCGAATCAGGCAGATCGCCGGCGGCGACCAGGCAAAGTTAGCCAGGTTGAAGGAGATCCTTAGTTGGTTTGACAATGAGTGGGAGATTTCGAGGACGGTGCGGGCCATGTGGCAATGTATGCAAAAGAGCGAGACGGCGGCGATGAGGGCGGCGATGTACATGTACTCCTCGGCGGCAGTCACGTCGCAGTCCTCCGAGTTCATCGAGTATCTCCTCTGGGTGATGGAGCAGACAGATTCGCCCAAGGCGACAGTCAGGCAGAGGTGGTGGGCGTACAGGTCGAAGGTCGAGCACCCAGAGGATAACGAATCAATCGAGTATGGTGTGCCGTTCGTGAGGGTGTAGAGCTAGCCGGAGCCACAGGAGTATTCATTCTCCCACAACAAGAGGAGGCCAGATGGCGCGACGTCGCTTCCCCGCCGTTCTCCACGGTTCCCTCGACGCTCTCCTCGTTTCAACGGCGGCGGTAGGGTTTAAGGTAAGGTTCGCACTAACCTAATCTTCCACCTGCTCATGCTTACAATCAGTGTGACAGCTAATGAAAATCATGCTTACAATCAGTCTCTGAGTACTACGCCAATCACCCTAAAATAGCTCTGGACCTTTGGGTCAAAGTTGTGACACAGTGTACAAACAAAGAAAAATAGATTGGTGCTTCTTTCAGAAAAGAGTACTCCCTAGAAAACTGCCAATATAAGCTACTAGTATTTGGTTAGAGGATTTGATGACGAGAAAGATCCGTCCACATAGAGCGCCACACATCCCACTGGTGGTGGTGGATGCCAATGCGTGCATGCAGCATGGTTGGTGTCTGTAATTTTTACTTGGCACACCTCGCACTTTGCATATATGTCGGTTCCATACGTACATTTGTGCAGTTCCACCAAAATGCAGCTGAATAACCCTGTTTGCACAGATAATGAAAAAGCATGATTACATTATAGTGGCACTAGTTGATGAAACACACAAAATAAATAGAAGAAAATATTGTGATAGTATCATAGTATGCCATGCTGCAAGGGCGAGATGGGCCCTGCGACGCCTCATATGGTACGCCTCATACTGGACATCATCCCAAGTCTCCCAGATACACCTTCTGCCAGTGATGAACATCAGTGTACAGCGGTAGTACAAGGAGGCGCCTTGAGACATTCAAATCTCTATTTTTGTACATATCAACTAAAATTAAGCACCCCAATTTGCAGAAACGCTTAAATATTAACAATGGGACTAGTTGATGAAACATACATTAACAAACAGAAGCACTTTCTTTATCTACATTGGAAATGAAATGATAGAGATGACACTCGCTCTATTTTAATTGTATTATTACTTCATTTTATCAGTGACACTAGGGTCGAGCAGGTGGCAAACGAGGTGTACCGTGCGTCGCAAGGATGGAGGCCGGGGGTGCTTAGACTAGGATGCTGAAGCTGGCTCTTTCAGTCACCAACATGGATGATTCAATTCATGGGACCTTTTGGTGCAATTCACCTAAAATGAAGCAATGTCCCGTGAGCTAGCAGCTTCTTCTTCAAAAAAATTAAGAAAAGGGCTCCAGCCCCGGTTCCATTTCCATCAGAAAACGAAACCCACAGAGCTTCTTCTTCATTAGTTGCAATAAAATTGAGCAACATCATGTTGGGGAACGTAGTAATTTCAAAAAAATTCCTACGCACACACAAGATCATGTGATGCATAGCAACGAGGGGAGAGTATTGTCTACGTACCCAATGTAGACCGACTGCGGAAGCGATGACATGACGTAGAGGAAGTAGTCGTACGTCTTCTCGATCCAACCGATCAAGCACCGAAACTACGGCACCTCCGAGTTCGAGCACACGTTCAGCTCGATGACGATCCCCGGACTCCGATCCAGCAAAGTGTCGGGGAAGAGTTCCGTCAGCACGACGGCGTGGTGACGATCTTGATGAACTACAGCAGCAGGGCTTCGCCCAAACTCCGCTACAGTATTATCGAGGAATATGGTGGCTGGGGCCGCCGCACACGGCTAAGGAATAGATCACGTGGATCAACTTCTTGTCCCTTTGGTGCTAGCCCTGCCCCTCTATTTATATGTTGAGCCCCGGGGTCGAAACTTGGAGCAAAAGCCTCCTCAAAGTCGGTTTTGCCCGAAAGGCAAGAGTCCCACTCGGACTCCAGGACCAAACGCCACAATCCTTGGCGTCTGGCCCAGACGCCATGGGCCTCGGCGTCTGGCCCAGGGCCAGACGCCAGGGTCTCCGGCGTTTGGCCCCCTGGCCTCCGTAAAACTCCTTTTGCACCGACCTAAAGTCTCATGGGCTTGACCCCTTGGCCTAACCATATCATCCAATATATGAATCTTTACGTCTCGACCATTTCGAGACTCCTCGTCATGTCCCCGATCTCATCCGGGACTCTGAACTCCTTCAGTACATCAAAACATGTAAACTCATAATATAACTGTCATCGTAACCTTAAGCGTGCGGACCCTACGGGTTCGAGAACAATGTAGACATGACCGAGACACGTCTCCGGTCAATAACCAATAGCGGGACCTGGATGCCCATATTGGCTCCTACACATTCTACGAAGATCTTTATCGGTCAGACCGCATAACAACATACGTTGTTCCCTTTGTCATCGGTATGTTACTTGCCCGAGATTCGATCGTCGGTATCCAATACCTAGTTCAATCTCGTTACCGGCAAGTCTCTTTACTCATTCCGTAATACATCATCTCACAACTAACATATTAGTTGTAATGCTTGCAAGGCTTATGTGATGTGTATTACCGAGAGGGCCCAGAGATACCTCTCCGACAATCGGAGTGACAAATCCTAATCTCGAAATACGCCAACCCAACATCGACCATTGGAGACACCTGTAGTACTCCTTTATAATCACCCAGTTACGTTGTGACGTTTGGTAGTACCCAAAGTGTTCCTCCGGTAAACGGGAGTTGCATAATCTCATAGTCATAGGAACATGTATAAGTCATGAAGAAAGCAATAGCAACATACTAAACGATCGGGTGTTAAGCTAATGGAATGGGTCATGTCAATCAGATCATTCTACTAATGATGTGACCTCGTTAATCAAATAACAACTCATTGTTCATGGTTAGGAAACATAACCATCTTTGATTAACGAGCTAGTCAAGTAGAGGCATACTAGTGACACTTTGTTTGTCTATGTATTCACACATGTATTATGTTTCCGGTAAATACAATTCTAGCATGAATAATAAACATTTATCATGATTATAAGGAAATAAATAATAACTTTATTATTGCCTCTAGGGCATATTTCCTTCAGTCTCCCACTTGCACTAGAGTCAATAATCTAGTTCACATCGTCATGTGATTTAACACCAATATTCATATCTGTATATGATTAACACCCATAGTTCACATCATCATGTGACCAACACCCAAAGGGTTTACTAGAGTCAATAATCTAGTTCACATCTCTATGTGATTAACATCCAAAGAGTACTAAGGTGTGATCATGTTTTGCTCGTGAGAGAAGCTTAGTCAACGGGTTTGTTACATTCAGAGCCGTGTGTATTTTGCAAATATTCTATGTCTACAATGCTCTGTACGGAGCTACTCTAGCTAATCGCTCCCACTTTCAATATGTATCCAGATTGAGACTTAGAGTCATCTGGATCAGTGTAAAAATTTGCACTGATGTAACTTTTACAACAAACTCTTTTATCACCTCCATAATCGAGAAACATCTCCTTAGTCCTTACTAAGGATATTCTTGACCAATGTCCAGTGATCTACTCCTAGATCACTATTGTACTCCCTTGCCAAATACAGAGCAAGGTATACAATAGGTCTGGTACAAAGCATAGCATACTTTATAGAACCTATGACCGAGGCATAGGGAATGACTTTTCATTCTCTTTCTATTTTCTGCTGTGGTCGGGATTTGAGTCTTACTCAATTTGATACCTTTGCAACACAGGCAAGAACTCTTTCTTTAACTGTTCTATTTTGAACTATTTCAAAATCTTGCCAAGGTATGTACTCATTGAAAATCTTTATCAAGCGTCTTGATCTATCTCAATAGATCTTGATGCTCAATATATAAGTAGCTTTTTACTGAGGTCTTTTCTTTTTAAAGAACTCCTTTAAAATACTCCTTTATGCTTTGCAGAAAAATTCTACATCATTTCTGATCAACAATATGTCACTCACATATACTAATCAGAAAGGCTGTAGTGCTCCCACTCACTTTATTGTAAATACAGGCTTCATCGTAAGTCCATATAAAACTATATGCTTTGATCAACTTATCAAAGCGTATATTCCAACTCCGAGATGCTTGCACCAGTCCATAGATGGATCGCTGGAGCTTGCACATTTTGTTAGCACCTTTAGGATTGACAAAACCTTCTGGTTGCATCATATACAACTCTTCTTTAATAAATCCATTAAGGAATGCAGTTTTGACATCCATTTGCCAGATTTCATAAAATGTGGCAATTGCTAACATGATTCAGATAGACTTAAGCATCGATACGAGTGAGAAAACCTCATCGTATTCAACACCTTGAACTTGTTGAAAAACTTTTGCAACAAGTCGAGCTTGGTAGATAGTAACACTACTATCAGTGTCCGTCTTCCTCTTGAAGATCCATTTATTTAACATGGCTTTGCTGATCATCGAGCAAGTCAATCAAAGTCCATACTTTGTTGTCATACATGGATCATATCTCAGATTTTATGGCCTCAAGCCATCTCGTGGAATCTGGGCTCATCATCGCTTCCTCATAGTTCGTAGGTTCATCATGGTCTAGTAACATGACTTCCAGAACATGATTACTACACCACTCTGGTGCAGATCTTACTCTGGAAGACCTACGAGGTTCTGTAGTAACTTGATCTGAAGTTTTATGATCAATATCATTAGCTTCCTCACTAATTGGTGTATTTGTCACAGGAACTGATTTCTGTGATGAACTACTTTCCAATAAGGGAGCAGGTACAGTTACCTCATCAAGTTCTACTTTCCTCCCACTCACTTCTTTCGAGAGAAACTCCTTCTCCAGAAAGGATCCATTTTTAGCAACGAATATCTTGCCTCCGGATCTATGATAGAAGGTGTACCCAACAATTTCCTTTGGGTATTCTATGAAGACGCACTTCTCCGATTTGGGTTCGAGCTTATCAGGATGAAACTTTTCCACATAAGCATCGCAGCCCCAAACTTTAAGAAACGACAACTTGGGTTTCTTGCTAAACCACAGTTCATATAGTGTCATCTCAACGGATTTAGATGGTGCCCTTTTAACGTGAATGCAGCTGTCTCTAATGCATAACCCCAAAACGACAATGGTAAATCAATAAGAGACATCATAGATCGCACCATATCCAATAAAGCGCGGTTACGATGTTCGGACACACCATAACATTGTGGTGTTCCAGGTGGCGTGAGCTATGAAACTATTCCACATTGTTTTAATTGAAGACCAAACTCGTAACTCAAATATTCGTCTCCGTGATCAGATCGCAGAAACTTTATTTTTCTTGTTACGATGATTTTTCCACTTCACTCTGAAATTCTTTGAACCTTTCAATTATTTCAGACTTATGTTTCATCAAGTAGATATCCCCATATCTGCTCAAATCATCTTGTGAAGGTCAGAAAATAATGATACCTGCTGTAAGCCTTTCATCGGACCACATACATATGATTTCCAACAAATCTGTTGCTTGCTTCATTGTTCCGGAGAACGGCGTTTTAGTCATCTTGCCCATAAGGCATGGTTCGCAAGCATCAAGTGATTCATAATCAAGTGATTCCAAAATCCCATCAGCATGGAGTTTCTTCATGCGCTTTACACCAATATGACCTAAACGGCAGTGCCATAAATAAGTTGCACTATCATTATTAACTTTACATCTTTTGGTTTCAATATTATGAATATGTGTATCACTAAGATCGAGATCCAATGAACTATTTTCATTGGGTGTGTAACCATATAAAGTTCTATTCATGTAAACAGAACAACAATTTATTCTTTTACTTAAATGAATAACCGTATTACAATAAACATGATCAAATCATATTCATGCTCAACGCAAACACCAAATAACACTTATTTAGTTTCAACACTAATCCCGTAATTATAGGGAGTGTGCGATGATGATCATATCAATCTTGGAACCACTTCCAACCCACATCGTCACTTCACCCTTAACTAGTCTCTGTTTATTCTACAACTCCCGTTTCGAGTTACTAATCTTAGCAACTGAACCAGTATCAAATACTTAGGGTTTGCTATAAACACTAGTAAAGTACACATCAATAACATGTATATCAAATATACTTATGTTCACTTTGCCATCCTTCTTATCCGCCAATCACTTGGGGTGATTCCGTTTCCGGTGACCAGTCCCTTTGCAGTAGAAGCACTTAGTCTCAGGCTTAGGACCAGACTTGGGCTTCTTCACTTGAGCAGCAACTTGCTTGCCGTTCTTCTTGAAGTTCCCCTTCTTCCCTTTGCCCTTTTCTTGAAACTAGTGGTCTTATCAACCATCAACACTTGATGTTTTTCTTGATTTCTACCTTCATTGATTTCATCATCACGAAGAGCTTGGGAGTTGTTTCCGTTATCCCTTGCATATTATAGTTCATCACGAAGTTCTACTAACTTGGTGATGGTGACTAGAGAATTCTGTCAATCACTATCTTATCTGGAAGATTAACTCCCACTTGATTCAAGCGATTGTAGTACCCAGACAATCTGAGCACATGCTCACTAGTTGAGCGATTCTCCTCCATCTTTTAGCTATAGAACTTGTTGGAGACTTCATATCTCACAACTCGGGTATTTGCTTGAAATATTAACTTCAACTCCTGGAACATCTCATATGGTCCATGACGTTCAAAACGTCTTTGAAGTCCCGATTCTAAGCCGTTAAGCATGGTGCACTTAAACTATCAAGTAGTCATCATATTGAGCTGCTCATAACGTTTGCATCTACTCCTGCAATAGGTCTGTCACCTAGCGGTGCATCAAGGACATAATTCTTCTGTGCAGCAATGAGGATAATCCTCAGATCACGGATCCAATCCGCATCATTGCTACTAACATCTTTCAACACAATTTTCTCTAGGAACATATCAAAATAAACACAGGGAAGCAACAACGCGAGCTATTGATCTATAATTTGCAAAATACTACCAGGACTAAGTTCATGATAAATTTAAGTTCAATTAATCATATTACTTAAGAACTCCCACTTAGACAGACATCCCTCTAATCCTCTAAGTGATCACGTGATCCAAATCAACTAAACCATGTCCGATCATCACGTGAGATGGAGTAGTTTCAATGGTGAACATCACTATGTTGATCATATCTACTATATGATTCACGCTCGACCTTTCGGTCTCCGTGTTCCGAGGCCATATCTGTATATGCTAGGCTCGTCAAGTATAACCTGAGTATTCTGCGTGCGCAACTGTTTTGCACCCGTTGTATTTGAACGTAGAGCCTATCACACCCGATCATCACGTGGTGTCTCAGCACGAAGAACTTTCGCAACGGTGCATACTCAGGGAGAACACTTCTTGATAATTTAGTGAGAGATCATCTTATAATGCTACCGTCAATCAAAGCAAGATAAAATGCATAAAAAAATAAACATCACATGCAATCAATATAAGTGATATGATATGGCCATCATCATCTTGTGCTTGTGATCTCCATCTCCGAAGCATCGTCATGATCACCATCGTCACCGGCGCGACACCTTGATCTCCATCGTAGCATCGTTGTCGTCTCGCCAATCTTATGCTTCCACGACTATCAGTACCGTTTAGTAATAAAGTAAAGCATTACATCGCGATTGCATTGCATACAATAAAGCGACAACCATATGGCTCCTGCCAGTTGCCGATAACTTGGTTACAAAACATGATCATCTCATACAATAAAATTCAGCATCATGCCTTGACCATATCACATCACAACATGCCCTGCAAAAACAAGTTAGACGTCCTCTACTTTGTTGTTGCATGTTTTACGTGGCTGCTACGGGCTTAAGTAAGAACCAATCTCACCTACGCATCAAAACCACAACGATAGTTTGTCAAATAGACTCCGTTTTAACCTTCGCAAGGACCGGGCGTAGCCATACTTGGTTCAACTAAAGTTGGAGAGGCAGTCGCCCGCAAGCCATCTCTGTGCAAAGCACGTCGAGGGAACCGGTCTCGCGTAAGCGTACGCGTAAGGTTGGTCCGGGTCGTCTCGTCCAACAATACCGCCGAACCAAAGTATGACATGCTGGTAGGCAGTATGACTTGTATCATCCACAACTCATTTGTGTTCTACTCGTGCATATAACATCAACATAAATAACCTGGCTCGGATGCCACTGTTGGGGAACGTAGTAATTTCAAAAAATTTCCTACGCACACGCAAGATCATGTGATGCATAGCAACGAGGGGAGAGTATTGTCTACGTACCCAATGTAGACCGACTGCGGAAGCGATGACACGACGTAGAGGAAGTAGTCGTACGTCTTCTCGATCCAACCGATCAAGCACCGAAACTACGGCACCTCCGAGTTCGAGCACATGTTCAGCTCGATGACGATCCCCGGACTCCGATCCAGCAAAGTGTCGGGGAAGAGTTCCGTCAGCACGACGGCGTGGTGACGATCTTGATGAACTACAGCAGCAGGGCTTCGCCTAAACTCCGCTACAGTATTATCGAGGAATATGGTGGCTGGGGCCGCCGCACACGGCTAAGTAATAGATCACGTGGATCAACTTCTTGTCCCTTTGGTGCTAGCCCTGCCCCTCTATTTATATGTTGAGCCCCGGGGTCGAAACTTGGAGCAAAAGCCTCCTCAAAGTCGGTTTTGCCCGAAAGGCAAGAGTCCCACTCGGACTCCAGGACCAAACGCCACAATCCTTGGCGTCTGGCCCAGACGCCATGGGCCTCGGCGTCTGGCCCAGGGCCAGACGCCAGGGTCTCCGGCGTTTGGCCCCCTGGCCTCCGTAAAACTCCTTTTGCACCGACCTAAAGTCTCATGGGCTTGACCCCTTGGCCTAACCATATCATCCAATATATGAATCTTTACGTCTCGACCATTTCGAGACTCCTCGTCATGCCCCCGATCTCATCCGGGACTCCGAACTCCTTCGGTACATCAAAACATGTAAACTCATAATATAACTGTCATCGTAACCTTAAGCGTGCGGACCCTACGGGTTCGAGAACAATGTAGACATGACCGAGACACGTCTCTGGTCAATAACCAATAGCGGGACCTGGATGCCCATATTGGCTCCTACACATTCTACGAAGATCTTTATCGGTCAGACCGCATAACAACATACGTTGTTCCCTTTGTCATCGGTATGTTACTTGCCCGAGATTCGATCGTCGGTATCCAATACCTAGTTCAATCTCGTTACCGGCAAGTCTCTTTACTCGTTCCGTAATACATCATCTCACAACTAACATATTAGTTGTAATGCTTGCAAGGCTTATGTGATGTGTATTACCGAGAGGGCCCAGAGATACCTCTCCGACAATCGGAGTGACAAATCCTAATCTCGAAATACGCCAACCCAACATCGACCATTGGAGACACCTGTAGTACTCCTTTATAATCACCCAGTTACGTTGTGACGTTTGGTAGTACCCAAAGTGTTCCTCTGGTAAACGGGAGTTGCATAATCTCATAGTCATAGGAACATGTATAAGTTATGAAGAAAGCAATAGCAACATACTAAACGATCGGGTGCTAAGCTAATGGAATGGGTCATGTCAATCAGATCATTCTACTAATGATGTGACCTCGTTAATCAAATAACAACTCATTGTTCATGGTTAGGAAACATAACCATCTTTGATTAACGAGCTAGTCAAGTAGAGGCATACTAGTGACACTTTGTTTGTCTATATATTCACACATGTATTATGTTTCCGGTAAATACAATTCTAGCATGAATAATAAACATTTATCATGATTATAAGGAAATAAATAATAACTTTATTATTGCCTCTAGGGCATATTTCCTTCACATCAAGGTTGGTTGTGAAGCTCCTGGAATGCTCAACTATAATTTGGATATCATTTGTGCAGTTCAACTAAGATCAAGCGTGAAATGTATATCTATGTTTGCACAAAAAAGGTGGAAAGGAGGGTGACTAACAAGTGATGAAACATGCATCAAATGAAAAGAAGCATGTTCCTTGTCTGAATGGCAATCCTACAAGGACAGTAGCAATTTCTAAAGCAGTGGTATTGCTAGATATTAGTGTGGGCATTAGGATTAACTATGACAACCATTAAACACGACATTACTTTGGGCACGGGAGAGTAGGCGGACCAGGACAGTTGCATTTCTAACGAAAAGAACCAACTTATCTTAATGGGAAATTTTAGCAGGACATGTAAAGAAGTGCCATTGATTCATATTACTGGAGGCATTACATTGAAAACAACATTGGTTTAACGTGTCCTTACTTTTAACAGTGCGACTGCTACATTTTACAAGTGGCATTACATAAGAGTGGCTCGGGGCAACAAACATCAGAATAGGATATCTGGGTTGGTCCCATTTTTGTTCGGTATAGCCACCTTATACTGTGTGAGGCTAGCAAATCTAGTGCTGGACTTACTCTGTTGACTTGTCCCCCAGTCCCCACTTTCTTTCCTTTTTCAACCAATAGATCGGGTTTATATTGAGTTCGTACTGTGTTTCCCTTTATTTCCCTATTAGACCTAGAGACCAGTTGGATAGCCAGTCTCTGCTACTTTTCGCCCCCGTTATTTCCTCTTTCGACCAAGTCCTAGATTCGGGTAACAAATCCTCCCCCACCCCCCACCCCCTTTCTTCCTTGTTTGAACCAAGTAGTACTGGATTCGAGTGCATGAACTAGTTTTACCTCTTAAACATAAAAAAATAGGTGGTTTTCGAACAGCCAATCGATCCTATCTACGAGGGGGCCTGAGAAATAGTAAAAGATACAAATGCGGCAACAGCAGGAGCTCGGGAAGTAGAGCAAGGCCGGTTTCGAAGGAAGTTATACCTGATGGTCGCTGGGATGTCGCTAGGTGGGCGGCGAGAGGCTGGATCTGCCCACACTACGGCAGCAAGGGAGAAGGGGTCGGAGGCCCTCCCTCGCCAGCGGTGCTTGGGAGAGAACGGCAAGGCAGGCTGATCGGGACGCGCCCAGCAGTGGGTAAGAGCCATCGCCGAGGAGGACCGCGTGAACATTGCACCTTCTCACCTTCCCGGCGGAGAGGATCCGGCTGGATCTGTGACTAGTGGTGAGCAGAGAGAGAGAGAGTGTGGCCACCGCTGTCGTGTTTAGATCTGTAGAGGTCGAGACAGTGTGAAGAGAGCAACACTAGCAGGCAAGCGCGGAGGCTCCTGCCTATATAGTGGAGTAGTACTAGTTTTCTTTTGTCTACTGGAGCCGGCTTGAACTCGTCAATGACTGTCGAGAAGTCTTCATGCACGTGGCCCGGAGGCGTAGTTGTCGTCATTTTGATCTGAAGCACCGGATTATAACATATAACACGAAAAAATGCCACATGACAAGAAATCATAACCTCACTGCCCAAAGGAGACAACATGAATCCCGACGGACAAACTAGACGAGGAACAAAGCTCAAATTAAAGATAAACTCGTAGAAAAGGGGTCCGTCGATAGATGTCCTAATTAATATAGCTGGCTTGACCTAGATGGCAGCCGAGTAGTCACTGTTCGTGCATGTGCCCCCAATGACTAGGCAAACTCAGTTGTCGTTGTTTAACCCTCGCAGTGATCCGAAGCACATGACACCTAATTTTGCGAGATGACAAGAAACCTTTTTTTAGATTTCTCACCACAACTACAGCCATGTACAACACAACCTGCACAATATGTAGACGATAGCCAATCCAGGCGTGTCTGCTGGAGTCTGGTCACATGCATGGACGAACTGATCTTCCGTGTCTTGCAGGGATCGTCCAGGCACCAACGTAGTACAACACTTCTCTAGTACTATTGCTCGTATCCCTCTTCTATTAAGTCATCCGACTTGCGGGGCCGGGGAGTGTGCCTATGGTCGGTTCTCAATTGTTGTCCCACATGTGTGTGCAAACGCAATATGACACGCGTTCCATTCGGGGAGCAGCGTGCCAGACCGACCGACCGTCTAGGGTGCGAAGCGAACGCGACGGGCATGCTGTATACTCCATACATGTTCACCGCCGTTTTCGAGACGCTTTGCTCCATGGCGCGGGTGCAATCCATGGATACAAAATTAGTATACTGTATACTATTTAAAAGTCGAGGGCGGGGCTTTTCCTGCGCGGTAGGCGGCGGGGCAGTTCCGCCTAGTCAGTTCGACAGAGACGCAAGAAGACGAGGGAGTAGGCTGCTGCAGACGTAGGGTTGTGTGATTTGACAACGAGTTACTGCTGGACAGGTGGGGCCTTGTGATTTGACTTGCCATTATCATGTTTACTGCGGCGCTACGACCGGCGTGAGTCTCCCGATTCCTGACCACCTCCATACAGGTGCCTCTCCCAATGCTCCACCATGTAGTAGAGGCCGGCTCTTGCATGAGAGCCCACTTCTCCACTTTTTCCTTGCCTCTCTTTCCTCCACATATGCAAAAGTGCCATGTAAAGCGCACTATTGTACTTACTTTTACTTGCTCCTACAGGTGCTAAGCTTGCCACATATGCATAAAGGCTGATGTGGCAAGTTAATCAAGAATAGAGAGACTAGTTTGGTGACCCAAGGAAGAAACGGTGCTAAGCGCGTGTACCTAGGTGAACAGACAATTTTGAGTCGCTAATTAAATGAAGCAAACTTAGCAACACCATTTCATTGGAAGAGGTCACTCCTTGGCTAACCTTGTAGTATGATTGACTAAGTGATGACTATGTATGACATGCCAACATCAGATAGGCTAACGCACCATGAAATCTCCAAGGGCCCGACCGCGCGAGCGATGCGACGGTCGTGGTAGGCGCGACTATGATACGGGCTGCTGGCAGCCCTTGTATCTGAGATCAAACGGTCGCATGCTATGTTGCTGAAAATTTGCAGAATAACCCTCCAGGATAGGATATTCACCCATAGGTCTAGAATCACGCCATGCAACCGTTCGATCTCAGATCCAAGGGCTCTCGGAATCCCGTATCATGGGAGAATGGAAAGCCACTACCCTGCCATTCGCACGCTGGCAGTTCGCTCCTACTCGTCCCCGCACGTCCTTCAATACTACGGCGGTTCGCTCCTAGTCGTCCCGTCCATTCACATTACGGCAGTTTCACTAATCCTAACCTCCTCCCAAATCCATGGTGTCCCAAATCTCCATGATCGGCGGTGAGTAAAAGGTTAGAACCATCACCAGGGATGAGTTCGATGTCATCTACAACCGTTCTTCCGCGACGGTGAAAGGATGCCTTTCTCGCTTCAGACGCATGTTCTAGATGTTGAGTACACCACAGTCCTGGGATGAGAGAAGGATCTAAAGGACGAAGAGAGGAAGAAGCCCGCCGTGATGCAGGTTTGCGTGCATGACTTATGCTTGGTCTACCACATATGCCATGCCGACAGTGAGTGCCAGGATTTTAAGAACTTCCTCGAGAGCAACCTAGTCAAATTCATTACTGTAGACTTTGGTAACGATAAAGAAGTCCTGCGTCGGATAGGCCTCGTTGTAGGCAACACCTTCGACCTCCAGAAGAATCGGCTGGTGTCCTCTCGTTAGCCTTCAATGCTGACCCTGGCAGGAGCCATGGTTCATCCTTCGTACGCTAAACTAGAGAAACCTCATTACATGTTTCATCGCTATGCATGGCAGCAGAATGTACTAGATATAGACCACATCCACTATGCTGCAATGGATGGCTACCTTTGCTTCAATATCTACAAGGGTTGGATGAAGAGAAACAGCCAAGTGTGCGGTTCAAGCAAAGAAGTATCGGCCAAGAGGAAGAGGGACAAGGACGAAGTCGAGGACATGGACGAGGACTCCGAGTAAGGTGGCAGTGTCATTGCTCATGGTTGTTCTAATGCAGTGTCTACTGGAATAGTTGCAAAGTTTAATTTCAGGTGTGCTTGATTTAATTTGAGGGGTGTGTTGTGCTGAGCCCCCCCAGCAAAACTATGTTATGTTTCTTCTTGTTACTTTAACTCTTCAGTATGTACATACTGAAGGAAATATGCCCTAGAGGCAATAATAAAGTTATTATTTATTTCCTCATATCATGATAAATGTTTATTATTCATGCTAGAATTGTATTAACCGGAAACATGATACATGTGTGAATACATAGACAAACATATAGTCACTAGTATGCCTCTACTTGACTAGCTCATTAATCAAAGATGGTTATGTTTCCTAACCATTGACATGTGTTGTCATTTGATTAATGGGATCACATCATTAGGAGAATGAGGTGATTGACATGACCCATCCCGTTAGCTTAGCACTTGATCGTTTAGTATTCTGCTATTGCTTCCTTCATGACTTATACATGTTCCTGTAACTATGAGAATTGTGTAACTCCCGTTTACCGAAGGAACACTTTGGGTACTAGCAAACGTCACAACGTAACTGGGTGATTATAAAGGAGTACTACAGGTGTCTCCGAAGGTACATGTTGAGTTAGCATAATTCGAGATTAGGTTTTGTCACTCCGATTGTCGGAGAGGTATCTCTGGGCCCTCTCGGCAATGCTCATCACCTAAAGCCTTGCAAGCATGTAACTAATGAGTTAGTTATAAGATGAAGTATTACAAAACGAGTAAAGAGACTTGTCGATAACGAGATTGAACTAGGTATTGGATACCGACGATCGAATCTCGGACAAGTAACATACCGATGACAAAGGGAACAACGTATGTTGTTATGCGGTTTGACCGATAAAGATCTTCGTAGAATATGTAGGAACCAATATGGGCATCCAGGTCCCGCTATTGGTTATTGACCAGAGATGTGTCTCAGTCATGTCTACATCGTTCTCGAACCGTAGGGTCCGCACGCTTAAGGTTTCGATGACAGTTATATTATGAGTTTATGTATTTTGATGTACCGAAGGTTGTTCGGAGTCCCGGATATGATTACGGACATGACGAGGAGTCTCGAAATGGTCGAGACATAAAGATTGATATATTGGACGGATATATTTGGACACCGGAAAGGTTCCGGAGAAGTTTGGAGCCCCGGAAGGTTACCGGAACCCCCCGGGAGGTATATGGGCCTTATTGGGCCCATGTAGGAGGAAGAGAGAAGGAGCAAGGGAAGGGGGCGCGCCCCCCCAAGCCCAAACCGAATTGGGGAGGGGGCCCGGCCCCCCCTTTCCTTTCTCCTTCCCCCTCTTCCTATTACTACTACTAGTACTACTTCCTAATACTAGTACTCTTTCCTTCCCCCCTCCAAATAAGATAAGGAAAAGAGAGGGAAACCTACTTGGAGTAGGTTTCCCCCTCCTCATGGCGCGCCCCCCTAGGGCCGTCCACCTCCTCCCTCCCTCCTTTATATACGGGGGTAGGGGGGGCACCCTGGAACACAAAAGTTGATCATTGATCGTTCCTTAGCCGTGTGCGGTGCCCCCCTCCACGATATTACACCTCGGTCATATTGTAGCGGTGCTTAGGCGAAGCCCTGCAACAGGAGAACATCAAGATCATCACCACGCCGTCGTGCTGATGGAACTCCCCCTCGGCGCCTCTGCTGGATCGGAGATCGAGGGTGCATCATCGAGCTGTACGCGTGTCAAGAACTCGGAGGTACCGGAGTAACGGTACTTGGATCGGTTGAACCGGAGGACGTACGACTACTTCCTCTACGTTGCGTCAACGCTTCCGCTTCGGTCTACGAGGGTACGTAGACAACACTCTCGCCTCGTTGCTATATCATCACCATGATCTTGCGTGTGCGTAGGAAAATTTTTGAAATTACTACGTTCCCCAACAATGGCATCCGAGCCTAGGTTTTATGTGTTGATGTTATATGCACGAGTAGAACACAAGTAAGTTGTGGACGATATAAGTCATACTGCCTACCAGCATGTCATACTTTGGTTCAGCAGTATTGTGAGATGAAGCGGCCCGGACCGACATTACGCGTACGCTTACGCGAGACTGGTTTCACCGTTACGAGCACTCGTGCTTAAAGGTGGCTGGCGGGTGTCTGTCTCTCTCACTTTAGTTGAACCGAGTGTGGCTACGCCCGATCCTTGTGAAGGTTAAAACGGAGTCTATTTGACAAACTATCGTTGTGGTTTTGATGCGTAGGTGAGATTGGTTCTTGCTTAAGCCCGTAGCAGCCACGTAAAATTTGCAACAACAAAGTAGAGGACGTCTAACTTGTTTTTGCAGGGCATGTTGTGATGTGATATGGCCAAGACATGATGCTATATTTTATTGTATGAGATGATCATGTTTTGTAACCGAAGTTATCGGCAACTGGCAGGAGCCATATGGTTGTCGCTTTATTGTATGAAATGCAAACGCCCTGTAATTGCTTTACTTTATCACTAAGCGGTAGCGATAGTCGTAGAAGCAATAGATGGCGTAACGACAACGATGCTACGATGGAGATCAAGGTGTCACGCCGGTGACGATGGTGATCACGACTGTGCTTCGAAGATGGAGATCACAAGCACAAGATGATGATGGCCATATCATATCACTTATATTGATTGCATGTGATGTTTATCCTTTATGCATCTTATCTTGCTTTGATTGACGGTAGCATTTTAAGATGATCTCTCACTAATTATCAAGAAGTGTTCTCCCTGAGTATGCACCGTTGCGAAAGTTCTTCGTGCTGAGACACCACGTGATGATCGGGTGTGATAGGCTCTACGTTCAAATACAACGGGTGCAAAACAGTTGCACACGCGGAATACTCAGGTTATACTTGACGAGCCTAGCATATACAGATATGGCCTCGGAACACGGGGACCGAAAGGTCGAGCGTGAATCATATAGTAGATATGATCAACATAGAGATGTTCACCATTGAAACTACTCCATCTCACGTGATGATCGGACATGGTTTAGTTGATTTGGATCACGTAATCACTTAGATGACTAGAGAGATGTCTGTCTAAGTGGGAGTTCTTTAGTAATATGATTAATTGAACTTAAATTTATCGTGAACTTAGTACCTGATAGTATTTTGCTTGTCTATGTTTGTTTGTAGATAGATGGCTCGTGCTATTGTTCCGTTGAATTTTAATGCGTTCCTTGAGAAAGCAAAGTTGAAAGATGATGGTAGCAATTACACGGACTGGGTCCGTAACCTGAGGATTATCCTCATTGCTGCACAGAAGAGTTACGTCCTGGAAGCACCGCTGGGTGCCAGGCCTGCTGCTGATGCAACTGACGATGTTAAGAACGTCTGGCAGAGCAAAGCTGATGACTACTCTATAGTTCAGTGTGCCATGCTTTACGGCTTAGAACCGGGTCTTCAATGACGTTTTGAACGTCATGGGGCATATGAGATGTTCCAGGAGTTGAAGTTAATATTTCAAGCAAATGCCCGGATTGAGAGATATGAAGTCTCCAATAAGTTCTACAGCTGCAAGATGGAGGAGAACAGTTCTGTCAGTGAACATATACTCAAAATGTCTGGGTATAATAATCACTTGATTCAACTGGGAGTTAATCTTCCAGTTGATAGCGTCATTGACAGAATTCTCCAATCACTGCCACCAAGCTACAAGAGCTTTGTGATGAACTATAATATGCAAGGGATGAACAAGACTATTCCCGAGCTCTTCGCGATGCTGAAAGCCGCGGAGGTAGAAATCAAAAAGGAGCATCAAGTGTTGATGGTCAACAAGACCACTGGTTTCAAGAAAAGGGGTAAAGGGAAGAAGAAGGGGAACTTCAAAAGGAACGGCAAACAAGTTGCTGCTCAAGTGAAGAAACCCAAGTCTGGACCTAAGCCTGAAACTGAGTGCTTCTACTGCAAGCAGACTGGACACTGGAAGCGGAACTGCCCCAAGTATTTGGCGGATAAGAAGGATGGCAAAGTGAACAAAGGTATATGTGATATACATGTTATTGATGTGTACCTTACTAATGCTCGCAGTAGCACCTGGGTATTTGATACTGGTTCTGTTGCTAACATTTGCAACTCGAAACAGGGACTACGGATTAAGCGAAGATTAGCTAAGGACGAGGTGACGATGCGCGTGGGAAATGGTTCCAAAGTCGATGTGATCGCGGTCGGCACGCTACCTCTACATCTACCATCGGGATTAGTTTTAGACCTGAATAATTGTTATTTGGTGCCTGCGTTGAGCATGAACATTATATCTGGATCTTGTTTGATGCAAGACGGTTATTCATTTAAATCAGAGAATAATGGTTGTTCTATTTATATGAGTAATATCTTTTATGGTCATGCACCCTTGAAGAGTGGTCTATTTTTATTAAATCTCGATAGTAGTGATACACATATTCATAATGTTGAGGCCAAAAGATGCAGAGTTGATAATGATAGTGCAACATATTTGTGGCACTGCCATTTAGGTCATATCGGTGTAAAACGCATGAAGAAACTCCATACTGATGGACTTCTGGAATCACTTGATTATGAATCACTTGGTACTTGCGAACCGTGCCTCATGGGCAAGATGACCAAAACACCGTTCTCCGGATCTATGGAGAGAGCAACAGATTTGTTGGAAATCATACATACAGATGTATGTGGTCCGATGAATGTTGAGGCTCGTGGCGGATATCGTTATTTCCTCACCTTCACAGATGATTTGAGCAGATATGGGTATATCTACTTAATGAAGCACAAGTCTGAAACATTTGAAAAGTTCAAAGAATTTCAGAGTGAAGTAGAAAATCATCGTAACAAGAAAATAAAGTTTCTACGATCTGATCGTGGAGGAGAATATTTGAGTTACGAGTTTGGTTTACATTTGAAACAATGTGGAATAGTTTCGCAACTCACGCCACCTGGAACACCACAGCGAAATGGTGTGTCCGAACGTCATAATCGTACTTTACTTGATATGGTGCGATCTATGATGTCTCTTACCGATTTACCGCTATCGTTTTGGGGTTATGCTTTAGAGACGGCCGCATTCACGTTAAATAGGGCACCATCAAAATCCGTTGAGACGACGCCTTATGAACTGTGGTTTGGCAAGAAACCAAAGTTGTCGTTTCTCAAAGTTTGGGGCTGCGATGCTTATGTGAAGAAACTTCAACCAGATAAGCTCGAACCCAAATCGGATAAATGTGTCTTCATAGGATACCCAAAGGAGACAATTGGGTACACCTTCTATCACAGATCTGAAGGCAAGATTTTCGTTGCTAAAATCGGATCCTTTCTAGAGAAGGAGTTTCTCTCGAAAGAAGTGAGTGGGAGGAAAGTAGAACTTGATGAGATAACTGTATCTACTCCCTTATTGGAAAGTAGTTCATCACAAGAACCGGTTCCTGTGACAACTACACCAATTAGTGAGGAAGCTAATGATATTGATCATGAAACTTCAGATCAAGTTTCTACTGAACCTCGTAGGTCTACCAGAGTAAGATCCGCACCAGAGTGGTACAGAAATCCTATTCTGGAAGTCATGTTACTAGACCATGATGAACCTACGAACTATGAGGAAGCGATGATGAGCCCAGATTCCGCAAAATGGCTAGAGGCCATGAAATCTGAGATAGGATCCATGTATAAAAATAAAGTATGGACTTTGGTTGACTTGCCCGATGATCGGCAAGCCATTGAGAATAAATGGATCTTTAAGAAGAAGACTGGCGCTGATGGTAATGTTACTGTCTACAAAGCTCGACTTATTGCAAAAGGTTTTCGACAAGTTCAAGGGGTTGACTACGATGAGACTTTCTCACCCGTAGCGATGCTTAAGTCTGTCCGAATCATGTTGGCTATTGCTGCATTTCATGATTATGAAATTTGGCAAATGGATGTCAAGACTGCATTCTTGAATGGATTTCTAGAAGAAGAGTTGTATATGATGCAACCTGAAGGTTTTGTTGATCCAAAAGGTGCTGACAAAGTGAGCAAGCTCCAACGTTCCATTTATGGACTGGTGCAAGCATCTCGGAGTTGGAATAAACGTTTTGATAGTGTGATCAAAGCATATGGCTTTATACAGACTTTTGGAGAAGCCTGTATTTACAAGAAAGTGAGTGGGAGCTCTGTAGCATTTCTAGTTTTATATGTTGATGACATATTATTAATTGGAAATGATATAGAATTTCTGGATAGCATAAAGGGATACTTGAATAAAAGTTTTTCTATGAAAGACCTCGGTGAAGCTGCTTACATATTGGGCATCAAGATCTATAGAGATAGATCAAGACGCTTAATAGGACTTTCACAAAGTACATACCTTGACAAAATTTTGAAAAAGTTCAAAATGGATCAGGAAAAGAAAGGATTCTTGCCTGTGCTACAAGGTGTGAAGTTGAGTCAAACTCAATGCCCGACCACAGCAGAAGATAGAGAGAAAATGAAAGATGTTCCCTATGCTTCAGCCATAGGCTCTATCATGTATGCAATGCTGTGTGCCAGACCTGACGTAAGCTTAGCAATAAGCTTGGCAGGTAGGTACCAAAGTAATCCAGGAGTGGATCACTGGACAGCGGTCAAGAACATCCTGAAATACCTGAAAAGGACTAAGGATACGTTTCTCGTATATGGAGGTGACAAAGAGCTAGTCGTAAATGGTTACGTCGATGCAAGCTTTGACACTGATCTGGACGATTCTAAATCGCAGACCGGATACGTGTTTTTATTAAACGGTGGAGCTGTAAGTTGGTGCAGTTCTAAACAAAGCATCGTGGCAGGATCTACATGTGAAGCGGAGTACATAGCTGCTTCTGAAGCAGCAAATGAAGGAGTTTGGATGAAGGAGTTCATTTCCGATCTAGGTGTCATACCTAGTGCATCGGGACCAATGAAGATCTTCTGTGACAATACTGGTGCAATTGCCTTGGCAAAGGAATCCAGATTTCACAAGAGGACCAAGCACATCAAAAGACGCTTCAATTCCATTCGGGACCAAGTCCAAATGGGAGACATAGAGATTTGCAAGATACATACGGATCTGAATGTTGCAGACCCGTTGACTAAGCCTCTCTCACGAGCAAAACATGATCAGCACCAAGACTCCATGGGTGTTAGAATCATTACTATGTAATCTAGATTATTGACTCTAGTGCAAGTGGGAGACTGAAGGAAATATGCCCTAGAGGCAATAATAAAGTTATTATTTATTTCCTCATATCATGATAAATGTTTATTATTCATGCTAGAATTGTATTAACCGGAAACATGATACATGTGTGAATACATAGACAAACATATAGTCACTAGTATGCCTCTACTTGACTAGCTCATTAATCAAAGATGGTTATGTTTCCTAACCATTGACATGTATTGTCATTTGATTAATGGGATCACATCATTAGGAGAATGAGGTGATTGACATGACCCATCCCGTTAGCTTAGCACTTGATCGTTTAGTATTCTGCTATTGCTTCCTTCATGACTTATACATGTTCCTGTAACTATGAGAATTGTGTAACTCCCGTTTACCGGAGGAACACTTTGGGTACTACCAAACGTCACAACGTAACTGGGTGATTATAAAGGAGTACTACAGGTGTCTCCGAAGGTACATGTTGAGTTAGCATAATTCGAGATTAGGTTTTGTCACTCCGATTGTCGGAGAGGTATCTCTGGGCCCTCTCGGCAATGCTCATCACCTAAAGCCTTGCAAGCATGTAACTAATGAGTTAGTTATAAGATGAAGTATTACAGAACGAGTAAAGAGACTTGTCGATAACGAGATTGAACTAGGTATTGGATACCGACGATCGAATCTCGGACAAGTAACATACCGATGACAAAGGGAACAACGTATGTTGTTATGCGGTTTGACCGATAAAGATCTTCGTAGAATATGTAGGAACCAATATGGGCATCCAGGTCCCGCTATTGGTTATTGACCAGAGATGTGTCTCAGTCATGTCTACATCGTTCTCGAACCGTAGGGTCCGCACGCTTAAGGTTTCGATGACAGTTATATTATGAGTTTATGTATTTTGATGTACCGAAGGTTGTTCGGAGTCCCGGATATGATTACGGACATGACGAGGAGTCTCGAAATGGTCGAGACATAAAGATTGATATATTGGACGGATATATTTGGACACCGGAAAGGTTCCGGAGAAGTTTGGAGCCCCGGAAGGTTACCGGAACCCCCCGGGAGGTATATGGGCCTTATTGGGCCCATGTAGGAGGAAGAGAGAAGGAGCAAGGGAAGGGGGCGCCCCCCCCCCCAAGCCCAATCCGAATTGGGGAGGGGGGCCGGCCCCCCCTTTCCTTTCTCCTTCCCCCTCTTCCTATTACTACTACTAGTACTACTTCCTAATACTAGTACTCTTTCCTTCCCCCCTCCAAATAAGATAAGGAAAAGAGAGGGAAACCTACTTGGAGTAGGTTTCCCCCTCCTCATGGCGCGCCCCCCCTAGGGTCGGCCACCTCCTCCCTCCCTCCTTTATATACGGGGGTAGGGGGGCACCCTGGAACACACAAGTTGATCATTGATCGTTCCTTAGCCGTGTGCGGTGCCCCCCCTCCACGATATTACACCTCAGTCATATTGTAGCGGTGCTTAGGCGAAGCCCTGCAACAGGAGAACATCAAGATCGTCACCACGCCATCGTGCTGACGGAACTCCCCCTCGGCGCCTCTGCTGGATCGGAGATCGAGGGTGCGTCATCGGGTTGTACGCGTGTCAAGAACTCGGAGGTGCCGGAGTAACGGTACTTGGATCGGTTGAACCGGAGGACGTACGACTACTTCCTCTACGTTGCGTCAACGCTTCCGCTTCGGTCTACGAGGGTACGTAGACAACACTCTCCCCTCGTTGCTATATCATCACCATGATCTTGCGTGTGCGTAGGAAATTTTTTGAAATTACTACGTTCCCCAACACATACTAGTATTTCTTACATTTCATCTTTTAGTTGGTATAGTACTACCACTCGTTTCTTCACATTATATACGTACAATATATATGGCCAACATCATATAGCCAGCAGTTTAGTTGTCAAAGAATTTCAGGGTGCTTAGTTTTGTCAAAGAATTCCAGGGTGCTTAGTTTTATTTGAGGGGTGGGTTGTGCTGGACACCATTATTGTGACTAGCGTTTTTAATAGTACTATATGCATAATTTGGCGACGAGCACTCTCTATATGTACCACCTTTTTTTAATTTCAAGTTTTGCTCCATGGCGCAATCCATCGATACTACTGCTGTACAAAAGTATACATTTTTTAAAAGGCTAGAGGGTGGGGCAGTCTAGCTTGGTCGGTTTCACCAGAGGCGAGGGCCTTTGTGATTTGACGGCTCATTACTGCTGGAAGGCGGGGCCTTGTGATTTGACTGCTCGTATAAATGCGCCGATGACCTGATCGAGGAGGAGCAAACAACCGTGCGGTATACTCAAGTTTTCCACTGGAGTAGTACTGCGATGGAGGAGCACGAAACACGGCAGCCCAGTGCCATATGGTGATAAAATGATCTAATTTGCTAGTCATCTCATTAGCATTGTTCTATTCATTCCTTCAAAAAAAACATTGTTCTATTCATGCCTCGCAGAGAACGTGACACGTGCGGCAAAACACCCGAAGCAAAAGATGAAACACAGGAGCAAAAGAAGAAGGAAGATTATCACCCCAAATGATCTAATTCACCGCGCAGTCATAACTGCTTCTTCATCGCCTCCACGGCCTCCATTTCGTTGCGCGTCTCCTCTGCCATCTTCTTCATTCTGTCCATGACGCGGGATTTCTCGACGCGAGCCTTCATCATCTGTTCCACGTCCGCATTATGTACCTTGACAGCAGCCGGGTGCTCGATGCGGAGCTTCGCCAACTCCTCCTTCTGTTCCATGACGAGGGCCTGCAGCATCTTCATCGAGGAACTACTATTCTCATGTAGCTTCTTCCAGCCGGCATTCTTCTCGTTCAACAGGTCGATCTCGTGGCAGAGCTTCGCCTTGTCCTCCTGAAGTCACAGGATTTCCCCGGTCACCTTCTTCTCCGAGGCAATACTCTTGTTCAGCAGCATCACCAAGCCGGCGGTCAACTCCCCCTGCTGATTGAGCTCAGCGGGCATGTCGTCGAGGCTCTCCTGCAGCAACTCCATCAAGCCTTGGATGCACTCCTTCTGCTTATTGAGGTGCTTCTTGAGCTGATCGGGCATGCCATCGAGGGATAACGACTCCAGCTCCGCCGGCTCGGCATGTTCGCCTCCGTGGCTAGGGCACTCCTGGGAGCCATCGCCTACCCGTGAGAGATATTTCGAGGTCTCTGCGTGGTGGTGAGCCCTCTTTTTTTCCGCAGCCTTGGTTGTTGCTCCCTTGTTACGAGTAGTTCTCGACCTAGAGCTCTGCTCACCGGCCATGGCAATGACGGACGAAGAAGAAGCACTTATGAGGAGGAAAGGTAGAGTAATTTTTGGTTAGGTAGTTCCCCTTTTTATAACCTAAGTACTAGCACTAGTACTAATACCTACATAGTGGGAACACGTTCAGGTTTGGTACGTACTAGTAGGTGTGAGTAGGCTTTCAAATGTGATGGGAACAAGGTAAAGATTAATTGATGGTTTTGGTTTCGAGGCCCGAAACGGCTCCCGATGAGTTTAGCGGAACATAAATTTCAAGTACTACACTGCTCAAATGCGTAAATATTATGTTACTGTCAAAAATTGGCACAAAATACGAAGGAGACCAATGGAAGTACTACTAGCAACCCACGATTTAACTACTCGCATGCGCGTAGTGGAGTAATAATGTCTTTTCTTCCGCCCTCACGTCCACTCAATTTGCATGCGCTGTATTAATTGACCATCAATGAAGTGAACGACTTTACACGCGTCAAATTATACATGGGGTGGATCTTGGTACAAAATTGCATCCGCCCATGTACCCGCGTGTGCGTGCGAGGGAATGAGTGCGTGCGTGGCGTGGGTGCACATCTTCGCTTCGTGCATGTACCGCCAGTATGGCTCAGGGAGGATGAGTACATTCTTCTGGAACCAGCAGCACGTCACTGTGATCAATCCACGCGAGGAGGTCGCGACAACGCCTCCACATGTGCCACGTGGCTTCATGAACTGTAAGAGAGACATTGTGTAGCTGCCATTGGTATTCTAATTTACGTGTTTTGCACATACTCGAAGTACTAGTAAGGTACACGTGCATTGCACGCATCAGATTTTGCAACCAAATTATGAATAAATACCACACTATAGCATGTAAGCTCTGAGTCATATATGCCTGATGTAGCCCTTCGTTTAATTCTTATAGTTCATCTCATTCAAAATCAATTAGTTTTTATAAAAAAGCTAAGAACGCGGGAATAGGAAAAACATGGGATTATAGTGGAATGTCGTCTTGAATCCTACAAGATTGTATGAGTGTTTGATTGTGCATAGAAAAAACGCAGAATTCTTTCAAAGAGGTTTGAGTGGATGGGATTTTTCCTATGAAATCTAGTGCAAATGAATCATATGGAAAAATTCCCATGGTTTACAATCCTATGAATCAAACAACCAAGATAGGAAAAATTCCTAATGATTAGAATCCTCTAAAATTCCTTTGAGAATCCTTTGAATCAAAGAAGACCTTAATCTATTTTATGATTGATGGAATTGTGCATTGTAAAGCATAAAGTAAAAACAAATAATGGCAATTCAACTAGAAAAAAAGTTTGGGCAGTTATGATACGGAAGATTCTAGAACAAAAGAGAACCACTATTGTTTTGAGGTTTGTGCATTATGCTTAAGTTCAACCATGGAGTCTGCTAGATTGTACATGTGGCAAAATCCGGTGGGGGCCTAGAAGATGGTGCGAGAGGCTGATTGGAGGGAGACTATGAAGGAATGCACAAGTGCGAGATTGATATTTAGAGAGAGGGGGCGAACACATGCGTTGTTGCACGCAGTGGCGGAGCCATGAAAAATAAATGAGCTAGGGGGCCAAGCATTGCTAATCCTTTACGAGGAGGGTCAATTCATGAACTTAAACCATTTTAGCAGCAATTGTCTAATTATCACATTCATATTAGCCTTGATATATAGTGATGTTAGGGGGGGGGGGCAGGGCCCTTACTGCCCCCTGTCTTCGCCATTGTGCACGCGTCTGAGAGATGAAGCGGAAGGCATGGATGATGAGAGGGGGGCGTTGGATATATAATTAATGTGGGTGTATTAGCTATATATGTTAATCCTATATAGAGAGGTATAGATTGATCGATGTGGACGTGGGAAAGAGGGTGAGACCTCACTGGATATATCGATTGATCGGTTTGTGTGGAAAACTATGAAAGACCTAGCTATATACACACATACATAGAGGAACATCGATCGTTGCGCATGCACGCGTGAGAGATAAAGAATGCCCGATATGATGGAGAGGGGTGTGTGTGTGGGTGTGTGCCTTCATGGGAGACCGACCTGAAGAAAAAGATTGCATGCGTGCGATGGATAATGCCGACTGGTAGTGTGTGTGCATGCATGCATGAGAGAAAGTTAGTGGTACAATTATAAAGGGAAGACTACTGTGTGGGTGTAAAAGAATAGGTGAGGTCAAATCAATGTAAAGTTGAATTCAAATATTTTAAATAAGAGATTCTGATGTTTGAAAGCCATGCATGCATGAATATAATGGAGATATGCGCGGTGTGGTTTGGAAACGAGCATGTTGTAATGTATACACATTGAACAAAGTCAGACTGATTTGAATTTGAGATACCTATGGCAGACATCATTTGGCCACGTCGCATCCGTGCATGGACACACTATTCTAATTGGAGGTGATGGGCGGCTTTCGCATCACATATCTATATCTATACCCCTATATATAATATTTTATATTTTTTTATATTGTGTGCGGGTAACTTTACCTTTGAAAGATGGTCGTTGGATGAGGCGAATCCGATGGTCCAAAGATGGCAAATTTGAGCACTACTGGCCGTTGGATATCATCTAGATTCCACCAGATTTCGCCACATGTATAGTCTAAAAGACTCCATGGTTGAACTTAAGCATAATGCACAAATATCAAAACACAAGCACTTCTTATTTGTTCTAGAATCTTCCGTATCAGAATTGCCCAAATATTTTTCTACATGATTTGCCATTATTTGTTTTTACTTTATGTCTTACAACGCACAATTCCATGAAGCTTAAAATAGATTAGCTTTCTTATAAAAACTAGATGATTTTGAATGAAATGAACTATAAGAATTAAACGAACATCTACATCATACATATATGACTCAAAGCTTGCATGCTATAATGTGGTATTTATTCATAATTTGGTTGCCAAATCTCATGCGTGCAATACACGTGTACCTTACTCTAGTCTAAATGGTGTTTGTGTGTGTGTTGTGCGTGTTGAGGTGCAAATTGTCTTTTTTTTTTGGTACACGTCACGTCAAGCTTGTTCTTCCGAAATTTCAAGCCGCGCCTTGTTATGTCGAAAATTCAAGCTACCGTCTCTGTCTATCGTGCTGCGAAACTCCCGCCTCTTCAACCCGCGCCTTGTTAGCCCGAAATATTTAAGATATATCTTTGTATCGTTGTGCTCCAACAACTCCCTCCATCTCAATCTGCGCCTTGCTATTCCGAAATTACAACGTGCGCGAAAACTCCCACCTCCTGTGAAATCCCGACACACGAAATGCCCGTGGTACCCCTGAACCGAAAGAACCACCTCAAATCGGTGGGGGTACTTTCGTAACTTACCCCATATTTCGGACAAGCGCGTCTCTAAGCCATGCTTCCCCACTGTCATCCCATTCGGCCACCCATTCGTACACCGAGGCCGCGAAAACCCGCGACGAAACCCCACACCCTGCTCCATTCGCCACCCAGCCGGAGCCTCTTCCCCGACGACGTCGTCCACAGCAACACCTCGAGATCCCTCATCCACCGTACCGGATGAGGATCCGTCGTCGATCTCATTGTCCCGCTGGTTCAGCCACCCCGTCCTCCACCTCCAAGGAGCTGCCCCGACGTTCCCCTCATCTTTCGCGCCACCTCCATTCCCACACCGCCGTCTTCACCTGCACCACCGGAAGAGCATCATCATCACCGTTTCCTCGAATGAAGCTGCCGCCTAATCGGCGCCACCAAAGAGGTTGTACACTAATCGTCGCATTTTCTTCTTGATTCGATCCCACTGTGCTGCCGGCGCTCAGTCCCGAGCCGACACGGTGCGGCTCCATCCACGGCGGCATCGCCGGCCATTTCCTCCACGGTGTCGCTCCTTCGGCGACGACGTCCACATCAGTAGGATTTGCTGCTGCTTTAGCTCTCGCTCGCGCTGCTGCTCTGCTCTTGCTCTCGGTCCCCTGCCTGGTCTGCTCTTGCTATTGCTCTTGCTCGCACTGCTGCTCTCGCTCTTGCTCTTGCTTGCGATGCTGCTCCGATTTGGCTACACTTCAGTCGACTGAATTGACTTTTGGGTCAGTCGATTTTCAAGGGGTGGGCTCGCTGGGGTGAAGGAAGAACCAGCCGCAGCAGGGAGG
>NC_041385.1:673729495-673788384 GCF_002162155.2 Triticum dicoccoides | reverse complement strand
GGGTGGGGTGGGGGTGAAGGAAGAACCAGCCACAGCGGGGAGGGGGGCTCGCTGGAGAGGTACCCCACTATCTATCTTAGGGTTCAGGATGGGGGCGGTGGTCGCCAATGGTGGCGGGGTGGTGGCGTGGGGATCGCCGGAGAAAAAGCTCGGCACGGGGGGGGCTGGAGGGATGGCCGAGGCGGCGGTGAACCAGCGGTGGGGAGGATTTTTAGGGCGAGCGGGGCGGCGCACCGCCGGCCACGGGCGGCGGGGGGCTGCTGTTTGGCCGGTGGTGGCTGGCGGCTCAGTGGGGTGGAGGTTGAAGATGAACCGCATGCCCTTGATTTCATATCCAACGGCTACAAAATCGACTGACCAGAGATGAAAAAGTCAGTCGACCGACGTGTAGCCTCACCTTGCTAGTGCGTTCAGTTTCGACAGTAAAATTCAGTTTTAACAGCAAAATTCAGTTTCAACAGTTAAGTTCAGTTTTGACAGTTAAGTTCAGTTTCGACAGTTAAGTTCAGAGATGAGCGGCTGATGTGTTTTACATCTAGCACTTTGTGGTTATGTATATTATGTCATGTATTGGAGATGCTATTAGAATTCCAGTCAGGTTAACGTTGTTCGTTGTCTCTCTTGTCCTGCTTCAGCCTCAGCGTCGTACAACTCACCGGAGCTGCTCCAACGACGAAACCCTCCATCACAGCGGAGCAGTACCTCGGGCTCCATCTCCAGACGCCTAAGATCTTCTTCCCCTCCTCCGATAGCCAAGTCAAACGGAGCATCCTCACCGGCCAACCCAATCACGCTGAGATCTACATGGCTTCGCCAAAGAGGTTGTACACTTATTGCATCTCTTTTTTACTCTACATGTTATATATATTGTCCACTGAGCACTCGTAGTAATAGGAAATACGATTATGTTATCCTACCATATGACAAGCAGTGAGGTACCAGGCAACTTAGCTATCCGTGATGGACTCTCTTGAACGCCATCATTATTTATCTCTGCGCGTTTGAGCTGTGCATTTGTCGATGGGCCTGGGGGTTGAGCTAGTATGGCAGTGGCCTGGGTCCAAAGTAATAGAAGTAGCACAAAAACATTTTTTAGTGTAGGATTTTCCTTGCTCAAGCCTGCCTACTAGAATCATTAGTGCTTGAAAGGAAAAGTGAATGAAAAACATAGGAATTGGAAAGTTTCCTATGGTACTACTTTTCATGAATTTGGTGCAAAGGAATGGAGCAAAGAAAAACTGTAGGATTTGTTCCTTTAGTGTCTCCTTGAAAGAAAAACCATAGGAATTCTAATTTCCACTTCTCCTTTTCATATTCCTATTCATCAAGCACAAGACTAAGAGATAGTAGCATAATAGCATTATAACTGTACATTTTCTTGTGGTTTGACTTAATCTCACCATGCTTTTTTGCATCATGTGATCTTCCAATTGTTGTTAACCAAACACCCAGATTGGCAGAAATCCTGTTTTTTTTAATTCTCTGTTTTGCACGTGCATTCCTATTCTATTCCTGTCTATTTCCTATCCCTGCATTGTTAGAATCCTCAAATTCAAACATGCCCTTACTCAATTACTTCTGTTACAGATATGTGTCAAAGAAAACCTTGTGTGGTTTGTCCTGCTCCTGCGGTGTTGTGTTCCACCCCAGCTCAGCTGCTCCAACAACGGAAGGGTTCACCACAGCAGGGATCCGCTCTCCAGACTGTCTTTCGCCGCCTCAGATCTTCTTCCCCGTCGCCGGCAGCCACGACAACTGCATTACCATCATCAACTGAGCAGATGACCTTGAGAATTATGCGGGTCCGCAAGAGAGGTCGCACTCTTCCGTGTCTGCTTACGTTATGCGTCGCTTAATATGATTACATGCTACATTATCATCGTGTTCACCTATTAGACTCCGAGTCAGGTCCAAACTAATGCTGAAACTTGAGTTTTTGAATGGTTGTGAGGTACATATTGGGGCAGCAATAAGTACTATCTGTCTACTATCTGGTTAATCTCCGGTGTCTACTATGAGTTTCATGTTGGGTGCAAACAAACATTAAAGGAGCCATTATCTGTATTTTTTAACTAAAGCTATTATCGGCCTGCTATCATTGGTTTTGGGTCTATCCACAGTTTGCTACCATCACTCTGGAGTTGTGCATGCACTCCTTACATAATCTCACTATGTTTTATTCCTATGCATGCCAGTTATTGTACACAATGGAACTGATCATGTAGAGCAAAAGAGATGAGCCTTGCGTGGCAATAAAATTTCATGCAGACGTCGTTCCATGGTTGGCGCAAAGGCAGCCCCTCCCCCCCCCCTCCACCCATTTCGGATCGTAATCAAGAGAAAGATAACTGTTCTGAGGGGGATTCAGAAGGAGAAGACCACTCCTATTTACCCCATGAGGTCTTGGCTCTAACTTGGCATGCTGATGTTGGTAATATCATGCATATGGTGCCTTGCATTGCTTACTGTATACATTAAAGATGTCATCTTCTTAGTTTAGACATGCTTTGTGTCAATGCCATCTGTTTAGTTTCTTTATCGTATATGTGAATCATGCAATGCCATCTTGTCTAGCCAGGCATCATATATGTGAATTTTGCAATGCCACCCTGGTTAGCCAGTCATCTTATATGTGAATTATATCATGCCATCATTTTTTTATTACGTGTTAAATTTGTCAACAATTTTAGTACATTCAATTACTCTTCCTGTGCATCAGCCATTTGACACGGTCATGGAAAAATCTGGAGTGGAAACAAGGTCTTCAGAGCAGACAATGCTATCTGACGAAGCGCATGTCTTGCTGGTTACCGATAGCTCCTCAGAGGAGGATTCAGAGACAGATGACCAGTCATCCCCCCCCCCCCCGAGGTGCATGCCCTAACTTGGGAGGGTTATGTTACTCATATCGTGCGTATGGTATCTTGCATTGCTATGCCATTTACTTAGTTTAGACATGCTTTGTGTGAATGCCACCTGTTTAGTGTCTAATTATCATATATGTGAATTATGCAATGACATCTTGTTGCAAGACATTATATATGTGAATTATGCAATGTTATCTTGTTGAAAGGCATTATGTATGTGAATTATGCAATGCCATGATGTTTAGGCAAGCGTCATATATGTGAATTATATCATGCCGTCCTTTTTTTTGTATTTCTCATTGTTTTTGTCGATAATGTTTGTATATTCAACTGCTCTTCCTGTGCATCAGCCATTTGAATTGGTGATGGAGAAATCTGGAGTGAAAACAAGGTCTTCAGAGCAGACAATGCTACCTGCTGAAGCAGATATCTTGCTGGTTACAGATAGCTCTTCAGAGGAGGATTCAGAGGCAGATGACCAGTCCTATTATCCCCCTGAGGTGTATGCTCAAACTTGGCAGGGTTATATTACTCATATAATGCATATGTTGTATTGCAATGCTTAGTTTTTACATCATATACACAATATTAAATGCCATCTCCTTAGTTGACACATCATATATGCGATTGCCTTCTGCTCACTTCCTTAGTATATAAATCATATATTTGAATTATGTCATGCCATGATGTTTACATAGACAGCATGTATCTGAATTATGGCATGCCAACCCATTTTCTAAAGACATAATATAGTTATATCATCTCATCCTGTTTACATAGTCATCATATTTTAAATTATGTCATTCTATCCGTGAATTATATCATGCCACCATGTTTCCATCGACGGCATGTTTGTGATTTATGGCATGCCAACCACATTAATAGACACATCGTATAGTTATATCATATCATCTTGTTTACATAGTCATCATATTTTGAAGTATGTCATTCTATCCTGTTTAGTTAGCCATCATACATATGAAATTGTGTCATGCTATCCTACTTAATTAGCCATCATATATGTGAAATTATGTCCTGCTATTCTGTTTGCTTAGACAACATAAATGTGAATTATTTCATGCCCTGTTTTCTTCCCTACTATCCATTGCACCTGTCTATCTTACAATGTCTGTACATTCAATTACTTTTCTTGTTTATCAACCATTTCAATTGGAGGGAGTGATGGCAGTATCCGTGGGAGTAAAAATACGGTCTTCAGAAAAGATCGTGCTACCTGTCGATGCAGATAGAACCACGGTTGTACTTGCCCAAGAACCAGCCCCACCACACATAACCCACACTCATGCAGATTGTACCCCTACCATGTTGGACAGAGAACCAGCTACACCCCTTCTAACCCCAACCCCAGCATATAGACACCCAGTTCCCGTTGACACAGCACCGTCTCCACCACAGAGCACCCAAACACGAGCAGTTAGTAAGGCAACTGCAGTGCCCAAATCACGAGGAGCACCACTCCGAACCCGAAGTCAACACTTAAAGCAGAAGAAGAATTATTCTCAGGTTAGGTTCCGTAGCTATGGTTCATACTACTTTGTTCTTGCATCACTGTATTTACTGATACCAACTAATTTCAAATTTGAAGGATGCAATTGAAACTCCAATGGTGCAACAGGTATGTTTTAAACCTGTTTCTTCAATGTGTTTGGTTGTTTGCTGTTGTAACTTGCTCTATGTTGATTTCGGTTCCAATTGAATAAACAGTTATGTTCCCATGCCATGCACATTACAAGTGTTGTTATTGCTGTGTAGTTTCCCACACTTATATTCTGTCTATGCTGCTTTGTCTTAAATAGATATGATTTGAACTGTATCTATCTTGATTTGGCAACATAAACTAGAATGATATAGACCATACAGTGACCATACTACATAGATATATGTTTGTTTCATGCTGTTATCCTGTCCACCTTACCAAAATGAGTTTCATATACTACATTGTAAACCTGAGATATGTTTGTTTGTTTCTCTTTTAGAACGCGGATAAAATATTGGAGAAGAGTACCCTCTTATGCAATGGTAAAGAAAGTAATGCAGATAAGGTTCAAGATAGTGAGACATCCCTGTTGGTCTCCAAGAAAGCTGATAAAAACTATATTGAAGACACTAAGACAACCCCAAAGTCCTATCTTGATGTAGTGTTCGAGTTATTGGCTACCACTGCTGGCACCAACTCTTCGAACTCTTTGCATGAATCAGTTCAGCTTCTTGAGTCTCAACTTCAAGTTGAAAGACATCGATCAGATGTTATGCGACAGGAAGCCGAAGGACTGAGGAAGTCCCTGCAGAATTCAGATGCATACTTTCTGGTGCAACAGCAAGCGCTGGAGGACTTAAGTGCCAAACAAGAGAAAGTTAATAAGCTTGCTAAGCATCTTGCCAGCATTATGGGTACCCAGGATATTGTTTCTTGAGCTCTTCTGAAGTGGTTTCAGTTCTGGACTTGTTTTGCTGCGGCGTTTACATGCTGCTATGTTCCCTATATTTGCACTGGTGGTGAACTTTGATGCCCAGTGGATGTATTATGTGTAATAGTCGTGATAGCCTAGTGTAAGTTGCTTTCTTATTTATTTCCTTGTTGTCTTGTTTATTTGTTTGCTTGTAGTCAGTGCAGTTCTTTTTCTGCGGTTTGCTAGTGGCTGCAATAACCTATTTTTTTAAACTAGGCCATAATAACCATGGGCTAATATTTACTGTAGTGACACTGCGCCTCCTAAGGGTCGTAGAAAGAGTGGGCCTTCTACGGGCCGTATAAGCAGTGGGCCTTCTACGGGCCGTAGAAGCAGTGGGCCTTCTATGGGCCGTAGAAACAGTGGGCCTTCTATGGGCCGTAGAAACAATGGGCCTTCTATGGGCCATATCATCAATGGGCCTTATACGGGCCGCATGATTAATTGGCCAAACATGGGCCAAACAGACCGCATTCAGGCCGTAAACGGGCTAGAGTTGGAATCGTCCGTTCATGGGCCGACCATAACGGGCCATCGTTAATAGGTCGTATTTGATGACGCTATGAAAACGGCCCAACGTATTAACGGACCACAAACGGGCCGACTATAACCACGGGCTGAATTTGGCCCACAAGCAGAAAATGACAATAACGGGCCGTAAGTAAACAAATGCTGGAAATGAGCCTAAGAATAAATGGGCTCTGAGAAGGCCGAAAGATAACATGGGCTGGAAATGGCCCACCGGAATAACGGGCCATTAATTGGTATAAAGTGATACACTGTTCTTTACGGGCCAGTTTCACCACGGGCCGTTAATGGGTGTAAAGTGATACATTGTTCATTACGGGCCAGTTTTACCATGGGCCGTTAATAGGCCAAGAGTTACGTAGGGCCTCATATGGGCCAAAAGACGTCATGGGACATACATGGGTCAGAAGTGAAAACGGGCTGGACTCATATTGGATGGCCCAGATAACGCTACTGGGCCTAATTCGAATAGGGCGTAACGGGCCATGGGTTAGCGGGCTGTAAATGGGCTATATGCGAACAGGCCGTTAACAGGCTTTCCATGGGCCGGCCCGCTACCTTTTGACCAAGTCAAATGGGCCGGCCTTTTCACAGGAATGGGCCTCTGTTGGGCCGTGTCACGTGTCGATGTATCATAGGCGCCTTCTGTCCAATGAGTGGATGGCATCTGTCCCAGCGATGAGCCGACACGTATTTCCTCCAGCCAATGATGATTTTACACGTGGAAAATCCCCATTGGTTGGGGCTGTTAACGGGTTATCGAATCCAAAACCCGACCCGTTAGCTTAACGGCGTTCCGTTACGATGGATGCCACGTGTCGGTCACCCTTGACGAAAGCACTTCTGTGACGCGCGATTTATCGTCATGGAAGTGGACACTTCCATGATGATAATTTTGGTAATGTCATGGAACACTTCTACGACAGCACAGGTATGACTATCTTGATTCTGTCATAAATTTGTCATAGATGTATATGCATGACAGAAAACGCGACCTAATGTGACAAAAACGTATCATCACGGAAGTGTATTTTTTTTTAGTGAATGGTGAGCACCCCAACGATGTTTAGTGCTTTAATCATAATGCTTAATTAATCTCATCTCACGTCCAAGATTCACCGGGTCTGGTATGAGCTGAACAACGCCGCTTCCCGCTAGGATCGCCCCCACCCCATCAACCCCACAAATCAGGGAGGAAAACCACCCAAGAATCCACTATGTTTCCTTTGTTCGCTCGCGGGCTGTTCCGATCCTTCCGATGCAACTTCGTCCCGATGCCTTACTTCATCGCTCTAGCCGATGCTACGACGCGATCTGCCCTCCACCGCGCTCGTCCAAGCCCAATCCCCACCGGCGAGTCTGCGACCAACCCACTCCATCGCGCCAGTTGGGCACGTGAGTCGTGAGTCGCTACCCCGACCATACCTCCTTTCCACATCCATCGGCGGCGGAGGTGAACTAGTGAACCACAGGCGAAGCCCGACGGTTAGGGCACTATCGTCCTACAAATTAATATATTATCTGCATCTTAGATTCTCAGGTACCACAGGTGCATGCAGTGTCAAAGCAAGCAACGCGCAAGTATCCATGGCAAGTATTTGAGTAAGACTTCAGCCCCGTCCAAAATTTTCTTCTTGATTCTCTAATTTTTCAATTGGAAAGGGATCATTGTCAGAAAATAGATTGTCTATCCATTATGTTTGCCTTTTCAACCAGAGGGAGAGGATCATTCCTCTTGGTACGTTCTGCAAGTTTGGATGGAGGCCATATAGGCAAGCTTTTTCTCAGGCAGCGATCTCAACCTCAGGCTTAGGAAATCCAACACCTGAGGTTCCTGCCTGAGTCAGGCAGCTTTCTCTGGAAGGAAACCAAACAGGCCCTCAGCCTCAGCAAGGAACTGTAATTGATCTTCTGCAGTTCAAGATTCAGAAATCAAAATATGGTGTACACCTTCGCCTGAAGCAACGCAAATCCAGAAATAGCTCCTCAGCAGCTTGCCCAACGATGATGCAGATGTTTCATACTCCCTCTGTTCAGAATAAGTGACATGGTTTTAGTTCAATACAACCCTGGGTGTCCTTCAGGTTGCCATCTCACCTCAAATTACTGAGATAGCTTAGTGAACTCCCCCAGTAGTAGCTATTGTTACTGTAATCAGGTAATCAGGCACACAACTATGTCTGACCATATGGGAATGTTAGTTTAACTTACTTTCTTTGCTCACATATTTGACTAGCAAGTTCAGTATAATATGAGATGCAAGATTAGTAAATTTAAAAGATTGTAGAGGCAGATAAAACTTACAGAATATAGCTCTTAGGATCGAGCAGGCAGATGTCATGCTTTTTAGAAGATTGCCAGCGATGGAGTCGAATAAATTCAGAGATGGCATTAAATATTGTATTCTGAAACAAATACACAACTGACAACTAGCCATCGGCAAGCCTAAGTGATCTATATTTTTCTTCCAGGCTCAAGGTCGGTCTAATATCTTCATGTTTATCTGCTCCATTCATACTACATCTACTAATAGCTTATTTGTACATCTATTCATCTTCTAGACCTTACATTTTCTTCATTTTTATTGCGTTCTCATTGCCATCTTGATTTTCAGGAAACAGAATCAGACTTTTTTTAACCATTCAAGGTGTAAATGCACATGCTGCCCTTTTAGATGTCACAATGTTTGCAAGACAGAGCACCACGCTTTTTTGTTCATTTCAAGGGCATGCATTGAGATGTCTCATGCACCTCCAAGATATTGATATACATGCGCACGGATACTTTTGATACATCTGAACGTGATTATATATGAATATTAGCTTTTGAAAGTCGTTGTAAGATAATGTATATTTTTTTGTTGGCTATCTTCTATAGTTTAAATTGTGTTGTTCTTATGCATATTACTTCTCATGAATGTATGTACCCATTGATATACATTTGTATTTACCCGATCTGCCATAGTGGATTGAATAATTGATTTCACTACAATTTGCATATATGTAAATTGGTTAAAATAAGCCCTCTCCATATGTCATTGTTTTGAACTACATATACAATCCGGAGCTATATCTCTGAGGAGGCCACATTCATTTTTTATGATAAGAGATACCTATTCTTGAGAAGAAGCTTAATTTATGGCTGATGTGAAGTTAATCTAGCAGTATGCTTTTTCCTGTTATTACAAAAATAAAAATGCTTGAGAAGTTTGTCTTTTGTTTAATGGTCTGAATTTGTTTTATTTTGTATGTCAAGGTTGGAATTAGGCAAAGAAATAAGGTATATGTATCACATGCTATTAAATAAGCATTCACGTATCAAATGTAATGACACTAATTCACAAATTAAGACTATTCCAATTTGGCAAATGAAAGGGATAATTGAAGGTGTCACATGTCTAAGCCATGTAACGCCTGCATGTAACAATTATGGCGCTTACTATATGCCATGGAAGAGCAAAGGGGATACATGTCATGTGAATGACAAGTAGACAACCATGACCCATTTTTTAAAGAAAAGAATGAACAACCATAACACATTCTGTCAAGAAAAGTTAATGGACACATTTTGATCTAAAATGGAGGAAATTAAACATGGTGACAAATGAAGTGGAGAACGACAAGAGTAAACTATTACATGTCTGTTCTCCCACACACAAGGGGCATCTGGATGCAAAATATGAAGGTAAAAATTATTGCTAAGACTACACGTTGCGTTGCACGTGCAAACTTACTAGTACTGTTAAGAGATCGGGAGTTGCATCGGCACATCGTCATGCCTCGGCCACCGGCACGGGAGATCAAAGAACGGATCCGCTGTTCAAGCTCCGACATAGACTCCACGTTGCATGCCGTGCGAGGATCGGGCACCCACATCCCGCGCGTCCGCTGGATTCCTCGCGCTGGATCCCCTCGCGGAAGACGGGAAGACGAAATAGGCATCACCAGAGTAGAGGGGATGGATGGCGGCCCCATGAGGGCCTGCGATCCAGAGGGAGGTTGAACGACGGGGCTTATTGCGGCATAGGAGGTGGCGGCTACGGTGGCGATGGGGGCGGCGTGACCAGGGTTGCCGACCGAGAGAGAGAGAGAGAGGAAAGAGGTCGTGTTGATTGTTGGGTTGTGGGTGATCTGTACCTGGGCTTGCATAGCATCCCGGTAGAAGCCCAATTAACCACGCAACTTTAAAAAAATTCTAGAATAGCGACCTATTAGGAAACCCAGCCCAGTTCATGATAACTTATAATTTAGAGGAAGATCTAACGGCCAGAATCTAATCTAACACGAATCCGACGGCCAAAAACATTGAGGGCCTGAGAGAGCTCGCTTTAGGCTCGGTTATACTGTCCTAAATAAATAGTCTTTGTCTTCGTCGGCATCTCGATCATTCCATCTCGCTCTGTGTCATAGGCCAATGAAGTCCGGGGTCCACTGAAGTAACATATATAGTATGCAGTATAGGGCATATATATGATCATCGCCCAAAGGGACCACAGCCCAATAGTATAGCATGGCAGACAGACAAGGATGTAGGTCCACTGATAGGACACTATCATACCTATACTAAGCAAATAGAACAGCAGGTAAAGTATCAACAACAGGTTACAAAACAAGCTATGCATCAGAATAAGAGCTACCGGAATAACACCAGTAGCAAGATCTAATGCAAGAACAAGAGAGAAGGAATCAGACGATATCTGGATGATCAAGGGGGTTTTGCTTGCTTGGAAACTCTCTAGAAGGAATCTGATCGTTGGTGACGTAGTCGATCACAGGGGCATCGGGAATGGTCTCAGGAGGGGGAAGAAACAATAAATATAAGCAATACAAAAGCAACACAATGTATGGCATGTCAAAATGTTATGCCAAGGGTGCTCTAATGCGTTACCAAGTACTCCCTCCGTTCCTTTATATAAGGTGTATTTGTTTTTTTGATAAAATTTCAGAATGTAAGGTGCATTTCTTCTAATTTCTCATAATTCCCTTATTAGCCCTCCAGAAAAAGGGAATGTATCTCTCTTCTGATTGTATGTATCTCTCCTTGTAGCAAAAGAAGGAAAGTATCCCTTTGTCGATTGCATGTATCTCATACTTTCCTCGACTAACTGATTTACTTGCCACTAACAAATAAATTTGCCAATGGTAATTTCGTCTTAACATGTCTATAATTTTGTGCCTTGGTCACCGTGCCAAAAATAATACACCTTACATAAAGAAACGGAGGGAGTAATTTAGATGGAGTGAGAAATTATCCGGGAATATTTTCCTAGCTCCAAGTGGTATTGTCCTTATCGATCCAGGTACAAATTATCAATGTTCAGAATGTTAGAGAGGTGTGGCAGGTATGTGGATGTCATATTCAGATTCCTTATATTTTTATGAACAACTTTCATATATAAATTATTTTCATCTCACTTACGGTTTATTTTCTATGGTTTTTCAAAGATTAAATGATTTCTTGAATTTTTGGTTTTAATACTATTTCGAATTTAAATGGATAAATTGCTATGGTACACACAAAGTGTACCGAGAGGTGTGCATGGATGGCTGACAGTGGGCCCAGTTGACTGCCCACTCAGAAGTCAATCGTGGACTTTGACTAGCCAAATTTATCGGGGGGACGCACCTGTCATAGGGTTATTTATTTTAACAGATTGATTTAATCATTTTAGTTGGCAGGGGGGGCATTATAAGCGACTCATGTTTATCAAAAAGCTTAATTAGCAGTGCGGGTCCACGGGTCACTTTGTATTGGGTTGTGTTTAATTTAATTACCCCTAATCTAATGATCTTACATACTGGGCCCACATGGCAGTGAGCCATCGGCCGACTTAAGCGCCGGCGGCGCACTGGGGCACTTCGGCGGCCACTCGCCGGGCGGAGGGCCTCAGGTTGGTCTCCAGGCGGCCATTTGCTCGCAGGGAGCGCGTGGCGCGCATGAGGCCGCGGCCAGGCAGTGGCCCGAGGCGAGGGCGGGCGCGGCCAGGCGCGCTGGGGCGTGCACGCGGAGGGGTGAACCCCCAGCCAGGGCGGCCGAAGCGCGGGGATCTCCAAGCGTGAGCAGAGGCGGGGCTGTGGCGTGGAGTGGGCGAGGCGGTACGCGTGCGCGGGCGCGCAGGGGCGAGGCAGTGGCGCGAGGGTGGCAGGAGCAGGAGCAGGCGTCGACAGCAGCGACAGACAGAATTGGGCGAGGAGGGAACCGAGGTTGGGGGCACGGGGAATTGAACTGGTGGGTGCTACGGCTACTTCGAGGTCCGCTCAGCGCAGCTGCATGGTCACCCAGACTTGAAAACGACGGCAGCGGCACCGACGGGCTACGGCAATGACGGCGAGGCGATCTAGGAACTCGAGATCGGGCTCAGAGGAGAGGGGAAAACACGGGTGCTCACCGTGGGAGCACAGGGGGCTCGGTGGGGGCTTTGGAACAGCAGGGGCATGCAATTTGACGGTGGCGTCGCGGCAGCCGAAGGAGGAAGTCGGCGTCGATCCAGGCGAAGCAGAGGCGAGGAGCTCGAGAAGATCCACGTAGTCGACGTAGACGGAGTAGACGCGTCTACTAGACACAAATCCAGGCGGATGGGGCCACGGTAACGAGCGAAGCAATGGCGACGATAGCAGCGGAGCTTGCGGGGGAGAGGAGAGCAGTGCGAGGAAGTGGGGGATGGAGAGCTAGGGTTCTTCCAGGGCGTCGTGGGGTGGCCTTATCCTCGTCAGCGCATCGTCGGATGGTCACCGCGTGGGCATCCACGGCATGGACGCCGCGGGCGCGTCCAGCGCACCTCCTGTGAACAACAGGTAGGAGAAAACCTCCTGGATGGGCTGGACCGGCAACTGTTGACTTGAAGCCCAGCAGTGCAGTGCATCTCTGTCCTTTTCCATTTTCTTTTCCTGTTTGCACTTTTCTGCAATGTTTTGCATCTTGTTTCCATACCAAATGATTTTTTCTATGCATTAAACTAATCACATAAATACTATGCATTGCAATGGAGTGGGGAAAAAAGCTTGGGGCAAGTTTGAATTCATTTGAATTAGGTTTGGATATAAATGGGCTAATACAAGTGTTGTTGGACCTGTTTTATTGATGCTAGGGTCACATAATGATTTTTTTTGTGGTCTTGTTTTCCTTAACAATGTTAACCAGGGAATATTTCCAATTACATGAACACTTTAGTTTGCCTGTTTGAAGATGTAAATATTTGACTTGCATTTGGAATTTTTGAATTTAAAGTTGGATTATTCCATAATTGCAATTAGGTTTTATTAAACATGATGACATGAAAAGTTAATTAGCATAACTAGTGTTTAAAAATCTGGGGATGTCACAACTAGTCAAGCGTTGACTTTCAAAAAAGGGAAAAAATAAAAGAAAGGAAACAAATCGTGAATTAAAAAATGTACATGAATTTTCAAAAAAGTTCACAAATTTGGAAAAAATCCATCAAATTTTAAAAAGTTCAACGAACTTGAAAAAAACTCATTGGATATGAAAACCATACATCAAATTTGAGAAGAGTTCATCGGATTTGAAAAAAATTTCACCGAATTTGAAAATAGTTCATCAGATTTGAAAAAACAATTATCGGATTTTGAAAAAAAGTCCATCGGATTTTGAATAAAGTTCATCAAATTTGAAAAGAAGTGCATCGAATTTCAAAAAAATATCACTAATTTGAAACGAAAATTCATGTATTATAAAAAAGGGACATTTACATCTATGCCCTTAACTCGAACCCACTACTTAGTTTTGCCCCTAATTTTTAGGTATGCTCACTTTTGCCCCTCTGCCATCTGTTTCACTTATAGAAATGCCCTTCTCTGCCGTTACCGTCTAGTCAAAGGGCTTTGATCGTCCTGAAAAAATAGCAAAAAAAAGAAACTTTGTGGCATCGAAGATACTCATGTCTGCAAGGCGTGTACAAATTTTCATGCCATTCGGACACCCTAGGAGCTCGTGGCAAAGGAAATCATAAATTTTATACGCATGTGAACAGTAAATTCAAAAAAATAGAAACAATCAAAGAAATATGAAACTTTGTGGGACTTAAGATACTTAGGTGCGCAAGATGTGTGCACATTTTTGTTGTGTTCGGACATTGTAGGAGCTCGTGGAGAAAAAAAACAAAGTTTAGCTCAAAAAAACTTTGAAAAAATGCACTATTTTTTCTCTCTAGAGCACCTTGTATGTCATTTGATCACCAAAACTTGCAAGCACCCTGTGCACTCAAGCCTCTTTGAATCCAAAAAAATTCAACATTTTTTGAATTTTGTTGCTATTTTTTGAATTTACTTTTCATAGGCATAAATTATTTTTGTTTTCCTTTGCCACAAGCTCCCGGAGTGTCCAGCCAACACAAAAATTTGCACGCGCCTTGAGGACATGACTATCTTCGATCCCACAAAATTTTATATTTTTTTGATTTTTTTTGCTATTTTTTCTGGATGGTCAAAGTCCTTTGACCAGACGGTAACGGCACAAAGGGGCATTTCTATAAGTGACACTAACGGCGGAGGGGCAAAACTGAGCATATCTAAAAATTAGGGGCAAAACTGAGTACTGGGTTCGAGTTAGGGGCAGAACTGGAATTGGCAAATTAAAGTTTAGCAAATTAAAGTAAAATGGAAATGAATAAAAATAGAAAAAAATGAACAAACCGTACCAGAAAAAAAGAGGAAAAGAAGTAAAAAGCTATTACTAAACACTTTAAGGGCGGGGGGCTGGTTGGTTAGGGTAGCGAACGTTGAACCCGACGATCCCGTGTTCGAATCGCGACACGCACATGCATTGTTTTGCGTCTTTGAAAACAGAGAAATTGGAACGTGGGCCGGCCCAGCACGGACAAGGGGTGTGCGCCCTGTACCGCTAACCCTATAAAGGGCGCTGAGGGCGCCGTATAGGATCAGCCAAACCGTCTCCCGGCAAACCCTATTTGGCGTTGCAGGCGCTCGGTATAGGGCATTTTGCTAACGGGCGCCTGCTGCGCACACCCTCTGCGCGATTTTGGGCCGGCCCAGTTCCTTCCCTTCCCTTCTCTTTTTCTGTAAAAACTGGAAAAAAGGAGTGCAGTGAAGGATTCAAACCTGCAACCTATAACATAAGGTAGCAACGCTGCAACCACTTGGGAGTTGGGACAACCCATCCCATATGACAGGTAGCTCATTTTTCTCCTTCTATTCTTTGTCCAAATTGCGACCGATTTTCTTTTTCTTTCTAATCTTTTTTGTTTTCTTTTTCTTTTGCAAATGCGTGAACTTTTCTCAATTTTTCAAAAAATAAATAAAATCGATGAACTCTTTTTTACATTTCTGAACGTTTTTCAGAAATCGATGTACTTCTTTCAAATTTGATGAACTTTTTCAAAATTCGATGAACTATCTTTTCCACATTTTATGAACTTTTTTTGAAAATCGATTAACTTTTTTTCCAAATTTGATGAACGTTTTTCAAAATCGCTGAACTTTTTATCAAAATTGATGAACCCTTCTCAATTTCGATGAATGTTTTTCAAATTTGATCTTTTTCTCTTAAAAATATGTGAACTTTTTTGCAAAATCGATAAACTTTTTTCAAAATCAATGAACTTTTTTCAAAATCACGATCTTTTTTCCAATTAATTCAAAAACAAATAAGTGGTACAATAGATGAATAAAATAGCGTTGCAGCCTTGTTATTATGTGTTTGCCTCTATTACTAATCAACGACGGCAAGTAGCTCGTCTGGTTGGTGGGACCTGTACGTTAACACGATGTGATGAGTTCGAATCCTGTAGAGAGCATTTTATTTTCCACTTTTTTGGCAAGATTTGGCGTTCACTGGTCACCACGGTTCGTGTGCTGGCCCAGCGCGGGGCGCTGCAGGCGCCAGGAGCGCGAACAGGCGCGAGCAGTGCCGTACCCCGTCTCCCTCCTGCCTTATCCACTCCAAGGTGGTGGAGGGTTCAGGGTTGGGCCTCCTATTAGGTCGTATGGGCCTGCAGGCCGATGCCTTTTCGGTCCATTTTAAATCCTGGACGATTTTGCCAAATTAATCCTAAATTTTCTTTATTAATTTGCGTTTTGTTCTATTAACAATAGTTTAACTCTGTTTTAAACAATGTTAATTTCAGTATTTAAATTTCAGTACTGTAAATATGTTGAGTACTATGCATTTGATATAATATGTTCATGTAATATATCCATGTTTTACATGTTGAGATTAATTACTCCAATTATTTGTAATTAAGATTTTCAATTCTTGCAAATAGATATCAATTCATCGTCTTAATTGAGTCTTACGACTTAATGCGACCACGAATTGATAAGCAAAATTCAAAGTCATTTCTTCATATTGATCTACTCAGATCAAAAGGCAGTGTATAGATCTACTGCTTTGGAAATTATCACCACTACTATTTGAGCCTATATTTTGTCATATTTGATATTATGATTGCTCAACAATGTGCTCTCCCATTCATTTTATTAAGTGATGACACAAGGTACTAGAAATATGAGTATCTACTGATTTCACCAGATTATACTCTCTAGCGCTGATAGATGGACCCCGAAAATTATTTTGGGGAGTATCTACAGGGTGTCATACTTAACAATTTGAAGTTCACACTAATGGTTTCAAGCTAACTTATTGGAATATCAATTAATTTTGCAAAATTCATTACAACACTAACCATGATGGTCTTTAATTTACTGATCGTAAATTATTTATCTCTGGTAACCGATGTCTAGAGAATTTGAGGCATTCGCCCTCAATGGCCACCATTGTCCTACCTGGGCCATGGACATCATGATCGCTCTTGTGTCTCGTGGGATAATGTGCTCAATCCAAGATCCGTAGGATTCACCTCCGTTTGGAGTCACCCTGCTAACAGAAAAAATATGTTGTTTTATAAATCATAAGACATTATATCGATCCAGATCTCAGCATCTGATTATTCTGTATCAGCAATTCATGGGACACAAAGAATTTCAAGGGCAAAGGTTTGAATCTCACTTCAACCTTCAACCTGACAGCAACAAGGAAGTCAATTGTCCATATGGTGTTTTTCCATGATCAAGCGACAACATGACTATCCATCAGTCATGGTATCTTTTGGATACGGAGAATATGATGGTTGAACATGAATCAGCTAAAATGTTTGGAGACTTCGGCGGCTCCTTATGGTGCTTTGAGCATTTTTCTAATTCATGAACTGTTTCCCAAATTTAGAAATTTTTCTTTTTTTTCAAATTTATGAACCTTTTTTAAAACTAATGCAAACTTTTTCAATATTTCTGCACTTTTTTGAAAATTTGATCTTTTTTGAAGTTGTTGAAAAATCAATGATTAACAAGTCAAACGGTTTGGGATCAAATTGTCGGAGAATTAACAGTCATGGGAAACGAGTGAGCAATGATTTTTTTTGAAACTAACACAAGCTTTATTACTCAGTAATGTTTAGGGGAATGCATTTGATAAGGGATTGCAAAGGCAAGATATGATACCAAGCAGATAAACTAAACGCATGTTTAGCGAGGCTATGTGCCTCCGTATTCGAGGCCCTTCTTCGAAGATGAAAGAGCAATCGGGGAACTCCGATGATGTGATCCTGATCTCGCGAATGATATGATCATGCCTACCACCGCTGCCTTCCTTGATACCTGATACAACTTCCTTACAGTCCGATCCATTGACTATGCTCGTTTGCAACAGATCGGTCACCAAAGACATGGCCTCGCAACAGGCGAGAGCCTCCAAGCTAGCCGGATCAGTTCCCCGGCGAAAACTAGGGCCAAGGCCCTAAGGTAATTTCCGCCACTATCTTTGCAGATTGCAGTTATGAAGCGATTGAGAGAGTGAGTGGTCGGTCCAAAGGTGCTTATTGGTCCGGCCCAATTGAAGCATTTCCATGGGCGCTGATTAGGACCTCTCTGCAACCATCGGCCTTTCCCGGTTCGTGGCATGTTCCTATTGTGCACACGCTGCTAGCCCATCTTCTTGCTCATTTTCAGCCTGCATGGAAAGAACCTCGCCCTATGGAATTCCCTATATGGCGCACGCTGCGTCAAATTGCTAGCGAATCGCACAGGCACGAGCAGAGTGGGCCGGCCCACTTAACGCTAGCACAAGCTTCCTGTTTAGGGGTAAATCTCAGCTGGAAGATTTTTAACTGAGTTTTTCCTGTTCTGTTCCTTTATTGCTTGTTCCGGTTTCCTTACTGGGTTTGTTTTTCACTTTTTTTTTCATTTTATGCTAATTTTCTCATGTTCCTTTTTCCTTTTTTAAAAATATTTCATAGTTTTAAAAATGTTCGTGATTTCATAAGAAATGTTCATGTTTTCCCCAAAAATGTTCTCATTTTCAAAATTTGTTCTGAGTTTGAAAAAATGTTCTCGTTTCAAAAATTGTTCAAGGATTAAAAAATATTCGTGTTTCGAAATGTTTGTTTGGAGTTTAATAAAATGTTCCCTTTATCAAAAAATTGTTCACATATTCAAAGAATGTTCATGGTTTTCAAAAAAAATTAAGTTTATCAAAAAATTGTTCACACACTCAAAAAATGTTGGAGTTTTTGCTTTTCTTCTTGAATTTGAAAAGTGTTTCCTTTTTTTAAAATTACTTTTTTCAAAAATTATGTTCGCGTTTGGAATTTTACAAAATGTTTGGATATGACAATACCTTTAGCTTCGCTCCCCATATTAAACCAACAAGGCTCATTAATCCCGTTAGGTTGGCGCGCACGTATGCAACCGGAGGTCGCTTGTTAGATCCGTCCCTCAAGCACTCATTTTTGGGATTTTTCATTGTTTACGCTAATGGGCCGCCCAGTGGGAGTCGCCTGTGCGTCCGGTCGGCAATTCGCCGCAACGAGCGGCACATAGGAGTTCCCTCGCCCTTCACCTTTTTTTTTTGCTGCATAGCCCTCGCCCTTTACCTCCCGCTTCATCGGGGTAACCATTTTCGCCGGTGTACCTTGCGGTTGCACTTTGTACACACACGGTACCCTCGCGGGCGTTCTTCAGCGAATGCAAACCGACGCAAAATTTGGTTCACGCAGCCGAATCTCTCGACCGGGGGTCACCGGAGGCAAGGCAAACGCCCTCCAGCTGGCTGTCGGCTCCATCAGATTTGACCAACGGCGTTGCATCACGTACTACAATACGGACGAAGTCACCGGACGCCAGCTAAAAGTAAAACCAGCAGGCTTGGCCACGCAACGCAAGGCTCCCCCAATGTCCCATGTCAAGACCCGGAGCAGCTTTTCACCGGGTCTCTCAGCCAGGGGACAGAGCGCGCCACAAGTCAACACACGCCGAGCAGCTGCCAGTACCAACACACAGGACAGTACTACGAGCACATCGCACATGACATGACGTCTGCGTTAAACCGGCAGCAGAGTAAAAGAAGTCAAACGAGGGCCGCGTCCCGGTCTCCAACCTACCCACCACCCCGCAGGCCTTTCATGGCAGCAAACCACCGAACCCGAAGCAAAAAGCAACCAATCAGTCCGAGGCAGCGACGCGGTTTACGGAGATGAAACTGACCGTACCGAGCTAATTCTGCAGGCGGTCTGAGACTTGCTCTCCGCGGCTGCACACACAAACGACGACGGCGATGTCGAAAGAAAGAAAGCGAGACGCGTCGCTGTGCCGTGAATCCGCGGGGGCAGGCCGGGCTTCCGGACGGCCCCCGGCTTGAATTCTTTGATTTTTACGGTAGGTGGTGGACGCACTGCACGGGTTAATGATGAGCGAGTGGTCTTCAGTCCCTGGTTGGTTTTCTCGGGCAATCACTGGGCAGTGATGTGATGGCAGCAGAGCTATCGCTCGTGCCAAAATTCAACACGAGGAAACAGTGCACTATCTCCCGTGACCTGGTCATAGATCCGCCCATGCATGAAACATGACCTAGATCTTCAGAAGCATGGCAGATTCGCTGTTTCTCTTGAGGCTCCGTGAAATGAATCCACTGTCCGTCTCAAACGCCGCTGCCATTTTCTACGTGCCTTTTACATCAGGTTTTAATGGAGGAGGCACAACAGTAGCAATCCTACAACAAAAAGTTTGCTCCTATTTTCTGAAACTGCAACATTTATTGCTGGATCCTGTTTTCAGAAAATGTATTGACCCCTGCTGCTGCGGCCCATACTGATTTTAGTTTGAACAGTTCCGAACGACCGGACTATTTTCACAAGTTGACCAGACCCATTCCGTCTGACAGTCTACCTCCGGCGTCCCAGCTTTCCAGGCGTCTGACCGCCCGCAGCCACAGTCTTCACCTTTAAATGGCCCCTGGCTGCACCGGACATGCTTTCGCTTGTGATGCCTTGAACAGTTTCACTACTGCAATTGCAAACAACACCGTCGCCATGGCTACTGGCAACACTGCACAGGCTGTACCCTGCCCGGCGTCGTTTCGGGGTAGCTGCGGCTACGGTCCAATGCAGCAGCCCTGAAAGCAGACTGGTACTTGTACCAATACAGTACTGTATTTTGCAAGTGTTCCATGGACTTCACTGTATTGCAATGCCAAAACTGTCGTACTACTACGTCTCCTAATCTTTCTGCAGTGCAATATAGCGAGTACAGTTGTACAATGAATACGAAGGAGATAGTAACACGAGAACAGCAATCTGGAAGTATCAACAGCTACACCCTTAATTCGCAATTATGGCCTCCACCCTCCGAATGTTCTGTATGTTTTGTAACGACCAAATACACAATCCATCGTTTACTTTTTGCAAAAAATATATACAATAGGACTTGTTTGTGAAGGTCAAATATGCTTGCTTCTTCCAAATGGCAGACCTAACCTATTGGCTTCAGTACTAGTAGTACGTGTTTGGCCACTAATGGAGCCTCTGGGCTAACCAGCAACCACTGATGCTCTGGTTGCAGCAAGATGATGCAGTTAGGCCAAATTCCGTTTGCTCCTATGTGCCATTAACACACTGGTGGTTGCCATTAAAGAAGGTCGCAACTTCTAAATGAGAGGAGGGAGGGGCCTCAGGGTCACATGCGCTGAAACACGCAGAGGAACAGGACAGACTGCTGCAATACAGTATTGTGTCCCGCCACAGCTCACGCTGCCGGACAAAACGGCAAGTAGGTACGAGTGGTGCCCGTATGACCAGAGCTTCCGGCCGTCCCAACCAACCTACTTCTATACTGGAAGTGCAATCTCCCTATAGTTTTTCTGTTACGTGCTCCCATCAACTTGAAGCTTATTTTGTATTAATGTAACGACGCTAGTGACACTTTTCCTTTATTTTCTTCCATTCAATGATTGGTCAGGATGACACACAGGGGCGGGGCCAGCTCAATTCAAGGGTATTCAGTTGAATACACATTATTTTTGCCAAAAGACTAGGTATATATATGGTATATATACTATGTATGTAAGGAAAAATGAAACTGTACGCTAAATCTTGTAGGCCAAGTATGTCAGCCCAAAACAGAGGCTTTCCCTCCACTCCACAAGTTGGTCCATTGGCCCAAATGGCTGTAGCGCACGCACGCAGATCAGACCATCATCGCCCAAAACAAATTGCATCGATCAGATCCAGGAGACGAACCGGCCACCAGCACTTCCCTGCCCCCGTTCTGTTCCCACGCGAGCGGCGAGCCACCAGGCGGCCACGGCCAGGGATGTTGCCATCGCGTACTCGGCGATCGGACGTGCGCACGGCAGCGCGGACGGCGCGACAAATCCATCATCCGCTCACTTTGGTTCTGATCGCTTCAGTCGGCAGTGGGCACCAGACATTGATTCGGTTTGAAAGCAACAAACCATAGATTCAGGTATAATATGCTAATTAGATGTATTAATCCATCACTTCTGAAATTGGGGCCTCTCCTCTCATGCTAATTCTTATTTCTTAGACGAATTGAATTCATCTACAGGGGCACGGTTTCTTCTTATGCTGCTATATAAACACGTGTATGCCTATTTATGATTATGGTGAAATTAGAACTTTTCTTTCTATTTAATTATAATGGTGAAATTAGTCTGGAGACTTGTTTGTCTATTCAGACATGTACAAAACTAAGTTAGTTTGAATAGTTGTCTGTCTATTTATTTATAGTGAAATTAGAACTTGTTTGCAGTCAACTATGAATTAATTAGACATGAGAATTTACAATTTTACATTTAAATTTGCAATGTTTATAAATTTTGAATTTGTTATAGTGGGCATTTGTCTATAAAGAATAGTAATCTACAATTCTTACTCCTCTATAAGTTGAACAAATACCAAGTTATGAATATAATATATTAGGCGATATCTTTTATATAGTTTAGAACTAGTACAATATGTTCCTATAATCGGTTATACAGGCCAAATGGAAGGCTAGGCTTTCAAAAAAAGGATTCAGATTTTGAATACACAGTGTTCAATTCCTGGGCCCGCTCCTGATGACACAGATTATGCTTAATCCGGAAGTACTCAGTACGATCTTACGTGCACAAACTGAATTTATTACTAGTATATATGTCACTCAGTGTGTGAAAGCTTTTTGGATGCTTTGTGTTGCTTGCCAATCCATGAGCGGGTATTGGGAAATCGAAAAGCGACCTTTCGAGGAGCATGATGCATGTCTCGCCGTTGTGGCGCGCACACACAGAAACAAGCAACCTGTGACGGAGGCGGCTCTCTTTGCCAGACCAGTAAACTGGATAGCGTTATGGGTAAATGAGAATACGCCGCTGCGTCAAGCATCTATGATTAGTCAGTCAGGTTCTCGGGTTCACTAGATGACATGACATGGTATGTAAGTTTGTTGACAAATACACTTTCTTCTCGGCCTAGTGGCATGGTGAAGCCTGGAGTCCTCCTTTCAGCCGCAGTAGAGTATTCATCGAGCTCAGACTCCGACACACATATAATTTCCCGTTGAAAACTTGGTACTATATACGTATGTGTAGTACGTATCAGGTTGGATTGTGTGTAGCAATTTATCCCGTCGACGCCATGTGGTCGTTGGTTTATCCGGTTGCACCGCCGCAGCGTCGGGGACGGGGAGAATCTGGGAGGGGAAGCACGACCCGGTAATCCCGTCCGTCCGTCCGTCCGGGAGCCAAACCAAAAGGGCGCGGCCAAAAAGGAGGAGGAAATATACCGTCCCGGCCGCGTCGCGTCGGAATAGCGGGGTGGCGCGGTCGTCGGTGATGTCATCCCCCTACCAACCAGCAACAACCACATCCGTCTCATTGTCCCACGTTGTTCCGCTCCTACTTCTTGAACTTCCCGTCAAAACGAAACCATTCAGATCAGACCACAGAGCTGGTGGGGGCCCCTACACACACTACCACCAGTAGCTCAGCTGATTGAATGGTTTGTGGGGATCCGCAGGGCCACGACGCCCAGAGGAGCCACTTTGGGTCCGCATCTACCACCACTCCAAGTGATGATCAGAATCAGATCACTGTTCCGGAGTAGATCGCGGCCGGACTAGTCGCTGTTTTCTCCCCGCTTTGCTATGAAACACGCGGTTACGTGACACGCGTTTCATCCCGCGCCCGCGTGAATGATGAGACACGACTCGAGGTGTGGTAACTGATAAGCGCTTCCACAGGCCAGGGAAAGATTCCCGTTCACTCGTGCAAAGCGCGCGGCCAATCAGCAGCAGGGTTCCGACGGGAGACGTGGCCAACTTCGATCCGGTAAATGACACGAATCATCCACCCGGCGGACGTCACCTACGTACCCAGACAACAACATAAAGCTTTGTGAAACCTCGCCGATGATCCCTCGCTCATGGTTATCTCCTCGCGCATGTGTCACGCTTGGCATCGCCGCCGCCCCGGCCGGCCGGCCGGTCCAACTCGCGCGCGCCATGTCACGGCTCCCCGCCGGCGCGTCCACACGGTCCACGGATGATCGACGCGATGACGGCCGCCTTCTCGGCATGCGTCGAGCTACCAGCTACTACGACGGATGCAGAAGCTTGCAAGCTTTCCATGCGTTGGTGGATCGATCGCGGGCAAGGCAAAGCGCGCAAGCAACCGGTGGAAGTTCCCAAATACGGGTGGATCGCGACCGTGAGCGTCGTGCCAATAACGACACGTCGGGGGGGAAGACGTACTGTGGCGTGGTATACGGGCACAGGGATCCGGTCCCGTGTGTGGAAATAGTGCCGGTATTTGTAACGGTATCAGTCGCTTTCCAGAGTATTTTGCTACGGAGCGTAGCATGGCGGAATAGCGCCTGCGAAAACAACGGTTGCCGCCTTGTTTCAGCTACCGATGATAAGCGGTGTACCATGTGCGGCTGTGGAGTAGTAGGAGATACGGGACCTGCAGAGAAAAATGCACTGACCTGACAAGGAAATTCTGCCTGCTACAGCTACAGAGTCGTCGTTACAGGACGGTGTGCTACAGCACTACTAATCGTTTATGTGCAAATTAGAGGGCCACGTGTGCACTTAGTCGGCTCGATTATTCAAAGACCATTATAGACATCAGCTAATCGTGGTGCAAATACCCATTTCCCCCCATATTAGCTAATCAAAGAGAGAAGCACGTCCACACTGCCCTGGCAAATAATTGGTGGTCGACCGGGTGTGCGTACGTACGTGTTTGCATGCAACAAGCAAGGCAAAATGAGCGAGAACATGGCAGCACACCTGGTTGGTGAAACCGGGAGACTAAAACGTCCGACGTGTCGGCACGAACTGATGACTCATGATACGTGCTCTGACCTTGATCTTGTTTTGGAGCGATCAGAGCGAGTGGCGTCCGGCTTCAAATCTTCTCGTTTCAAACATGATGGCAGACGAAGCAAAAGTTGACCTTATTATACTCCAAAGATTGAGTAGCAGGCGTAGTACGTATGAGGATGAGGATTCCTACTACTTCACCAACCATCGCTGCCTCAGGTGCCACACACGGACACACCGGAAGCCTCTCACACCATACTTGAGTAATAATAATAGTAATCAACTTGATTTATCTTCCAAATCCTAAGCACTAAGCAGAAATGAGGTACGTGGTGCATGCAAAAATGTGGAAAGCGTACAAGGAAGTATCGATGATGACAGGCATAGCAAACCAAAGATTATTTGGTGTTATTAAGTCTTAATAAAACGTAATGTCGACCTCCAACTTACCTGCAAGAAACTCCTTTCGTGGTATGACAGGGGATGATTATCTTATGTGCAACAAGTGGCATTAGACAAAAAAGCAAGGAAGAAGGTTCCAATGATAGTTAACTCCCTCCAGGTGTAAAACGAAAATGGCATTCTACTTGCCAATGACATAATCAACGATACAAACTATAACCACCAAGGACGTGTTACATATATCCACTTGCACCACAGTCCAGAATTTGCTTCCAGACTACACATTTTGTATGATAAAGCAGGCCCACCGTGAAGCTTCGAGTTAAATTCACAAAGTTTTTTGAGACTACTCCAAGTGTCATTTCCACTTGTCCTTTTGGCGACTTTGAACCCAGCTAGTTTGGTAGGCTAACTTACCTCCATAAGTCCATAACCCACACGACAGCAGATTTGCAACCTCATGTCATTTTCACACACACAAAATGAGATGGCCAATTATATTTATTTTTCATGCCTGCCTCTATCAACCGATGGATGGTTTCGAAAGCGTCTGTTCATTTTTAAAATCAGATACCTTTTCCATTTCTAAATATCCATATTTAACAAACTATTTTCTTATTTTTTGTACTTTCTTGTGAAAAAGCAAAAATGTATTTACAAGGACAGGCCCTTCAAAACACCCTTACAAAAGTTGAAAATTAAATCTGAATTCTTGGGTGTGCCTAAGTCTACTTTCTCCTCATTCATCGACGGAGTGCCATGAGCATATCTCGTTGTCGTTTCTCGGCCTCGGTCTTGTTGACACCCAGGAGCTTGTAGAAGCAATGGCTAGAAATCATCGATGTAGACCAGAAAACGCGGGCGAGAACAACATCCATAGCAAATCGCCGCCTGGAGAAGATAACGCTGGAGAGAGCATGTAGAACACCCCATGTCAAGCCACACGAATCGGCCAATACACATCTCACATGTTCCTCAATGATGCCGAGATGTGCTAGCCTTCGCCGGTCTTAAGTGTACCGAAAGAATCAAGATGCGTGTGAGCTCCGTGCGACAGAGGCACTGGGACAAACATGTAGAATAAAGCGCTTGACCCAAAGAGCCAGATCTCGACACTCCTCCTAACCATACGAAGAAGCACCACAAAACGAGATTGAAGCGAGGTGACCTTATTCCATACTGATGACACCCCTTCATCTCACCACCGCCGACTGAAGACAAATTTAAATTTATTCCTAACCACCATCGGGGCGAAGCCGTGGGGTTTCCGCCCCCTACCGTCGCTGGAGCAAACCTACAAGAACTATACTAGGTCTCTCGTGACTAACCGCTAATTGATCATTGAATAATGATAATATCTCCTTGTCTAAAAATATATGTTTATCAAACCAATGTTGTCTAAATTTGAAAAAGTTCGACCATATTTCACATATGCATGGATATAATATGAACAGGAACAATTCATGCATGCATGTTATTTTGATATTTTGAAACATGTTGTAGCGAATTATTGAGTACTGCAGTGGTGACTACAGAATAGATGAAGGAATATGTTGTTTTCATTTCCTCGAGGGCGTAAATAGCATACGTTCCCTAGCTACCGAAAACACACCACATGCTCTATTCTCACACTATATCCCGCATGACACAAACAGACGCTCGAATCGGATGCACAATCAAACAGTTCTACCTGCCGCTATTTTCTCACTTGTGTCTTTGTGTGTTCTAAAGTAATTTAGTACTATCAATTTTTTCCACCCTAGATTTTTTTTGACATTTTTTGCCGCTGCATGAAATTCAAAAATCTACTATATGGCAAGAAGAAATGAATCATATGTGAGATGAAGAGAAACATGAGAAATAACAACAATCCACATCAGCTATCTCAGTTAGAAACTTTTTTCCCTCTCTTCCTCCATTTTGTGCTTTGTACAGAGTTTCCATGGACGCCTAGTGTGCTATATGTATTGACCCTCCTCTAGCGGCCGGAGAAACCAGAACACGCGTGGGCCCACCGGCGACGCTGTTTTGCAGGTGCATTCCTCACAATTGCGGACGCCGAGGTGGCAGCACAGGCAGATGCCTGCTGCTGGTGCGACATGAGCGTCAACTTGGCGGGCAGTGCTGTCTTGGGCGGTGAGCACAGCAAGCTCATGGACAGGTCCAGGTCAACGTTCAGGTCGGGGCAACGCGGCGCGTTGCTACTTCCGCGGCTGCTGTTGTGCCCGTCATTCGACAGAGATGGGTTGATACGTCTCCAATATATCTATAATTTTTTATTTTTCCATGCTATTATATTATCTATCTTCAATGTTTTATATGCATTTATATGCTATTTTATATGATTATTGGGACTAACCTATTAACCTAGAGCCCAGTGCCAGTTTCTGTTTTCTCCTTGTTTTTGAGTTTTAAAGAAAAGAAATATCAAACGGAGTCCAAATGAGCTGAAAATTTACGGTGATTTTTTATGGACCAGAAGAAGTCCCCGAAGCAAAAGAGTTGGGCCAGAAGAGTCCCGAGTCAACCACGGGGGTGGAAGGCGCGCCCTACCCCCTGGGCGCGCCCCCTACCACGTGGTTGACTCGGGGACCCCCCCTTCCCCGACGTGAAACCGACGCCAAAAATTCCTATAAATACAGAAACCCCGAAAAGAAACCTAGATCGGGAGTTCCGCCGTCGCAAGCTTCTGTAGCCACCAAAAACCTATCGGGACCCTATTCTGGCACCCTGTCGGAGGTGGAAACCATCACCGGTGGCCATCTTCATCATCCCGGCGCTCTCCATGATGAGGAGGGAGTAGTTCACCCTCGGGGCTGAGGGTATGTACCAGTAGCTATGTGTTTTGATCTCTCTCTCTCTCTCGTGTTCTTGTTTTGACACGATCTCGATGTACCGTGAGCTTTCCTATTATAGTTGGATCTTATGATGTTTCTTCGCCTCTATCTTATTGTAATGGATTGACTTTTCCCTTTGAGGTTATCTTATCGGATTGAGTCTTTAAAGATTTGAGAACACTTGATGTATGTCTTGCATGTGCTTATCTGTGGTGACAATGGGATATTCACGTGATCCACTTGATGCATGTTTTGGTGATCAACTCGCGGGTTCTGTGACCTTGTGAACTTATGCATAGGGGTTGGCACACGTTTTCGTCTTGACTTTCCAATAGAAACTTTGGGGCACTCTTTGAAATTCTTTGTGTTGGTTTGAATAGATGAATCTGAGATTGTGTGATGCATAATGTATAATCAAACCCGCGGATATTTGAGGTGACATTGGAGTATCTAGGTGACATTAGGGTTTTGGTTGATGTGTGTCTTAAGGTGTTATTTTACTACGAACTCTAGGGCTGTTTGTGACATTTATAGGAATAGCCCAATGGATCGATCGGAAAGAATAACTTTGAGGTGGTTTCGTACCTTACAATAATCTCTTCGTTTGTTCACCGCTATTAGTGACATTGGAGTGACTCTTTGTTGCATGTTGAGGGATTGTTATATGATCTAATTATGTTATCATTGTTGAGAGAACTTGCACTAGTGAAAGTATGAACCCTTGGCCTTGTTTCGAAGCATTGCAATACCATTTTCGCTCACTTTTACCACTTGCTACCTTGATGTTTTTATATTTTCAGATTACAAAAACCATATATCTACCATCCATATTGCACTTTTATCACCATCTCTTCACCGAACTAGTGCACCTATACAATTTACCATTGTATTGGGTGTGTTGGGGACACAAGAGACTCTTTGTTATTTGGTTGCAGGGTTGTTTGAGAGAGACCATCTTCATCCTACGCCTCCACGGATTGATAAACCTTAGGTCATCCACTTGAGGGAAATTTGCTACTGTCCTACAAACTGTTGGAAATATGCCCTAGAGGCAATAATAAAAGCTTTATTATTATATTTCCTTGTTCATGATAATTGTCTTTATTCATGCTATAATTGTGTTATCCGGAAATCGTAATACATGTGTGAATAACAGACACCAACATGTCCCTAGTGAGCCTCTAGTTGACTAGCTCGTTGATCAACAGATAGTCATGGTTTCCTGACTATGGACACTGGATGTCATTGATAACGAGATCACATCATTAGGAGAATGATGTGATGGACAAGACCCAATCCTAAACATAGCACAAGATCGTATAGTTCGTTTGCTAGAGTTTTCGAATGTCAAAGTATCTTTTCCTTAGACCATGAGATCGTGTAACTCCCGGATACCGTAGGAGTGCTTTGGGTATGCCAAACGTCACAACGTAACTGGGTGACTATAAAGGTAGACTACGGGTATCTCCAAAAGTGTCTGTTGGGTGACATGGATCAAGACTGGGATTTGTCACTCCGTATGACGGAGAGGTATCACTGGGCCCACTCGGTAATGCATCATCATAATGAGCTCAGAGTGACCAAGTGTCTGGTCACGAGATCATGCATTACGGTACGAGTAAAGTGACTTGCTGGTAACGAGATTGAACGAGGTATTGGGATACCGACGATCGAATCTCGGGCAAGTAACATATCGATAGACAAAGGGAATAGCGTACGGGGTTGATTGAATCCTCGACATCGTGGTTCATCCGATGAGATCATCGTGGAGCATGTGGGAGCCAACATGGGTATCCAGATCCCGCTGTTGGTTATTGACCGGAGAGTCGTCTCGGTCATGTCTGCTTGTCTCCCGAACCCGTAGGGTCTACACACTTAAGGTTCGGTTACGCTAGGGTTGTAGGGATATGTATATGCAGTAACCCGAATGTTGTTCGGAGTCCCGGATGAGATCCCGGACGTCACGAGGAGTTCCGGAATGGTCCAGAGGTAAAGATTTATATATGGGAAGTCCTGTTTCGGGCATCGGGACAAGTTTCGGGGTTATCGGTATTGTACCGGGACCACCGGAAGGGTCCCGGGGGTCCACCGGGTGGGTCCACCTGTCCCGGGGGGCCACATGGGCTGTAGGGGGTGCGCCTTGGCCTAATGGGCCAAGGGCACCAGCCCCACATAGGCCCATGCGCCTAGGGTTTGAAGGGGGAAGAGTCCTAGGAGGGGAAGGCACCTCCTAGGTGCCTTGGGGGGGAGGGAAACCCCCCTTGGCCGCCGCACCCCTAGGAGATTGGATCTCCTAGGGCCGGCCACCCCCCCTTGGCCCTCCTATATATAGTGGGGGAGAGGAGGGACTTCATACCTGAACGCCTTGGCCTTTGGTTGCCTCCTTCTCCCTCCCCAACACCTCCTCCTCCTCCATAGTGCTTAGCGAAGCTCTGCCGGAGTACTGCAGCTCCATCAACACCACGCCGTCGTGCTGCTGCTGGTGCCATCTCCCTCAACCTCTCCTCCCTCCCTTGCTGGATCAAGAAGGAGGAGACGTGGCTGTTCCGTACGTGTGTTGAACGCGGAGGTGCCGTCCGTTCGGCGCTGGTCATCGGTGATTTGGATCACGTCGAGTACAACTACATCATCACCGTTCTTTTGAACGCTTCCGTGCGCGATCTACAAAGGTATGTAGATGCATCCAATCACTCGTTGCTAGATGAACTCCTAGATGATCTTGGTGAAACGAGTAGGAAAATTTTTGTTTTCTGCAACGTTCCCCAACAGTGGCATCATGAGCTAGGTCTATGCGTAGTTCTTCTTGCGCGAGTAGAACACAATTTGTTGTGGGCGTAGATTTGTCAACTTTCTTGCCGTTACTAGTCCTTTCTTGCTTCAGCGGTATTGTGGGATGAAGCGGCCCGGACCAACCTCACACGTACGCTTACGTGAGACCGGTTCCACCGACTAACATGCACTAGTTGCATAAGGTGGTTGGCGGGTGTCTGTCTCTCCTACTTTAGTTGGAGCGGAATCGATGAACAGGGTCCTTATGAAGGGTAAATAGAAGTTGACAAATCACGTTGTGGCTTTAACGTAGGTAAGAAAACGTTCTTGCTAGAACCCTAATTCAGCCACGTAAAAACTTGCAACAACAATTAGAGGACGTCTAACTTGTTTTTGCAGCAAGTGGTTTGTGATATGATATGGCCAAAGTTGTGATGAATGATGAATGATCTATATGTGATGTATGAGATGTTCATGCTATTGTAATAGGAATCACGACTTGCATGTCGATGAGTATGACAACCGGCAGGAGCCATAGGAGTTGTCTTTATTCTTTTATATGACCTGCGTGTCATCAAGAAACGCCATGTAAATTACTTTACTTTATTGCTAAACGCGTTAGCCATAGTAGTAGAATTAATAGTTGGCGAGCAACTTCATGGAGACACGATGATGGAGATCATGGTGTCAAGCCGGTGACAAGATGATCATGGAGCCCCAAGATGGAGATCAAAGGAGCTATGTGATATTGGCCATAGCATGTCACGTTTATTATTTGATTGCATGTGATGTTTATCATGTTTTGCATCTTGTTTACTAAGAACGACGGTAGTAAATAAGATGATCCCTCACAATAAATTCAAGAAGTGTTCCCCCTAACTGTGCACCGTTGCGACAGTTCGCTGTTTCAAAACACCACGTGATGATCGGGTGTTTTATTCAGACGTTCACATACAACGGGTGTAAGACAGATTTACACATGCAAACACTTAGGTTGACTTGACGAGCCTAGCATGTACAGACATGGCCTCGGAACACAGAAGACCGAAAGGTCGAGCATGAGTCGTATAGAAGATACGATCAACATGAAGATGTTCACCGATGTTGACTAGTCCGTCTCACGTGATGATCGGACACGGTCTAGTTTAACTCGGATCATGTAATACTTAGATGACTAGAGGGATGTCTAATCTAAGTGGGAGTTCACTAATAATTTGATTAGTTGAACTTAATTATCATGAACTTAGTCTAAAATCTTTGCAATATGTCTTGTAGATCAAATGGCCAACGTAGTCCTCAACTTCAACGCGTTCCTAGAGAAAACTAAGCTGAAAGACGATGGCAGCAACTATACGGACTGGGTCCGGAACCTGAGGATCATCCTCATAGCTGCCAAGAAAGATTATGTCCTATAAGCACCGCTTGGTGACGCACCCGTTCTCCCTGCAGAACAAGACGTTATGAACGCTTGGCAGGCACGTTTCGATGACTACTCCCTCGTTCAGTGCGGCATGCTTTACAGCCTAGAGCCGGGGCTCCAAAAGCGTTTTGAGAGACATGGAGCATATGAGATGTTCGAAGAGCTGAAAATGGTTTTCCAAGCTCATGCCCGGGTCGAGAGATATGAAGTCTCCGACAAATTCTTCAGCTGTAAGATGGAGGAAAACAGTTCTGTCAGTGAGCACATACTCACTATGTCTGGGTTGCATAACCGCTTGACTCAGCTGGGAGTTAATCTCCCGGATGATGCGGTCATTGACAGAATCCTCCAGTCGCTTCCACCAAGCTACAAGAGCTTTGTGATGAACTTCAATATGCAGGGGATGGAAAAGACCATTCCTGAAGTATTTGCTATGCTAAAATCAGCGGAGGTAGAAGTCAGGAAGGAACATCAAGTGTTGATGATCAATAAAACCACTAAGTTCAAGAAAGGCAAGGGTAAAAAGAGCTTCAAGAAGGACGGCAAGGAGGTTGCCGCGCCCGGCAAGCAAGCTGCCAGGAAGAAGCCAAAGAATGGACCCAAGCCCGAGACTGAGTGCTTTTATTGCAAGGGAAGCGGTCACTGGAAGCGGAACTGCCCTAAGTACTTAGCGGATAAGAAGGCCGGCAAAACAAAAGGTATATGTGATATACATGTAATTGATGTGTACCTTACTAGTGCCCGTAGTAGCTCCTGGGTATTTGATACCGGTGCAGTTGCTCACATTTGTAACTCAAAGCAGGGGCTGCGGAATAAGCGGAAACTGGCAAAGGACGAGGTGACGATGCGCGTCGGGAATGGTTCCAAGGTCAATGTGATCGCCGTCGGCACGCTACCTCTGCATCTCCCTTCGGGATTAGTTTTAAACCTTAATAATTGTTATTTAGTGCCAGCTTTGAGCATGAACATTGTATTGGGATCTCGTTTAATTCGAGATGGCTACTCTTTTAAATCTGAGAATAATGGTTGTTCCATTTTTATGAGAGATATGTTTTATGGTCATGCTCCTATGGTGAATGGTTTATTCCTTATGAATCTCGAACGTGATGCTACACATATTCATAATGTGAGTACCAAAAGAAGTAAGGTTAATAATGATAGTCCCACATACCTGTGGCACTGCCGCCTTGGTCACATAGGTGTCAAACGCATGAAGAAGCTCCATGCTGATGGACTTTTAGAGTCTCTTGATTATGAATCATTTGACACGTGCGAACCATGCCTTATGGGTAAAATGACCAAGACTCCGTTCCCAGGAACAATGGAGCGAGCAACCGACTTATTGGAAATCATACATACCGATGTGTGCGGTCCAATGAGTGTTGAGGCTCGCGGTGGCTATCGTTATGTTCTCACCCTCACTGATGATTTAAGTAGGTATGGGTATATCTACTTAATGAAACACAAGTCTGAAACCTTTGAAAAGTTCAAGGAATTTCAGAGTGAGGTTGAAAATCAACGTGACAGGAAAATCAAGTTTCTGCGATCAGATCGTCGAGGAGAATACTTGAGTCACGAGTTTGGCACACACTTAAGAAAATGTGGAATAGTTTCACAACTCACGCCGCCTGGAACACCTCAGCGTAATGGTGTGTCCGAACGTCGTAATCGCACTCTATTAGATATGGTGCAATCTATGATGTCTCTTACCAACTTACCGCTATCTTTTTGGGGCTATGCTTTAGAGACTGCCGCATTCACTTTAAATAGGGCTCCGTCGAAATCCGTTGAGATGACACCGTATGAATTATGGTTTGGGAAGAAACCTAAGCTGTCGTTTCTAAAAGTTTGGGGATGCGATGCTTATGTCAAGAAACTTCAACCTGAAAAGCTCGAACCCAAGTCGGAAAAATGCGTCTTCATAGGATACCCAAAAGAAACTATTGGGTACACCTTCTACCTCAGATCCGAAGGCAAGATCTTTGTTGCCAAGAATGGGTCCTTTCTGGAGAAAGAGTTTCTCTCGAAAGAAGTAAGTGGGAGGAAAGTAGAGCTTGATGAAGTATTACCTCTTGAACCGGAAAATGGCGCAACTCAAGAAAATGTTCCTGAGGTGCCTGCACCGACTAGAGAGGAAGTTAATGACAATGATCAAGATACTTCTGATCAAGCCCCTACTGAAATTCGAAGGTCCACAAGGACACGTTCCGCACTAGAGTGGTACGGCAACCCTGTCTTGGAAGTCATGCTGTTAGACAACGGTGAACCTTCGAACTATGAAGAAGCGATGGCGGGACCGGATTCCGACAAATGGCTAGAAGCCATGAAATCCGAGATAGGATCCATGTATGAAAACGAAGTATGGACTTTGACTGACTTGCCCGTTGAACGGCGAGCCATAGAAAATAAATGGATCTTTAAGAAGAAGACAGACGCGGATGGTAATGTGACCATCTATAAAGCTCGGCTTGTCGCTAAGGGTTATCGACAAGTTCAAGGGGTTGACTACGATGAGACTTTCTCACCGGTAGCGAAGCTGAAGTCCGTCCGAATCATGTTAGCAATTGCCGCATTCTATGATTATGAAATATGGCAAATGGACGTCAAAACGACATTCCTTAATGGTTTCCTTAAGGAAGAATTGTATATGATGCAGCCGGAAGGTTTTGTCGACCCTAAGAATGCTGACAAAGTGTGCAAGCTCCAACGCTCGATTTATGGGCTGGTGCAAGCATCTCGGAGTTGGAACATTCGTTTTGATGAGATGATCAAAGCGTTTGGGTTCACACAGACTTATGGAGAAGCCTGTGTTTACAAGAAAGTGAGTGGGAGCTCTATAGCATTTCTCATACTATATGTAGATGACATACTTTTGATGGGAAATGATATAGAACTCTTGGACAGCATCAAGGCCTACTTGAATAAAAGTTTTTCAATGAAGGACCTTGGAGAAGCTGCTTATATATTAGGCATCAAAATCTATAGAGATAGATCGAGACGCCTCATAGGTCTTTCACAAAGCACATACCTTGATAAGATATTGAAGAAGTTCAATATGGATCAATCCAAGAAGGGGTTCTTGCCTGTGTTACAAGGTATGAAATTGAGCTCAGCTCAATGTCCGACTACGGCAGAAGATATAGAAGAGATGAGCGTCATCCCCTATGCCTCAGCCACAGGTTCTATTATGTATGCCATGCTGTGTACCAGACCTGATGTTAACCTTGCCGTCAGTTTGGTAGGAAGGTACCAAAGTAATCCCGGCAAGGAACACTGGACAGCGGTCAAGAATATCCTGAAGTACCTGAAAAGGACTAAGGAAATGTTTCTCGTATATGGAGGTGACGAAGAGCTCGTCGTAAAGGGTTACATCGACGCTAGCTTCGACACAGATCTGGATGACTCTAAGTCACAAACCGGATACGTGTATATTTTGAATGGTGGGGCAGTAAGCTGGTGCAGTTGCAAGCAAAGCGTCGTGGCGGGATCTACATGTGAAGCGGAGTACATGGCAGCCTCGGAGGCAGCACATGAAGCAATATGGGTGAAGGAGTTCATCACCGACCTAGGAGTCATACCCAATGCGCCGGGGCCAATCAAGCTCTTCTGTGACAACACTGGAGCTATTGCACTTGCCAAGGAGCCCAGGTTTCACAAGAAGACAAGGCACATCAAGCGTCGCTTCAACTCCATTCGTGAAAATGTTCAAGATGGAGACATAGAGATTTGTAAAGTACATACGGACCTGAATATAGCAGATCCGTTGACTAAACCTCTCCCTAGAGCAAAACATGATCAACACCAGAATTCCATGGGTGTTCGATTCATCACAATGTAACTAGATTATTGACTCTAGTGCAAGTGGGAGACTGTTGGAAATATGCCCTAGAGGCAATAATAAAAGCTTTATTATTATATTTCCTTGTTCATGATAATTGTCTTTATTCATGCTATAATTGTGTTATCCGGAAATCGTAATACATGTGTGAATAACAGACACCAACATGTCCCTAGTGAGCCTCTAGTTGACTAGCTCGTTGATCAACAGATAGTCATGGTTTCCTGACTATGGACACTGGATGTCATTGATAACGAGATCACATCATTAGGAGAATGATGTGTTGGACAAGACCCAATCCTAAACATAGCACAAGATCGTATAGTTCGTTTGCTAGAGTTTTCGAATGTCAAAGTATCTTTTCCTTAGACCATGAGATCGTGTAACTCCCGGATACCGTAGGAGTGCTTTGGGTATGCCAAACGTCACAACGTAACTGGGTGACTATAAAGGTAGACTACGGGTATCTCCGAAAGTGTCTGTTGGGTGACATGGATCAAGACTGGGATTTGTCACTCCGTATGACGGAGAGGTATCACTGGGCCCACTCGATAATGCATCATCATAATGAGCTCAGAGTGACCAAGTGTCTGGTCACGGGATCATGCATTACGGTACAAGTAAAGTGACTTGCTGGTAACGAGATTGAACGAGGTATTGGGATACCGACGATCGAATCTCGGGCAAGTAACATATCGATAGACAAAGGGAATAGCGTACGGGGTTGATTGAATCCTCGACATCGTGGTTCATCCGATGAGATCATCGTGGAGCATGTGGGAGCCAACATGGGTATCTAGATCCCGCTGTTGGTTATTGACCGGAGAGTCATCTCGGTCATGTCTGCTTGTCTCCCGAACCCGTAGGGTCTACACACTTAAGGTTCGGTTATGCTAGGGTTGTAGGGATATGTATATGCAGTAACCCGAATGTTGTTCGGAGTCCCGGATGAGATCCCGGACGTCACGAGGAGTTCCGGAATGGTCCGTAGGTAAAGATTTATATATGGGAAGTCCTGTTTCGGGCATCGGGACAAGTTTCGGGGTTATCGGTATTGTACCGGGACCACCGGAAGGGTCCCGGGGGTCCACCGGGTGGGTCCACCTGTCCCGGGGGGCCACATGGGCTGTAGGGGGTGCGCCTTGGCCTAATGGGCCAAGGGCACCAGCCCCACATAGGCCCATGCGCCTAGGGTTTGAAGGGGGAAGAGTCCTAGGAGGGGAAGGCACCTCCTAGGTGCCTTGGGGGGGAGGGAAACCCCCCTTGGCCGCCGCACCCCTAGGAGATTGGATCTCCTAGGGCCGGCCACCCCCCCTTGGCCCTCCTATATATAGTGGGGGAGAGGAGGGACTTCATACCTGAACGCCTTGGCCTTTGGTTGCCTCCTTCTCCCTCCGCAACACCTCCTCCTCCTCCATAGTGCTTAGCAAAGCTCTACCGGAGTACTGCAGCTCCATCAACACCACGCCGTCGTGCTGCTGCTGGTGCCATCTCCCTCAACCTCTCCTCCCTCCCTTGCTGGATCAAGAAGGAGGAGACGTGGCTGTTCCGTACGTGTGTTGAACGCGGAGGTGCCGTCCGTTCGGCGCTGGTCATCGGTGATTTGGATCACGTCGAGTACGACTACATCATCACCGTTCTTTTGAACGCTTCCGTGCGCGATCTACAAAGGTATGTAGATGCATCCAATCACTCGTTGCTAGATGAACTCCTAGATGATCTTGGTGAAACGAGTAGGAAAATTTTTGTTTTCTACAACGTTCCCCAACACAAACCTCTGCACTGGGAGGCCCAACAACGTCTACAAGAAGAAAGTTGTGTAGTAGACATTAAGCTCTTTTCTGGCGCCATTGCCGGGGAGTTTAGTGCTTGAAGGTATATCTTTAGATGTTCCAATTCTTTTAGTTTCTTGTTTTATCACTAGTTTAGTCTATAAAAGAAAACGAAAAAAAGGAATTGAAGTTGCCTCATATGTTTCATCTTTTTAATGTCTTTCGTGAAAATGATGGAAATGAAAATTGTGCTCAAGTGTTAGAGGAAGAAGTCTATAAAATGTTTGGCATAAAATCTTTGTATGATGAGCATGATTGCAATATTGTTAGTATGAATTCTTTGAATATCTATGATGCTAATGATATGCAAAGCCACAAGCTTGGGGATGCTATGTTTGATGAAGATGATATTTTTTGTCCCCCAAGTTTTGGTGAGAAAATTTATTATGTTGAAAGCATACCTCCTATCTATGATGATTATTGTGATGACATGTATGCTATAAAGAATAATTAGAACCATGAAACTTGTCATCTTGATTTTAATTTTCAATCCCATGATAGTTATTTTGTTGAGTTTGCTCCCACTATTTCGAATGAGAAGAATTTTGCTTATGTGGAGAGTAGTAAAATTTCTATGCTTGTGGCTCATGAAAAGAATGCTTTATGTTATGGTTATATTGTTGAATTCATTCATGATGCTACTGAAAATTTCTATGAGGGAGTGATGCGGAGCATCCCTCGATCATCCCAATGGATATGCCTACATCTCCCTCAACCCCACTTGGACCCATGACACGAGCCCGAGCCAAGGCTATTGAAGATAAGGTGAACTCACTCCTCTCCGAACTCCCTCTTCCTACTCGCGAGACATGGCTACTACCTCATTCAGAAACTCTGTGTGCGATCAGGTGCCTGGAGCGAGCCACGGAACAACTACGTACAAGAGCCAAGACGGCGAGGACCCAAAGCATGATGGACAAGAAGAGCTGCCGCGGAAGCTACAGGCGTCGGACGACCGACCAAGTCCGGACGTCCGACGAGTCCCAGGACACGGACGACCGAGCCCTCCGGACATCCGGTACCTGGCCACCCGAACCAAATCTACGAAAGTCCGAGACGCCCCGGACGTTCGGGCGACAAGCACCCGAGCCAAAGCTACGGACGACCGAAAGCCCCCGGATGTCCGGTCCATCCAGAAGCTCCGGACGACCGACCCTCTCCGGACGTCCGACGCAACCAAGACATAGCCGAATCTACGGACGTCCGAGCCGTGCCGGATGTCTGGACTGTCCCGAGCCTCCGGACGTCCGACGCCTTCCGGACATCCGGCACCTGAGTGACCGCACATGCGGGCTGGAGCCCTTGTATCCCTTCACTTTGACTTCCATTTGCACTAAGACTATAAATAGGGCGCCCCCACCTCCTAGTGAAGGTTAGCATAGGATTAGCTAATATTTTGTGTGAGAGCCTTTCTCATCCACTTGGTTACTTCTCCTCGGAGCTCAGGACCTCTTCGGAGAAGATCCCCCAAGCGGATTCAAGACCCCTTTTTAGGGAAGACCATCAAGACCTCCGTACGGAGAAGAACTGTTCCTTTGTATCCTTACCTTTGTTGATTGTGGATCATATGTCACTCTATGTTGTCGGTGATCTAGCACTCGTGTGATTGATTCTATGTCGGTTTAGTGTTTCTCTCTCTCGTTTTCCCCGTGTTTCCCCTTTGTGCTTCCGCGTGTTCTTCGTGTTCCTCCGTAGGATCCACTCCAAACGTGAAAGATCGTCTGCATAGGGTTCCACCCTACATCATCTTGGTATCATGAGCCACGTTGATCACGTTTTTGGAGCCCCTACCCGTGTTTTCTAGCTTGATTTTGTTGTGTTCTTCCCCAAAATCCGAAAATCCCCACCAAAAATAGCCCCAAAAAAATTGTGATTTGTTTGTGAGTTGAGATTATGTTAGATTTGGTCCATGGATTTGTGTTGCTGCGTGTGGATCTAGCTTTCCCCACCCACCCCACCCTTTTCCATCCACCAAATCACTCGATTTCGACCTCACCATTTCCTTCTTCCCGAAATCTCACAGTTCTTCCCGAGCCCGATTTTCGCCCCGGCTCCGGACGACCGAAAAAGGTCGGACGTCCGACGACGACCGGACGACCGTAAAATCCCGAACGTCCGTGAATCCCTGACGAAACTGATCTTTATCAGTTCGACACCACCACAACCCCACATTCCACCACATCTTCCAAAACAGCATAAACCAACATTTTCCACGATACCTCCTATGACGATTTTGACACATTTTGGTCCTTGAGATTTTGAGTTGTGGTTCCCGTATCCTTTTGTGTTTCGGCTATCTAGGTACGGTTCGACTTCATCAACACCACGACTCAACTTCCTGAGGGTCTCATCATCGCCAAGGATGGTAACTTCGACGACATCTTTGTCATAACTTGCAATTGCATTGATAACCCACATTGCCTCATTTTGCGTAGCTTACCCATCGAGACTAGCGGTTGAGTATTGCAGGCAACGCAACTTGTGCACATTAGTGATCATACAACATAGCATACATATCATACCATAGTGGTGCATATCTTGAGATCAACTTGTGTGTCACAAAGTTGTCATAGCATACACAATTGCTACCTTGGTTCGTGAGTTTTGCATGAGAAAAGAGCTCAAAAGTGAAAGAGCCACCCAAGCTTTTAAGCAAAGAGGAAAGATAAGCAAAGAGCTTATAAGCAAGAACCATAGCATCATACAACATTAAGATTGTCATATCCGATCATCTTGGATCATAGCACCGAAATATCATACATATAGCATACTTGGGATAGAGATCGTTGCATTTTTGCCTAGTAGGTTGTGCACAAGTTTGCGTATTCGCCTATTGTGCAATCGTGCTAGCGTCTCTCTAGTATTGTGCAACAAGAGCATTTCGTGGTTTCCACATTTTGGCTCAATTTTGGATTGCACAATCCCATTTATCTATTTGCGTGTGTGTATCCGTGTACCCATACTTGCTTGGTCTACTTGTTGCATTTGCAAATTTGTGAATCTTTTCCAACATTATTGAAGCTCACTTACTATTGCATCAAATTTTGTGCCACCATCCTAACCAAGCTCCACCATAAGCTCTTACGTGTGTAGGTGCGAGAACCGACAAGAATTGGTACCAACAGTGCTATTTCATTGTCCGCATTTGAGTGAACTTGATTCATCTTCAACTTCGGTCAAGGTACATTTGGTACACGTTCTTTTCCTTCTACCACTTACATTTTGCTTGGTATGATGGATAGGCCAAGTTCTTCTACCACTCCACCTCTCATCGAGAACGACGATGACATGTCATCATTCGTCACCAAGAACCACCTATTTGGAGCTCAAAAGGCATTGCACCAAGAGCAACAAGCAATGAGGGACTACTTCGACAACAAATTCGACGCTCAAAAGCAAGAGAATGATGCAAGAATGGATGAGATCCACGCCTTCATGAGGAACCGACGTCCTTCCACTTCTTCATCCTCAAGACGGAGCCGCTCGACTCGACACTCCGAGGACACCTTCTCCGACTCAAGTACACCGTCATCAAACACTCTTCGTCGAGCTGCGCGTCAAGACCGGCATGCATCTCGGAACCCGCTACATGACAAGCATTCACAAGAACAAGTCGATGAGCAAATCCCTCGTCCTCAATCAAACCAAGTCGTTTTTGCTCAAGCTCAAGAAAGGCAACGACTAAGGCGCCAAGAAGAAGAACGAGCACGTCTACACCAAGAGGAACAAGACGCCGAGGCTCAACGTCTTCAACAACAACAACGTGAAGCACAAGCTCTTGAGGCGCAATGTGCCCTTCGAGATTCGAGCCGAGCCATTGCCAACCGCAATCGCGAGCGGCGCAATCAAGAGGAAGCCCTTCGAGAAGAAATCCAAGAGAGGAACTACCAACCGCGTGTGCAACGTCAAGCTCCACAAGGTCCTCCACAAGCTCGTCAAGCTCCACCTCAACCTAAAGTTCAACAAGAGCAAGTTGATCATGGACTCCCTCCGCGCCAAGAGCAACATGAGGATGACTATCCTCCACGTCAAGGACGTCACTATCACCATCACCAACAACACAATGAAGAGCAACGCTATGGCAAGCTCAAGTTCACAATGCCCAAGTTCAATGGAAGCAATGATCCAGAAGAGTACCACTCATGGGCATTGAAGGTCGACAAAATTTTCCGCTTGCACAACTATGAGGAAGAGAAGAAGATCGCTATGGCATCACTTGAGTTCCAAGATTATGTGCTCATATGGTGGGAACAAGTACTTGAACACCGTCAAGCAAGAGGTGAACCACCAATCACCACTTGGGCTCAAATGAAGGATGTCATGCGAGCATACTTTGTGCCAACCTACTACAACCGCGATCTCTTCAAGAAGCTACAACTCCTCAAGCAAGGAACAAAGAGTGTTGAAGAATACTACAAGGAAATGGAGATAGCCATGATTCGAGCCAATGTCACGGAAGATGATGAGCAAACAATGGCATGTTTCTTGAATGGACTCAATCATCCCATCAAGAAGATTGCGACTTCCAACCCTATTCCAACCTCATTGAGCTCGTACATCAAGCAACCAAGGCGGAACGTCAAGTGCAAGATGACTTCAAGTACGCCAAGTACTCATCCAAGACCTACGGTTTCTCCAACACCCAAGCTTCAACGACTCCTTCAACATCTACATCAACCAAGCCTTCTCCAAGCAACGATGACAAGTCAAGTTACAAGAAAACTTCGGCAAGTTCAAGTCGTCTTCCTCCTACTACAAACAACTTCAAGCCGCGTGCGTCATCATCTACTCCAACCGATGAGACCGTCAAAACAAGCTCCTTCAAGTGTTTCACTTGCGGCGGCCGAGGCCACAAGTCCTTCCAATGCACAAACAAGCGCACCATGATCCTCAACGACGACGGCACATATGACTCAATGAGTGAAGATGAGATGGAAGCCCTTGAGCAAGTGGCCATGCACCGACGCGTGAACGAGGATGAAGATGATCAAGTCTTTTGTGATGAGGATTAGAGCCCCGCTCTCGTTGTCTCCAAAGTCTTGACACTTCAACATCAACAAGAAGAAGACCAACGATGCCACATCTTCCACAATAAGGTCGGCATCAATGGAAGGTCCGTCAAGGTCATCATCGATGGAGGTAGTTGCCACAACTTGGCAAGTGAAGAACTATGTTCCAAGCTTCAATTGGTCAAGAGGAAGCACCCGCACCCCTACAAAGTTCAATGGCTAAGTGACTCGGGCACTATACAAGTCGAGCATACGGTCCAAGTCTCCTTCAAAATTGGTGCTTATGAAGACACTTTGGAGTGTGATGTGGTCCCAATGACCGTTTGCCACCTCCTTCTTGGTCGACCATGGCAATTCGACCGTGGTGTCATCCACAATGGGCGTACCAATCACTATAGCTTAAAAATGAAAGGAAAGGAATATGTGCTACGACCTATGTCTCCTAGTCAAGTGATAGCCGACAAGCAAGCCACCAATCATGGAAGAGAAGAGTGAAAAGGTGACACACCCAAAAGTGAGTGAGAGCCACAAGCCAAATTTGAGCGCCTCTTCGCCTAGAGAGAAAAACCTCATCCTATTTGCCACCAAAAGTGAGATAAGAGAAGTGTGTGAGAACCCATCGAGTGTGATGCACTTCGTCCTTGTGTGCAAAGATGGAGAGCCAACAACTAACACCTCTCACGAGATACCTTTAGTGTTTCAATCTCTTTTGCAGGAATTCAAAGATGTTTTCCCCGATGAGCTACCTCCGGGTCTATCGCCACTACGAGGCATTGAGCATCGAATCGATCTCATCCCAGGAGCGCCACTTCCAAAAAAAGCTCCATACCATGTCAATCCCAAAGAAACCAAGGAGATTCAACGGGAAGTACAACAACTAATCGACAACGGTCATGTACGTGAAAGCTTAAGCCCTTGTGCCGTTCCCGTTATACTTGTGCCTAAGCCCGATGGAAGTTTCCGCTTGTGTTCCGGTTGCAGACCCATAAATGCCATTACCGTTCTATATAGGCATCCCATTCCTCGCTTAGACGATATGCTTGATGAACTTAGTGGAGCCAACTTTTTCTCAAAAATAGATCTTAAAAGTGGCTATTATCAAATCCGCATTCAAGAAGGTGATGAATGGAAAACCTCTTTCAAAACAAAATTTGGATTATTTGAGTGGTTAGTGATGCCTATGGGTTTGTCAAAAGCACCCGGAACTTTCGTGCCTCTTATGCATCATGTGCTTAGACCTTACATTGGAGTCTTCGTTGTGGTTTACTTTGATGATATCCTTGTGTTTAGCAAAACAATGAAAGAGCACATTAATCATGTTAAATCTGTGTTGCAAACCCTCCGCAAGGAAAGCCTCTATGCGAACTTGAAAAAATGCACTTTTGGCGTTGAAAAAGTGGTTTACTTGGGTTTTGTTGTCTCTTCCAAGGGTGTCCATGTTGATGAAACTAAGATTAAGGCAATTAAAATTTGGCCCCAACCCACCAATTTGCAACAAGTGCGTAGTTTTCTTGGCCTTGCAGGATTTTATCGACGCTTTGTGAAAAACTTTAGCACAATTGCCGCTCCTTTTAATGCCTTGAGTAAGAAGAATGCACCTTTTGTTTGGGGATCTTTGCAATCCACCGCTTTTGATGAGCTCAAGTCTTTGCTTACTCATGCTCCGATTCTTGCTTTGCCCAACTTTGAGAAAACTTTTGAGGTTCATTGTGATGCAAGTGGTACCGGAATTGGTGGCGTTTTGATGCAAGAAAAACGAGCCATTGCTTATTTTAGTGAAAAACTCTCCGGTGCTCAACTTAACTATCCCATCTATGACAAAGAATTGTATGCTTTAGTGCGTGTGCTACATGTTTGGGAACATTATCTTAGACCTCATGAATTTGTCATCCACACCGATCATGAAACACTTAAGTACTTAAAAGGCCAAACTAAATTGAACAAGCGTCATGCCAAATGGAGTGAATTTATTGAATCTTTCCCATATGTGATCAAGTACATTAAGGGTAAAGAAAATGTTGTTGCGGATGCACTTTCACGCATATGCACACTTGTCACTCAACTTGAGTTGAATGTTATTGGTTTTGAGCATATAAAAGACTTGTATGAGCATGATCCTTCTTTTGCTACTCCTTATGCTAAGTGTTTGACGCACACGTCTTGGGAACGATACTACATAAAGGATGATTATCTTATGAGAGCTAACAAACTTTGCATTCCCGAGTCTTCTCTTCGTTTACTCCTTTTGCAAGAGGCTCATGGAGGCGGACTTATGGGACACTTTGGACGCAACAAGACATTCGCCACGCTCTCCAAGAACTACTTTTGGCCCAAGATGTTCCGTGACGTCTCACGCTTCACCAACCGATGCTCTACATGTCGCAAAGCTAAGTCTAAAGCTCAATCCCATGGTCTTTACATGCCACTTCCTATTCCTTATCAACCATGGGAAGACATTAGCATGGATTTTATACTTGGTTTGCCTAGAACTCAAAATGGCAAGGATTCCGTCTTTGTTGTTGTGGACAGATTTTCTAAGATGACACATTTCATTCCTTGCAACAAGATAGACATGCTTCACATATTGCTAATCTATTTTGTAGGGAAATCTTGCGACTTCATGGAGTGCCAAAGACAATTGTCTCGGACCACGACGTCAAGTTCTTGAGTTACTTTTGGAAGACCCTATGCGCCAAGCTCGGCATCAAGCTATTGTTCTCTTCGGCATACCATCCTCAAACCGACGGCCAAACGGAGGTGACGAACCGTACACTCTCCACTCTACTTCGCGTATTGATCAAGAGGAACATCAAGGAGTGGGAGGCGTGCCTACCAATCACCGAGTACGCCTACAACCGTGCAAGGCATTCGACAACCGGCAAGTCCCCCTTTGAGGTCGTCTACGGCTTCAACCCGTTGTCCCCATTGGACATTCTACCTCTTCCTCTACAAGAGCGCACCAACCTCGACGCAAGTGCCCGTGCAAGCTACATCAAGAAGATGCATGAAGATACAAGGCACACCATCGAGCGCCAAGTACAACGCCTCGCGACCAAGATCAACGTCAACAAGCACCCCATGATATTCAACACTGGAGACCTAGTGTGGCTACACCTTCGGAAGGACCGCTTCCCCAACGATCGCAAGTCCAAGCTTCTCCCTCAAGCCGACGGACCTTTCAAGGTGCTAGCACGCTACAACAACAATGCTTACAAGATCGATCTCCCACGCGACAAGTACAACGTGAGCGACATCTTCAACGTCTCCGATCTCTCCCCGTACCATGGTGATGAGGATTTCGATCCAAGGTCGGATCTTTCACAAGGGGGGGAAGATGATGCGGAGCATCCCTCAATCATCCCAATGGACATGCCTACATCTCCCTCAACACCACTTGGACCCATGACACGAGCCCGAGCCAAGGCTATTGAAGATAAGGTGAACTCGCTCCTCTCCGAACTCCCTCTTCCTACTCGCGAGACATGGCTAATACCTCATTCGGAAACTCTGTGTGTGATCAGGTGCCTGGAAGCGAGCCACGGAACAGCTACATACAAGAGCCAAGACGACGAGGACCACAAGCATGATGGACAAGAAGAGCTGCTGTGGAATCTACAGGCGTCGGACGACCGACCAAGTCCGAACGTCCGACGAGTCCCAGGACACGGACGACCGAGCCCTCCAGACGTCCGATACCTGGCCACCCGAACCAAATCTACGGAAGTCCGAGACGCCCCGGACATCCGGGCGACAAGCACCTGAGCCAAAGCTACGGACGATCGAAAGCCTCCGGACGTCCGGTCCATCCAGAAGCCCCGGACGACCGACCCTCTCCGGACGTCCGACGCAACCAAGACAGAGCCAAATCTACGGACGTCCGAGCTGTGCCGGATGTTCGGACCGTCCCGAGCCTCCGGACGTTCGACGCCTTCTGGACGTCCGGCACCTGAGTGACCGCACATGCAGGCTGGAGCCCTTGTATCCCTTCACTTTGACTTCCATTTGCACTAAGACTATAAATAGGGCGCCCCCACCTCCTAGTGAAGGTTAGCATAGGATTAGCTCATATTTTGTGTGAGAGCCTTGCTCATCCACTTGGTTACTTCTCCTCGGAGCTAAGGACCTCTTCGGAGAAGATCCCCCAAGCGGATTCAAGACCCCTTTTTAGGGAAGACCATCAAGACCTCCGTATGGAGAAGAACTATTCCTTTGTATCCTTACCTTTGTTGATTGTGGATCATATGTCACTCTATGTGGTCGGTGATCTAGCACTCGTGTGATTGATTCTATGTCGGTTTAGTGTTTCTCTCTCTCGTTTTCCCCGTGTTTCCCCTTTGCGCTTCCGCGTGTTCTTCGTGTTCCTCCGTAGGATCCACTCCAAACGTGAAAGATCGTCTGCATAGGGTTCCACCCTACATCAGGGAGGAATATATGCTTCTACATATTGCAATAATACCAAGTTTCCTCTCTATGTGTTGAAAATTTTGAAGTTATGCTTGTTTTGTCTTCCTATGCTAGTTGATTCTTGTTCCCATAAGTTGTTTGATCACAAAATCCCTAGGCATAGGAAGTGGGTTAGACTTAAATCTTCTAATCATATTCTTCATGATGCTTTCTTTGCATTTCAATTCTTATCTTTTATGTGAGCATCATTGAAATCATCATGCCTAGCTAGAAAGGCATTAAAGAAAAGTGCTTGTTGGGAGACAACCCAATATTTACCCTTAATATTTGTGTGTGTTCACATGATTATGCTACTATATTAATCATGTTTTCTAGATTTTGTTTCAATAAAGTGCCAAGTAAAGCCTTTTGGGATAGTGTGGATGATAGTTGACTTGATTCTGTGCAAAAACAGAAACTTTTGCGCTCAGTCCAGGAAATTTGAAAATTCACTGGAACATGCTTTTGATATGATTTTTTTTTAAAAATGTTGATATACAAATTTCCTAGATTGTCCTAATTTTTCAGAATTGTTGGAGTTACAGAAGTATGGAAAGTTTCTAGATTACTACAGACTGTTCTGTTTTTGACAGATTCTGTTTTCTATGTGTTGTTTGCTTATTCTGATGAATCTGTGAGTAGTATCGGAGGGTATGAACCATGGAAAACTTTGAATACAGTAGATATAACACCAATATGAATTTACAAATGACTTCACAACAATACCTAAGTGGTGATTTTATTTTCTTATACTAACGGAGCTTACGAGTTTTCTGTTGAGTTTTGTGTTGTGAAGTTTTCAAGTTTTGGATGAAGATTCGATGGACTATGGAATAAGGAGTGGCAAGAGCCTAAGCTTGGGGATGACCAAGGCACCCCAAGGTAATATTCAAGGAATACCCAAGCAACTAAGCTTGGGGATGCCCCAGATGGAATCCCCTCTTTCGTCTTCGTTCATCGTAACTTTACTTGGAGCTATATTTTTATTCACCACATGATATGTGTTTTGCTTGGAGTGCCATTTTATTTTATTAGGATTTGTTTTCTGTTTGAATAATATCCCAAGATCTTAAATTCTTAAATGTTAGAGAGTCTTCACATAGTTACATAATTATTTGACTACTCATTGATCTTCACTTATATCTTTTGGAGAAGTTTGTCATTTGCTCTAGTGCTTCACTTATATCTTTTTAGAGCACATCGGTGGTTTTATTTTGAAGAAGTTGATGAACTCTCTTTCTTCACTTATATTATTTTTAGAGTCTTAAACAGCATGGTAATTTGCTTTTGTTATGAATTTAGTCCTAATATGATGGGCATCCAAGAGGGATATAATAAAAACTTTCATATAAAGTGCATTGAATACTATGAGAAGTTTGATTCCTTATGATTGTTTTGAGATAAAAATATGGTGATATTAGAGTCATGCTAGTGGAGTAATTGTGAATTTGAGAAATACTTATGTTAAGGTTTGTGAGTCCCGTAGCATGCACGTATGGTGAACCGTTATGTAACGAAGTTGGAGCATGAGATATTTTTTTGATTGCCTTCCTTATGAGTGGCGGTTGGGGACGAGCGATGGTCTTTTCCTACCAATATATCCCCCTAGGAGCATGCACGTAGTGCTTTGTTTCGATGACTAATAGATTTTTGCAATAAGTATGTGAGTTCTTTTTGACTAATGTTGAGTCCATGGATTATACGCACTCTCACCCTTCCACAGTTGCTAGCCTCTCTAGTACCGTCCAACTTTCGCCGATACCATACACACACCATATAGCTTCCTCAAAACAGCCACCATACCTACCTATTATGGCATTTTCATATCCATTCCAAGATATATTGCCATGCAACTTTCCACCGTTCTGTTTGACATGCATCATCATTGTCATATTCCTTTGCATGATCATGTAGTTGACATCGTATTTGTGGCAAAGCCACCTTTCATAATTCTTTCATACATGTCACTCTTGATTCATTGCACATCCCGGTACACCGCCAGAGGCATTCACATAGAGTCATATTTTGTTCTAAGCATTGAGTTGTAATTTTTTGAGTTATAAGTAAATAGAAGTGTGATGATCATCATTATTAGAACATTGTCCCATGTGAGGAAATAAAAAAAGAGGCCAAAGAAGCCAAAATAAAAAAAAGGCCAAAGAAGCCAAGAAAAAAAGAAAAAAGGAAAAAAAGGAAAAAAAGAAAAAAATGAGAGAAAAAGAGAGAAGGGGCAATGTCACTATCCTTTTTCCACACTTATGCTTCAAAGTAGCACCATGATCTTCATGGTAGAGAGTCTCTTATTTTGTCACTTTCATATAATAGTGGGAACTTATAGAACTTGGTTTGTATATTCCAACGATGGGCTTCCTCAAATGCCCTAGGTCTTCATGAGAAAGCAAGTTGGATGCACACCCACTTAGTTTATTTTTTAGCTTTCATACACTTATAGCTCTAGTGCATCCGTTGCATGGCAATCCCTACTCACTCACATTGATATCTATTGATGGGCATCTCCATAGCCCGTTGATATGCCTAGTTGATGTGAGACTATCTCCCTCTTTTTGTCTTCTCCACAACCACCATATTCTCTTCCACCATAGTGCTATGTCATGGCTCACGCTCATGTATTGCGTGAAAGTTGAAAAAGTTTGAGAACATCAAAAGTATGAAACAATTGCTTGGCTTGTCATCGGGGTTGTGCATGATTTGAGTATTTTGTTTGATGAAGATGGAGCATAGCCAGACTATATGATTTTGTAGGGATAAGCTTTCTTTGGCCATGTTATTTTGAGAAGACATAATTGCCTTGTTAGTATGCTTGAAGTATTATCGTTTTTATGTCAATATTAAACTTTTGTTTTGAATCTTATGGATCTGAATATTCTTTCCACATTAGAGAAGATTACATTGATAAATATGCTAGGTAGCATTCCACATAAAAAATTCTTTTTTTATCATTTACCTATTCAAGGACGAGCAGGAATTAAGCTTGGGGATGCTTGATACATCTCCAATGTATCTATAATTTTTTATTGTTCCATGCTATTATATTATATATCTTGGATGTTTAAATGCATTTATGTGCTATTTTATATGATTTTTGGGACTAACCTATTAACCTAGAGCTCAGTGCCAGTTTCTGTTTTTTCCTTGTTTTTGAGTTTTAAAGAAAAGGAATATCAAACGGAGTCCAAACGAGTTGAAAATTTACGATGATTTTTTATGGACCAGAAGAAGCCCCCGAAGCAAAAGAGTTGGGCCAGAAGAGTCGCGAGTCAACCATGAGGGTGGAGGGTGCGCCCTACCCTACTGGGTGCGCCCACTACCTCATGGCTGACTCGGGGACCCCCTCATGTGAAACCAACGCCAAAAATTCCTATAAATACAGAAACCCCCGAAAAGAAACCTAGATCGGGAGTTCCGCCGCCGCAAGCCTTTGTAGCCACCAAAAACCAATTAGGACCCTATTCCGGCACCCGGCCGGAGGGTGAAACCATCACCGGTGGCCATCTTCATCATCCCGGCACTCTCCATGATGAAGAGGGAGTAGTTCACCCTCGGGGCTGAGGGTATGTACCAGTAGCTATGTGTTTTGATCTCTCTCTTTCATGTTCTTGATTTGGCATGATATTGATGTATTGCGAGCTTTGCTATTATAGTTGGATCTTATGATGTTTCTCCCCCCTCTACCTTCTTGTAATGGATTGAGTTTTCCCTCTGAGGTTATCTTATCAGATTGAGTCTTTAAGGATTTGAGAACACTTGATGTATGTCTTGCATGTGCTTATCTATGGTGACAATGGGATATTCACATGATCCACTTGATGTATGTTTTGGTGATCAACTCGCGGGTTCTGTGACCTTATGAACTTATGCATAGGGGTTGGCACTTGTTTTCATCTTGACTCTCCGGTACAAACTTTGGGGCACTCTTTGATGTTCTTTGTGTTGGTTTGAATAGATCAATCTGAGATTGCATATCGTATAATCAAACCCGCGGATACTTGAGGTGACATTGCAGTATCTAGGTGACATTAGGGTTTTGGTTGATGTGTGTCTTAAGGTGTTATTTTACTACGAACTCTAGGGCTGTTTGTGACACTTATAGGAATAGCCTAATGGATTGATCGGAAAGAATAACTTTGAGGTGGTTTCGTACGCTACAATAATCTCTTCGTTTATTCGCTGCTATTAGTGATTTTAGAGTGACTCTTTGTTGCATGTTGAGGGATCATTATATGATGTAATTATGTTATCATTGTTGAGAGAACTTGCACTAGTGAAAGTATCAACCCTAGGCCTTGTTTCGAAGCATTGCAATACCGTTTTCGCTCACTTTTACCACTTGCTACCTTGCTGTTTTATATTTTCAGATTACAAAAACCTATATCTACCATACTTATTGCACTTGTATCACCATATCTTCGCCGAACTAGTGCACCTATAAAATTTACCATTGTATTGGGTGTGTTGGGGACACAAGAGACTCTTTGTAATTTGGTCGCAGAGTTGTTCGAGAGAGACCATCTTCATCCTAGGCCCAATAACGTATACAAGAAGAAGGTTGCATAGTAGACATCACGGCCCGACTGCCTCCTCGAGCCCCAACATGAGCAAGCAAACCCTAGCCGTTGTTCCAATTCCTATCACCCCCTCCTCGCTGGCTGCAATGGGGTGGCATTGGATCGTCGCCCGCTGCCCCGCAGCGCAGACGGCCCTTCGTCGACGCCGACATCTGCCAGCGCTATTAGGAAATGGCAACGCCACTCCCATGGAGCGATGCCCACCTCCCCAACAATTGGCATCTCTCCACGGATCAGGTGCCAATCCCACCGGCGTCGGTGAGCAGCCGCGCTCGCCGTGAGGAGATCGACCGGTGTTGCACCCGCCTACCACCAGGTCTGCTCTACGACTGCAGGTACGCCATTGATTCGCCGTTATGGGATACCTGGCTCCATGACGAGTATGACCTATGGCGGCAATCATTTTTTGTCGGTCGTCCTCCGAGCATGCGGCGTGCGCACCCTGAGCATGCTCTGAGCCCGTACCAAACATGCACGTGGGTGCGTGGCCTCGTGCCAATGCGATCTCCGTCCCCGTCCCCGTCCCCACCACCACCACCTCCCATGACCGAGGAGGAGGAGGCAGAGCTCATGAGGCGGGTCATGGAGGACTCCATGAACACCCACGACGAACATCAATGGGAGGGCCTCGAAACCCACTTGGCTCTCTTTGCAGCTGGCGACTTCGCCATTCCGGAGGTGGACATGGCCATCAAGGAGGAGGTGGTGGAGCAGCCCCCCATCGCCGTGTGGAACATACGCGCCAGAGGTGGAGGTGGTCATCCACAGTGGCGGAGACGACTGACGCGGTGTGTATCAGGCCTTGGTCACCACGCCGCCACGCTCACCAGTGTAGGAGTTGTCACCACGAGAGAAGGTGGTGAAGGTGCTTCCGGCCTGGTAGCCACCGCAGGGCCACTGGTCAACCTCTGGTAGCCACCATCGTACGTCGACCTCACCATGGACGACGACGAGGATGGAAGCGCGTGAAGACAACGGCGGCATCCAAGATGACCACGACGGCTGTTGGGGAACGTAGCAATAATTCAAAAAAAAATTCCTACGTATCACCAAGATCCATCTAGGAGATTCTAGCAACAAGAGAGAGAGAGAGAGAGAGGAAGTGCATCTTCATACCTTTGAAGATCACTAAGCGGAAGCTTTACTAGAACGCAGATGATGGAGTCGTACTCGCGACGATTCAAATCACAGAAGATCTGATCTAGCGCCGAACGGACGGTGCCTCCGTGTTCAACACACGTACAGCCCGGGGACGTCTCCTCCTTCTTGATCCATCAAGGGGAAAGGAGAAGTTGAGGGAGAGCTCCGGCAGCATGACGCCGTGGTGGTGGAGCTTGTGGTATTTCTCCAGGGCTTCGCCAAGCTCTACGAAGGAGGAGGAGGTGTTGGAGGAGGGAGGGGCTGCGCCAGGGGAAGGGGTGTGCGGCTGCCCTCTCTCTCCCTCACTATATATAGGGGGAAGGGGGGAGGAGGAGGCGCCCTAGGGTTTCCCTAGGGGAGGGGCGGCGGCCACAGGGCAAACGCTAGATGTGTTTGGGCGCCCCCACCCCTAGGAAACTTGCTCCCCAAGCCGGGAGGGGTGGCTGCCCTAAGGGAGGCGCCCCAACCTCTCCAGGTTATGTGAGATGGGGTGGGAGGGGCGCTCAGCCCCTTAGTGGGCTGATGTGCCCCTCCCCTTGGCCCATAAGGCCCCCATACGCTTGTCGGGCCCTCCGAAACCCCTTTCGGACATGCTGGTCGTCACCCTGTACCCCCGAAACAATTCCAGACTCCAATACCCTTCATACAATATATCAATCTTCACCTCCGGACCATTCTAGAGTTCCTCGTCTTGTCGGGGATGTCATCCGGGACTCCGAACAACCTTCGGTAACCACATACTATTTCCCATAACAACTCTAGCGTCACCGAACCTTAAGTGTGTAGACCCTACGGGTTCGGGAACCATGCAGACATGACCGAGACATTCTCCGGCCAATAACCAATAGCAGGATCTAGATACCCATGTTGGATCCCACATATTCCACGATGATCGCATCGGATGAACCACAATGTCGGGGATTCAATCAATCCCGTATTCAGTTCCCTTTGTCTATCGGTATGTTACTTCCCCAAGATTCGATCATCGGTACCCCTATACCTTCTTCAATCTCGTTACTGGCAAGCCTCTTTACTCGTTCCGTAATGCATGATCCCGTGACTAACTCCTTAGTCACACTAAGCTCATTATGATGATGCATTACCAAGTGGGCCCAGAGATACCTCTCCGTTATACGGAGTGACAAATCCCAGTCCCGATTCGTGCCAACTCAACAGATACTTACGGAGCTACCTATAGTGCACCTTTATAGCCACCCATTTATGTTGTGATGTTTGGTACACCCAAAGCATTCCTACGGTATCCGGGAGTTGCACAATCTCATGGTCTAAGGAAATGATACTTGACATTAAAAAAGCTCTTAGCAAACAAACTACACGATCTTGTGCTATGCTTAGGATTGGGTCTTGTCCATCACGTCATTCTCTTAATGATGTGATCCTGTTACCAATGACATCCAATGTCCATGGTCAGGAAACCATAACCATCTATTGATCAACAAGCTAGTCAACTAGAGGCTTACTAGGGACATGTTGTAGTCTATGTATTCACACATGTATTACGGTTTCCAGTTAATACAATTATAGCATGAACAATAGACAATTATCATGAATAAGGAAATACAATAATAACCATTTTATTATTGCCTCTAGGGCATATTTCCAACAGTCTCCCACTTGCACTAGAGTCAATAATCTAGTTCACATCACTATGTGATTGTAATGAATCCAACACCCATGGGGTTTGATCATATCTCGCTTGTGAGAGAGGTTATTAGTCAACAGGCCTGAAACTTTCAGATCCATGTGTGCTTTACAAATCTCTATGTCATCTTGTAGATGCAGCAACCACGCGCTATTTGGACCTATTCCAAATAACTGCTCTACTATATGAATCCGGTTTACTACTCACAGTCATCCATATTAGTGCCAAAGTTTGCATCGACGTAACCCTTTACGATGAACTCTTTTACCACCTCCATAATCGAGAAAATTCCTTAGTCCACTAGTTACTAAGGATAACTTTGACAGCTGTCCTGTGATCCATTCCTGGATCACTCTTGTACCCCTTGACTGACTCATGGCAAGGCACACTTCAGGTGCGGTATACAGCATAGCATACTGTAGAGCCTACGTCTAAAGCATAGGGGACGACCTTCGTCCTTTCTATCTCTTCTGCCATGGTCAGGTCTTGAGTCTTACTCAATACTCACACCTTATAACACAGCCAAGAACTCCTTCTTTGCCAATCTATTTTGAACTCCTTCAAAATCTTGTCATGTTATGTGTTCATTTGAAAGTACTATTAAGCGTTTTTGATCTATCCTTATAGATCTTGATGCTCAATGTTCAAGTAGATTAATCCAGGTTTTCCGTTGAAAAACACTTTTCAAGTAACCCTATATGCTTTCTAGAAATTGTACATCATTTCTGATCAACAATATGTTGACAACATATACTCATCAGAAATTCTATAGTGCTCCCACTCACTTCTTTGGAAATACAAGTTTCTCATAAACTTTGTATAAACCCAAAATATTTGATCATCTCATCAAAGCGTATATTCCAACTCCGAGATGCTTACTCCAGTCCTTAGAAGGATTGCTGGAGCTTTGCATACTTGTTAGCATCTTTCAGGATTGACAAAACCTTCTGGTTGTATCACATACAACCTTTCCTCAAGAAAATCATCGAGGAAATAATGTTTTGACATCCTATCTGCAAGATTTCATAAACAATGCAGTAACTGCTAATATAATTCCAACAGACTCTTAGCATCGCTACGAGTGAGAAAGTCTCATCATAGTCAACTCCTTGAACTTGTCGGAAAACATCTTAGCAACGAGTCGAGCTTTCTTAATGGTGACACTTACCATCATTGTCCGTCTTCCTTTTAAGATCCATCTGATACCAACAGCCTTACGACCATCAAGTAGTTCTTCCAAAGTCTATACTTTGTTTTCATACATGGATCCTCTCGGATTTTATGGCCTCGAGCCATTCATCGGAATCCGGGCCCACCATCGCTTCTCAATATCTCGTAGGTTCATTGTTGTCTAGCAACATTACCTCCAAGACAGGATTACGTACCACTCTGAAGTAGTACACATCCTTGTCGACCTACGAGGTTTGGTAGTGCCTTGATCCGAAGTTTCATGATCATTATCATCGGCTTCCACTTCAATTGGTGTAGGCGCCATAGGAACAACTTCTTGTGCCCTGCTACACACTAGTTGAAGTGACGGTTCAATAACCTCATCAAGACTCCACCATCCTCCCACTCAATTCTTTTGAGAGAAACTTTTCCTCTAGAAAGGACTTGTTTCCAGAAACAATCACTTTTGCTTCCGAATCTGAAATAGGAGGTACACCCAACTATTTTGGGGGTCCTATGAAGATGCATTTATCCGCTTTGGGTTCGAGCTCATAAGCGTCACAACCCCAAACTTTTAAGAAACGACAGCTTAGGTTTCTCTAAACCATAGTTCATACGATGTCATCTCAATGGAATTACGTGGTGCCCTATTTAAAGTGAATGTGGTTGTCTCTAATGCCTAACCCATAAACGATAGTGGTAATTTGACAAGAGACATCATGGTATGCACCACATCCAGTAGGGTGCAACTATGATGTTCGGATACACCATCACACTATGGTGTTCCAGGCGGTATTAGTTGTGAAACAATTTTCACAATGTCTTAATTGTGTACCAAACAAGTAACTCAGACATTCATCTCTATGATCATATCATAGACATTTTATCCTCTTCTCACGACGATCTTCAACTTCACTCTGAAATTACTTGAACCTTTCAATAATTTAGACTCGTGTTTCATCAAGTAAATATACTTAGAATCTACTCAAATCATCTGTGAAGTAAGAGCATAATGATATTCACTGCGTGCCTCAACACTCATTGGATTGCACACATCAAATGTATTACTTCCAACAAGTTGCTCTCTTGTTCCATCTCACTGAAAACGAGGCCTTTCAGTCATTTTGCCCATGTAGTATGATTTGCATGTCTCCAGTGATTCAAAATCAAGTGAGTCCAAACGATCCATCTGCATGGAGTTTCTTCATGCGTATATACCAATAGACATGGTTCGCATGTCTCGATCCTTTCAAAAATGAGTGAGTCCAAAGATCCATCAACATGGAGCTTCTTCATGCGTTTTATACCAATATGACTCAAATGGTGTAAGTGCATCTAGTGCCACCCCTAGTTGGTTTTGGAGTATTGACGACAAAGTTGGTTGAGGGACTAATGCGTTTGTGAGAATTGCAGGATAACACAGGTAGTGTCCCTCATTGATTCGGTTTATCTACCGGAGATGACCCCTAAAAATGTATGAAGACATTGAAGACAATGGTGGTATGTGAAGATATTCACACTGAAGTCTATGACATGAGAAGACATTGCGTGAAGACTATGGAGCACGAAGACTGTGTGGTTTCGTTGTTTCTTTTTCTTCTTTGTTGAGTCATAGGAACCACCGTACTGTTAAGTGGGGTCCAAGTGAACTAAGTCAGAGTGAATGAAGTGATGCTCAACCCAAATCATATGTCTTCGAGCGAAGACAATGAGAGCAAATCTTATCCAGAGTTGGATGAGTCAGCTTTGCTTGTAGTCCAAGTAAAGTTGCCGTGTGTGTTTGAAATCTGACCGTTGGAACACTTGTCAGTTCCTTAGTGACCCAGGGTCATTTCGGACAAATCAGGTCGGGTTGCCTAGTGGCTATAAATAGCCCACCCCCTACACCATAAATTGGTGGCTGCTCAGAGTTAGTATACGGCTTTTGTCGTTTGAGAGCAACCCACCTCGAAGCATTTGAGAGAGAGAGAAATCCTTGCGAGGACAAAGCCCAAACACCCAGAGCCAAAGAGTGTTAGGCATCACTGAAGTCTTTCTGTCTGTGTGACCTGAAGACTTATTAGACTTGAGGACTGTGTATCCTCCAGCCGGTTAGGCATCGCGTTCTGAGCATCCAAGAGTCATTGTGGATTGCCGGGTGAACGAAGTCTGTGAAGGTTTGGAAGTCTACCTTGAAGACTTACCAGAGTGATTGGGCGAGGACTAAGTGACCTTAGCTCAAGGGGAATAAGGTGAAGACACGGTCTTCTGAGTTGAATCTCAGCCTCCCTAACCAGACGTACAGTTGTCACAGCAACTGGAACTGGTCCAACAAATCCTGTGTCTTCAACAAGCAACTGGTTCTATCTCTTCCATCCTTTACTTTGAGTTTGTCTTCGTGAAGTCATTGCTTATCGTCTTATCTGATTGACTTCATTGCTTGACTGCTATTGTTGATTGGCTTCATACTATCTTCCATCCCGATCCTACTACCTAGCTGCTATTAATCTTCGAACGTTAATGCTATTGCATATTTATGGCTTGCTTGTTGTAGTTTATCTTCCGCTGCATATCAATTAGGTTGTTTCTATTGTTTGTCTTCGAAACTTCCATGTTTTGAAGACTTTCATAAAAATCGCCTATTCACCCCCCCTCTAGTCGATAACTAGCACTTCCAATTGGTATCAGAGCAAGGTACGCCCTTGTTCTGTGTGATTTGGTTTAACCACCTGGAGTTTAGCTATGTCGACCACAAGGATAATCAAAGTCTCCGCTGCTTGCCCCGTGTTCGACAGAACAGAATATCCCTACTGGAAGAATAAGATGCGCATGCATCTTGAAGCCATTGATGTCGACCTCTGGTATGTCGTCAAGAATGGCGTTCCCAAAACTGGTGAAGGTGTCACCCCTACTGATGTCAAGAAGTTCATTCAACTGGACTCGACTGCAAAGAACATCATCTCTGGTCATCTTACCAAAGGACAGTATGGCCGTGTGAGTGCTCTGGAAACATCAAAGCTAGTCTGGGACTGGCTGTCCAAGGTCAATGAAGGCGTCTCTACACAGAGAGACCAGAGGATCAGTATTCTTCGCAATCTCTTCAATCGCTTCAAGAGAAACAACAATGAAAATGTCCAGCTCATGTTTGATCGCCTCACCGACATCACAAATGAGCTTCAGGCTCTCGGCGCCAATGAGATCACCAAGCATGAAATTGTCAAGACACTGCTGAGATCACTTGACACTTCCTTTGACACCCTTGCCCTCATGATACAAGAACTGAAAGTGCGTTATGTCGACTAGAGGGGG
>NC_041385.1:673715995-673729112 GCF_002162155.2 Triticum dicoccoides | reverse complement strand
AGGCGATTTTTATGAATTCTTCACTGAGGAATTTGCCGGTGAGGAAATTCCTTAGCGAAGAACTATTAGCAGCGGAATAAGTACTCAGAAGTAAGCATAACAGAATACAAGCATGGTCATCATGATGAAATGAAGACTAGCACAGAGTACAGAAAGCGTAATCACAGGATAACACAAGATGAAGACAAACAGACTGAAGAAATTGAACTGAGGAAATTGAGAAAGTCTTCAGTCAAAGTCTTCAAACACAGATATGAAAAAACACTCAACACAGTAATGAGGAAATGAAAGGGTTGAGGAAATAGAACCAGTTAGGTTGGTGAAGACAATGATTTGGTAGACCAGTTCCAACTGCTGTCTCAGTTGTACGTCTGGTTGGAGCGCTGAGTATTTAAACTCGAGGACACGCAGTCCCGGACACTCAGTCTCTGAGCACGCAGCTCAGGACACCCAGTCCTCACCATATTCTCCTTGAACTAAGATCACGCAGATCTCGTCCAATAACTCGTGGTAAGTCTTCAGGCGACTTCCAAACCTTCACAGACTTGGTCACTCGGCAATCCACAATTTCTCTTGGATGCTCTAGACCTTGACGCCTAACCGTCTGGAAGAAGCACAGTCTTCAAAGGTAACAAGCGTCGGATCCACGCAGGATCAATTTCTTCAGTGATGATCAATCACTTTGGGTTTGTAGGGGTTTGGTTTTGGGTTTCCTCACTTGATGATTTTCGCTCAAAGTCCTCGGAGGATGGGTTGCTCTCAAATGACAAGTGTCAAGTTCTCTCGGAGCAGCCAACCAGCTAGTGGTTGTAGGGGGCGGCTATTTATAGCCTAGGGAGCAGCCCGACATGATAAGACATAAATGCCCCTCAATGATATGACTGTTAGGTGGATAAGATATTTTTGGACAGCTGGCGCGCAGCACAGCAACGGTCAAAAATTTGACTCTCAAATTCCTCAGGGCTATCATGTTCCTCACTGTGTAGGTAATTCGCACTGACGAATTCCTAACTCCTCAGTCAGAACAAATTCATCAGTGACCAGAAGAACTTCGTCTCTATTACTGAAGAAAGTGACTGAACTGTATGAGATTTCCAAAGGCTTCACTCGAAGGGATTGGTAGGTGTAGGATTTTGAGTTGAGCATCACATGGAAATTTTTCCTTAGTATTTCCTCGACCCCCTTTAACAGTACGGTGTTTCCTATGACTCAAGAAAGAGAAAATGAAACAACGAAAACAAAAGTCTTCACGCTTCATGTTCCACAACTGAATACCAAGTCTTCAAGGTCACACCAATTTCTTCACTTTCAAAGTCTTCAGAAAGTCTTCAGAATATCAAAGTCTTCAGTTGAAGAACTTCATTTTTAGGGGTCGACTTTCTCTGTAAATATCAAACTCCTCATAGACTTATAGACCTGTGTATACTCACAAACGCATTAGTCCCTTAACCTATAAGTCTTCAATACACCAAAATCACTAAGGGGCACTAGATGCACTTACAATCTCCCCCTTTTTGGTGATTGATGACAACATAGGTTAAGTTTTCAACGAGGATAAACATATGAAGTGTATACACTGATATTGAGGAATTTGATTACAAGATATAGTAGAACTCCCCCTGAAGATGTGCATAGTGAGGAATTTGCTTTTGAGGCAATGCACATTTGAAGAGTTGAATCATGGAGATCTCCCCCTATATCTTGTAATTCATACACGCATTTGATATATAATATGAAGAATTTGAAATGCATGATGAAATATGGTGTTTGATGAGATTCAGCATGCGTGCAATGTCATTAATGAGGAATAAGCATGCAAAGCATAATGCAACAAAAGTATCAGCGCACCATCGGGATTAAGATTACAACTCGATCCAAATAAAAGTTTTAGAAGAACGAGAGTTGTAACTTAAAAAAATGCCCTTAATATAGACCCGCTTGAAGACTAACTCAGATTTCTCCCCCTTTGTCATCAAATGACCAAAAGGATTGAAACTGAGGACTAACGCCCCTGAAGAATTTCAAGTCGATGGAGGAGCGCCAGCGTTGTGGGGGTTGTTTGTTGTAGCAGGGCCTGCCGCAGTGTCGTCCAAATCTTCATACTCATCAGTGTCACGCGATGAAGAATAAGAGCTGGCCACCAGTGGAGGAATTTTGACCTTCTTGAATTTCTTCGAAGGAGGTGCAGACCAGTCAAATTCTTCCTTGAGACCCATAGTCTTCAGTTCTTCAGCGCTGTAGACATGACTGAGGACAGCCCAGGTGCGGTTGAAGGTTTCATGAAGGTAGTATTGGTTCTTCTTCACTGCATTGTGTGTTGAGGTCATATTGTGAAGAAGTGCACCAAACTGACGCTTTACCCATTTGTGATTGCGATCAACCTTCTGATGAAGACTGAGGAGTAACTCACGGTCAGTCATCACCCTGGGTGCTGTGGCTTGAGGATTTTGCTTGGCTGAGGTATTTGCGGCAGAGTCATGTGTGGCAGAATCGTCATTGGTAGAGTAAGATGCAGCCTTGCGAAATTGACCATCCAATGGACGAATGCCTTCATCGATCACAGCAGCGGCCTTGCCTTTATCATCAGCGGATGAAACTGTCCGTTTGAGGACTTCAGTGGGAGGCAAGTAGCTACCGTGGTTCAGAGTGTCAGCTTTGTAATTCAGTGAAGATCTTGCCCTGATGAATCTCATAATCCAAGGAGCATAGGGCTTCAGCTCGAATGGTGACATAGCAATATTGGCCAGAGTCCTCATGAAGAAATCATGGAAGTTGACGGGAACGCCATGAATGATGTTGAAAAGCATATTCTTCATGATGCCAACGACTTCTTCATCATTTGAGTCATGGCCTTTGATGGGACTCATTGTCTTCGTCAGAATTCGATAGACAGTCCGAGGCACATAGAGTAATTCCTTGACAAGGAATTTGGTTCGTGGGGCCTGCCTTGGCTTCAAAGGCTTCATTAGTACTTGCATATAGTGATCTGAAAGTTCTGGTTCGTTGTAGATACAACGAGCACCATCAAGTGGAGGACTGAGTGGTAGAGCACGAAGCAATTCAGTTGCTGGTGCCTTGTAGTGAGTGTTTTCAGACATCCAGTCCAACACCCATGAGTTCACGTCTTCAGCGTCTCCGGTGATGTGCTGCATAGAATTGAAGAATGAGTTCTTCATTCTAGTCACAGATATCAATGCAGAAATTCAGAAGTCCTGCGTCGTGAAGAACACTGAGGACTGGTTCAAAGCCGGGTAGAGATTCCATGTCCACATGAGGAATATGTGCATGATCGAAGACTTTGTCTTTGTCGAAGAGCACTAAGGAATAGAAATTGGCTTGGCTGGCAGTCCAGAAACGCCTCTTCCTTATGCGAGCAGAATCATATGGATTATAATCAGCAAAGAATACGTGCTCAACAAAGAAATCTTCAGCCTTGAACTTCTGTTTGCTTGAGAATGGATTCTTTGGCTTTGGCAGAGGGGTGTCAGTGAGTTGCATCACCACTTCAGGAATCGCGAGCTCAAGTTCTTCAGGCTGGGGAATTTCTTGTTCCTCAATAGGTGCAGTCTGAGGATCAACAACAGCAGGTTCATTAGCACTAGTGGCTGGAATGTCTTCATGGACAGATGAAGTGGGATGAGTTTCTTCAGAGCCCATTTGAACTGTTGGTGCAGGGGACTGAGGTATCTGTTGGAGTGGGGTGAAGAGTGGAGAATTTGGATGCTGACTTTCCTAAAAGTCATCGTTCATCACTGGCGTTGTGCTTCCTATATCCAAATCTTCTTCAAGTTCCTCAACACCGGCCTCTTTAGCTGTGAACTGAGGCATAGGCGAGGAAATGATTGGGGTTGAAGGGATTGTGTCCACTTCAATTTCTTCATCAATCTGCTCTGACGAAGCAGCAGAATGATTTTCTTCATCAGATCTGTTTGGGATCTCATAGTCTTCTCCAAAAGGAACAAGGTCCTTTGATGTCATGGAGGAAATCGGAACAGCATCAATTGGATTTTCGAGTGAGCTGGTCGTTGGCTTCATTTTCTTCGTAGTCGAAGAGTTTGACGCAGCTGATGCCTTCCTTTTCTTCACTGCAGCACGCTCTGCAGCCTTGGTCTTCTTCACATCGAATGCACATGGAAGAATTGGAGTTGGTGTAGGCGCAGATGGAGCTGAGGAATCTGGTTGATTTTCTTCAGGCGCAACTGATGCAGTTGCCCTGACTTCTTCAGTTTCTTCAGGCGCACCACTAGTGGATGCCCTGGCAATGTCTTCAGCGGTGGAATTTCTTCACCAGCCCTGGAACGAGCATGTTCTTCAGCAGGCTGAAAGTCATCAGAGGTGCTGGCATGTTCTTCAGCAGGCTGAGCAGAGTCTGCAGCCTGAAGATTTTCTTGTTGCGATGGGGCTGCAACATTTGTGAATTTCTTCGTCAGATTGACGAATCTTACTTTAGCTCCTTGCCAATCAGCATAGTAGGCATCAAAGTCTTTGCTGAGGGCTTAAATTTCAGACTGATCCTGGAGAAGTTCCTCAGGTGTCATTCTGACAACGTTTTTCTTCAGGAGCTTCTCCTTTCTGTATTGAGCTTTCTTGATCTCTCTTGCCTTCTCAAACTTCCATTTCTCTTCAGTGATGAAATGGGACAACATATGACTCTGTCCAGGAGTCAGATGAAAATCAGGCATTGGGGTGTTTGGATCCTTGTGCCAGAGATCAATGTAATCGAGGATTTTCCTCGGATCCAACAACAGTGGCACAGATGTGCCTTTGGCTCTAGCGGCCTTCACCTGTCTCTCTCTGATGATTTCTGCAAGTTCATCATCAGAAGCTTCATCATCAGAAGGCACATGGAATGCGACATGTTTCTTCTTTGGACTTGGCCGAGGACCTCGTCCAACTGTTGCTTTGGTCTTCAACAGTGTGGGGCCAGATGATGAAATTGGTGCAGCTGAGGAACTTGCTGAAACACCAGAGGCAATCGAGAAACCAGTAGTCCTTTGACATGTAGCCAGATGCACAGGAGCTGAGGACTTTGAAGGAGCTGTTGAGGACTTTGGTGGAGCTGTGGCAGTGCGAGGAATTTGCCGTGAGGGCATTGCTGAGGAACTTGGCCGTGAGGGCGCTGTTGGTGAAGCACTTGGCTTACGAGCAGGCTTCTTTGGCATGGATTTCCTCGGTTTGACCGAGGCCTCAGTAGCAGTAGCAGTGGCAGAATCCTCATTGAATTTCTTCACTGCCTCCTTGGCTTGTCTTGCCAATTTAGCTTGGCGCTTAGCCCATTCTTCAGGAAAGTCCTCACCATGTTTGATGCTTGTGGGGTCAGCTACTTGGCCAGGTGCCAATGGAGCTCTTGGGCATGGAGGATTGAGGGCGAATTTCTTCATGTACTTTGGAGTCACATATCTGTATTCCCTCCATTCCCTTGCCCATCTCCGTTCAATCTTCTAAATGTGCACCTTGCGCTGATTTTTGTTTTCTTTGCCAAATTTTGCTTCATCAGGTGTGCAATAGTCAGCATAAGTTTCCTCAGGGATTTCAAACGCAGTCATAACCTCATGTTTCTTTCTTCCTTTCTGTGGCTTCTTACCGTCTGCCATATTCTTCAGTTGAGGAATTTGAACAATTGAGTTCTCTGAAGAAGTATGCAGTTTTTCTTCGAGGAACGCTGCAAATGAGTTAAGTTGATGAGAACCTAGTGATTCAGCAGCAGACATGAGTACCTGTAAACAGAGTACAGGTGCGAGGAATTTGGAGAGGTCATATGCGTTCTGAGAAGATTTTTCGAAAAGAACAAGTTTTTGAGGAATTTGACCAGATGAGCCTTGAGGAATTTCACTAAGTGTTTTTGTCTTAGGTTCCAGAGTTGTACAGATCGAAGATCCACACAATTGAGGAATCTTGAAGAAAAATGATTGCTTAGAGAAACGAATCAAGAGCATATAACTTGTGAGGTGTTTGTGTGTGAAGATTTGAAGAATAAACACCTTTGAAGATTTTCAAGAAAGCTTGAGAATCAAAGAGAGTAATAAAAGTAACTTTTAATTACCCGAAGTGAAGAACACGACGAACTGAGAAGAACAGATGAGAAGTTCGTCAGGTTAGATCTCCCACGCCCTAACTTGGCAGAGGAAGACAGCTACGGCGGCGGCAGAGTGAAGATTTCTGCGGTCGGCGTGAGTACGACGGCGACGAGGTCGAGGCAGCGAAGCTCTTCCTCACCAGCGACTATGGAGTAGCGGCGGCGCTAGGGTTTGAGGAGCTCGAGCCAGAGAGAGAAGTCGAGCGGAGTAAATGAAGTGAGGAAGGAGACAGGGGTATTTATAGAGGCAGTGAAAAACTGTTCGCCCGAAGATTTAGGACGAACGTGCCCCTGCCCTTTCTCCTTCACGCGACATGTGTCACCCACGTACTGTGTAGTGGAGATCGTGTACGATCGTGGGTGAATAGAATAATGCATCGTGGGATGCGGAACAGTTTGAGCGGCAAAACCGAAAATTTGGATAAGATTTGTTTTAAAGTTTCGTTCGCAATTTCTTCAGCTGACAAGGACACAGTGAAGATTTTGAACGAGTTTCAAATAGAACGCACATGAAGAATTTGTGAATAGATTGGGTTGAGTATAGCATAGAGGATGAAGGGTCCGATCACATTCACTTAGCAGAAGAAGCAACTTGAAGAAAATAGCTATAAGTGAATGCTGTAGAGGACATAAACTCATATATATATATATACCCAATGAAGAAAAACTAAGGAACTAGTGAAGATTTTGAAAAGTTGAAGAATTTGAACAACTGAAGAATTTCAAAACTGAAAAAAACTCAAATTGAAGATTTTCAACTTTTTGTGGTGGCGTGACCCGCCGTATAAGAATGATGATTTCAGACACCGCGTACAATTGTCGTAGGGTTCTGAGAATCAAATTCTTCATTAATTCATCACACTTAGAGTGTTATTCTTCATTGATTGAAGAAAAAATGTTTCTTCATGTGTTGCACATCTAAGTCATCAATTTTGCATAAGTGTTAGGATGTGTGTCCTTTTCAAAGAACATTCGAAGATTCTAAAATATTTAGCTCACACCGCAACTTGCTAAATCTCTTCTCATCCAAGGGCTTAGTGAAGATATCAATTAGCTGTTCTTCAGTCTTCACGTGCTCGATGGAGATGTCGCCCTTCAACACATGATCATGAAGAAAATGATGACGAATATGAATGTGCTTTGTCTTCGAGTGCTGAACTGGGTTGTGAGCAATCTTGATGGCACTCTCATTGTCGCAGAGGAGAGGCACATTCTTCACGTTGACGCCATAGTCCTTGAGTGTTTGCTTCATCCAAAGCAGTTGAGCACAGCAAGAGCCAGCAGCAATGTATTCAACTTCCACAGTGGACAGTGATACGTAGTTCTGTTTCTTCGAGGACCAACAGACCAAAGATCGTCCGAGGAAATGACAAGTGCCAGAAGTTGACTTGCGGTCCACACGATCACCAGCATAGTCAGAGTCAGAATATCCAATGAGATCAAAAGCAGAGCCCTTGGGGTACCATAATCCTAGTGTTGGTGTGTGAGCTAGATATCGAAGAATATGCTTCACAGCCTTATGGTGTGATTCCTTCGGTGCAGCTTGAAATCGGGCACACATGCAAACACTAAGCATTATATCTGGCCTAGATGCACATAAGTACAATAAAGAACCAATCATGGAGCGGTATACCTTGTGATCGAAGTCAATACCATTTTCATCATTGCATAGATGGCCATTTGTGGGCATAGGAATTTTGACACCTTTGCAATCTTGCATGCCGAATTTCCTCAGTACATCTTTGAGGTATTTCTCATGAGATATGAATATGCCATTGCGCTGCTGAGGAATTTGAAGACCTAAGAAGAATTTCAACTCTCCCATCATAGACATTTGATATTCTTCACTCATCATATAGGCAAATTCATCACTATAACATTGGTTAGTACAGCCAAAGATAATATCATCAACATATATTTGGCACACAAACAGTTCACCATCATAAGATTTAGTAAAGAGAGTAGGGTCGAGTGAACCGGGTGTGAAGCCATTCTTCACGAAGAATTCCTTCAATGTATCATACCACGCCCGAGGGGCTTGCTTGAGGCCATAGAGGGCCTTATTAAGTCTGAAGACTTTGTCAGGATTCTTTGGATCTTCAAAACCTGGGGGTTGAGCAACATATACTTCTTCCTCAAGCTTACCATTGAGGAATGCACTTTTCACATCCAATTGATATAAGATGATATCATGATGGTTAGCATAAGCAAGTAATATGCGAATAGCCTCAAGTCTAGCAACAGGTGCAAAAGTTTCATCGAAATCAATTCCTTCAACCTGTGTGTAGCCTTGAGCTACCAGTCGTGCCTTATTCCTCACCACAAGGCCATTTTCATCTTGCTTGTTGCGGTAGATCCACTTTGTGCCAATGATATTATGCTTGCAAGGATCTGGACGTTTGACCAGTTCCCAGACATTGTTGAGCTCGAACTGATGTAATTCTTCTTGCATAGCCTGAATCCACTCCGGCTCTAGAAATGCTTCATCTACCTTAGTGGGCTCTGTGATAGAGACAAAAGCATAGTGCCCACAAAAGTTAGATAAATGTGAAGCTTATGAGCGTGTGAGAGGACCTGGCGCTTCAATGTCATTGATGATCTTGTCAACTTGAACTTCTTTTGCAACGCGAGGATGAGCTGGTTGTCGTCGAGGTATTTGATCATTTTCCTCAGCACCATTGTCTTCAGCATTATCTTCAGGTGCATCAGCTCGACGTTCTTCGCGTACTGGAATGAATTCTTCAGCAAATTCTTCAGTAGGAATGACATCCTCAGTTGCCTTGAACTTGATAGAATCCTCAGGTGCTGGTTCATCTAACACAGAAGGTAAGTGCTCTCTTTGCGAGCCATTAGTTTCATCGAACCGCACATCTACAGTTTCAACAACCTTGTGAAGAGCATTGTTGAAGACTCTGTAGGTGTGCGAGTCCTTTCCGTAACCAAGCATCAAACCTTCATGTGCTTTCGGTGGAAATTTAGAATTGTGGTGAGGATCTCTAATCCAACATTTAGCAACGAAGACTTTGAAATAACTCACATTGGGTTTCTTGTTAGTGAGGAGTTCATAGGCCGTCTTCTTGAAGAATTTGTGAAGATATACTCTATTGATGATGTGGCACACAGTATCAATTGCATCAATCCAAATATGATGAGGCATTTTGTATTCATCAAGCATAGTGCGAGCCATCTCAACAAGAGTTCTGTTCTTGCGCTCCATGACGCCATTTTGCTGAGGAGTATAGGGAGCAGATAACTCATGAGTAATACCAAGTTCATCAAGATAGTCATCAAGACCGGAATTCTTGAACTCAGTTCCATTGTCACTTCTGATGTGCTTGATCTTCACACCAAAGTTGGTTGAAGCCCTCGAGGAAAAACGTTTGAAGACTTCCTGCACTTCATGTTTGTAAGTAACAATGTGTACCCATGTATATCGAGAGTAATCATCAACAATGACAAAACCATATAGAGATGCAGCATTAGTGACTGCTGAGTAATGATTAGGTCCGAAGAGGTCCATGTGAAGCAATTCAAATGGACGAGTAGTGGTCATGATAGTCTTCGCTGGATGCTTGGCCTTGGTCATTTTTCTAGCTTCACAGGCTCCGCATAAGTGATCCTTGAGGAATTTGACATTCTCAATGCCAATGACATGCTTCTTCTTCGCAAGCGTGTGCAAATTCCTCATGCCTGCGTGACCAAGTCGTCGATGCCATAGCCAGCCTTCTGAAGCTTTTGCAAGTAGACACACGGCTGGTTGTGGTCCTGTAGAGAAATCAACAATATACAAGTCTCCTCTCCTAAAGACTTCGAAGACTTTGGAATTGTCAGCTTCCATAATCACAACACAGCGATAGTTGCCAAAGACAACAACCATATCAAGATCACAAAGCATTGAGACTGACATGAGGTTGTATCCTAAGGACTCGACAAGCATGACTTTGTCCATGTGTTTATCCTTAGAGATCGCAACCTTACCAAGACCCAATACCTGACTTTTGCCTTTGTCAGCAAAGATGATGTGCTTCAGATGTGACGGTGATAAGGGAGCATCCATCAAAAGATTCTTGTCACCAGTCATGTGATTTGTACATCCACTATCGAGGACCCATTCAGTGGTTTTGGGTTGATCATCCTGCAGATGAATTAGTGTAACTTACAATCTCATATGCTTCATCAATGAAGAATATGATATCAAGTTCATCAGATGAATTTCATCAAGCAGTAAACAGATATAGCACTAGGAGGACGTGTGAAATGGAAGTTCATTTCATCATGATTAGCCTGCGTCCTTTCAGGCAATTTTGTCAGGTCCCTAGCAAATTCTTCAGACGTTAAAGCACGTCTGGAGACCTGACCCTGCAGAAGAGATTAGTTCTTTTTCTTCACCACCCACATCTGAAGGGGTGGCAAAGAGTTCATCACTCTGCGAGCACCATAAGAGAATGGTGGCATAGAGGCCAAACCATTTCGTTTCACATAAGAGGGGTTAGGGTAAGCATATGAATAAGCAGAGAAATTCTTCGAGGACTTATGAACATAATGATTTGAAGAATAATGTGCATATTCATAGCCCTTAGCTCTACCCTGCGAAACAGAGTTGTTAGCACGATGATAATCATATGAGGACTTTGATCCATTTGAGGAATTTGATCCATGTGAAGAATTAGGTCCATATGAAGAATTGGATCTGGGATTCCTGTTCTTCACAGGTGGTGTCATGAGGACATTCACCTGAAGACTTTCAACATAACTTTTGGGAACCCATATTTTCTTCATAGGGGAACCGTTCCTGCAGTTAGTCCCAACATATCTAGCAAATACTTCACCATTCTGATTTTTGAACAGTTTATAGTTGGAGTCAAATGACTCATCAGAAGAATGAGAAGATTCACATGTAAAGCCAGATAAGCTAGATGGATCAACTGGAGGTCCCTTTGCAGCAACCCATGAGGTTTTTGGGTACTGCTCAGGCTTCCAATATGTTCCATCAGCATTAAGTTTCCTCTCAAAAGCAATACCCTCTTTCCTAGGGTTTCTGTTGAGGATCTGCTTTTTGAGCACATCACAAAGAATCTGATGCCGTTTGAGGCTTTTGTACATGCCTGTTGTGTACAATTCCTTCAGCCCTGCATCGTCAGTGATACTAGCAATGTCCTCAGATGAGGAATTAGTGATAGCAGAGGCAGGTGAAGAATTTGTAATAGTTGAAGCATTTGAACATTCAGGTGAAGAATTAGCAGATTCACGTTCAATGCACTTTAAGCATGGAGGAACAAATTCTTCCTGAGAAGCGCTGATTTGTTGAGCTAGTAATGAATCGCGCTCCTTCTGAAGATCTTCATAACTCACTCTTAGGTTCTCAAGATCTTGCTTTCTTTGAAGAAATTCATAAGAAAGTTTCTCATGATCAGATAAGAGAGTGTTATGATGACTTTGAAGGTTATCAAACCTAGACTGAAGTCTCTGAAGATTTTCAGTCAGGGCTTTAGTGCGATCCATTTCTTCACCCAACATATCATCACTTTTGTCTAGCATATTTTGAACCTTTTCAAAAGCCCTTTGTTGTTTTACAGCAATCTTAGCAAGTTTAGAGTAGCTGGGCTTGAGATTCTCATCAGATTCATTTTCACTAGATTCAGAGGAGGTGTATTTGAGTACCTTTGCACCTTTTGCCATGAAGCAATAGGTGGGAGCGTAGTCATCATAATCTTCATCAGGCTTGTCGGTGGGGTCAGTTTCTTCAGTGTTGAAGATGGACTTGCTAACGAAAGCAGTAGCGAAGGCCAGACTCGCCACACCAGATTCGGATTCTTCAGACGCCTCCTCTTCCTCATTTTCCTCAGATTCAGCTTCAGAGTCCATTTCCTTGCCAATGAATACCCGAGCCTTCTTGGAGCTGCTCTTCTTGTGAGATGAAGACTTCGAGGATTTTGATGACGAAGATTTTGACGATTTCTTCTTCTTCTTCGCATCATCAGAACTGTAATCCTTGTATTTATTCTTCTTCAATTCCTTTTCCCACTGAGGACAATCTTGAATATATTGACCAGGTTTCTTGCATTTGTGGCACAGCCTTCTCTTATAGTCACTTGATGAGGAATCACTGCTTCTTGAGGATTTTCCAAAGCGACCACGTCTTGAGAACTTCTAGAATTTATTCACGAGCAGTGCTAGCTCCTGGCTCAATTCTTCAGGATCACCAAGGCTACTACCAGAGTCCTCACGTTCAGACTCAGACACAGCCTTGGCCTTCAGGGCACGTGGTTTGCCATAGCATGAACCATAGAGATCTCTCTTTTCAGCAAGCTGGAACTCGTGAGTATTTAGCCTTTTGAGGATATCGGCAGGATCAAGAGACTTGTAGTCAGCCCGTTCTTGTATCATCAGACCCAGAGTATCAAATGAGGAATCAAGTGATCTCAACAGTTTCTTCACCACCTCATGGTCAGTGATGTCAGTGGCATCGAGGGCTTGAAGCTCATTTGAGATGTCAGTGAGGCGATCAAAGGTTTGTTGGACATTTTCATTGTCGAGTCTTTTGAAGCGGTTGAAGAGATTCCGAAGAACATCAACTCGAGAGTCACGCTGAGTTGAGACTCCTTCATTCACTTTGGACAGCCTATCCCAGATAAGCTTAGCAGTTTCCAAAGCACTCACTCTTCCATACCGTCCTTTACTCAGATGGCCACATATGATATTCTTCGCTTGAGAATCGAGTTGCTTGAATCTCTTCACATCGGTAGCGTTCAGTGAGGGTGTGACAGAGGGAACACCATTTTCCACAACATACCAGAGATCATTGTCAATTGCCTCGAGATGCATTCGCATCTTGTTTTTCCAGTAGGGGTAGTCCGTCCCATCAAAGGTAGGACACCCAGCCGAGACCTTGATCATACCTGCGGTCGACATAACTAAAACTCCAGGCGGTTAAACCAAAATCACACAGAACAAGGGAGTACCTTGCTCTGATACCAATTGAAAGTGCGTTATGTCGACTAGAGGGGGGGGGGTGAATAGGCGATTTTTATGAATTCTTCA
>NC_041385.1:673708308-673715594 GCF_002162155.2 Triticum dicoccoides | reverse complement strand
GCAATTTTTATGAATTCTTCACTGAGGAATTTGCCGGTGAGGAAATTCATTAGCGAAGAACTATTAGCAGCGGAATAAGTACTCAGAAGTAAGCATAACAGAATACAAGCATGGTCATCATGATGAAATGAAGACTAGCACATAGTACAGAAAGCGTAATCACAGGATAACACAAGATGAAGACAAATAGACTGAAGAAATTAAATTGAGGAAATTGAGAAAGTCTTCAGTCAAAGTCTTCAAACACAGATATGAACAAACACTCAACACAGTAATGAGGAAATGAAAGGGTTGAGGATATAGAACCAGTTAGGTTGGTGAAGACAATGATTTGGTAGACCAGTTCCAACTGCTGTCTCAGTTGTACGTCTGGTTGGAGCGGCTGAGTATTTAAACTCGAGGACACGCAGTTCCGGACACCCAGTCTCTGAGCACGCAACTCAGGACACCCAGTCCTCACCGTGTTCTCCTTGAACTAAGATCACGCAGATCTCGTCCAATCACTCGTGGTAAGTCTTCAGGCGACTTCCAAACCTTCACAGACTTGGTCACTCGGCAATCCACAATTTCTCTTGGATGCTCTAGACCTTGACGCCTAACCGTCTGGAAGAAGCACAATCTTCAAAGGTAACAAGCGTCGGATCCACGCAGGATCAATTTCTTCAGTGATGCTCTATCACTTTGGGTTTGTAGGGGTTTGGTTTTGGGTTTCCTCACTTGATGATTTTCGCTCAAAGTCCTCGGAGGATGGGTTGCTCTCAAATGACAAGTGTCAAGTTCTCTCGGAGCAGCCAGCCAGCTAGTGGTTGTAGGGGGCGGCTATTTATAGCCTAGGGAGCAGCCCGACATGATAAGACATAAATGCCCCTCAATGATATGACCATTAGGTGTATAAGATATTTTGGGATAGCTGGCGCGCAGCACAGCAACGGTCGGAAATTTGACTCTCATATTCCTCAGGGCTATCATGTTCCTCACTATGTAGGTAATTCGCACTGACGAATTCCTAACTCCTCAGTCAGAACAAATTCATCAGTGACCAGAAGAACTTCGTCTCTGTTACTGAAGAAAGTGACTGAACTGTATGAGATTTCCAAAGGTTTCACTCGAAGGGATTGGTAGGTGTAGGCTTTTGAGTTGAGCATCACATGGAAATTTTTCTTAGTATTTCCTCGACCCCCTTTAACAGTACGGAGTTTCCTATGACTCAAGAAAGAGAAAATGAAACAACAAAAACAAAAGTCTTCATGCTTCATGTTCCACAAATGAATACCAAGTCTTCAAGGTCACACCAATTTCTTCACTTTCAAAGTCTTCAGAAAGTCTTCAGAATATCAAAGTCTTCAGTTGAAGAACTTCATTTTTAGGGGTCGACTTTCTCTGTAAATATCAAACTCCTCATAGACTTATAGACCTGTGTATACTCACAAACGCATTAGTCCCTTAACCTATAAGTCTTCAATACACCAAAATCACTAAGGGGCACTAGATGCACTTACAAGAATGTCCTGACTTCAAGACACTCGATCCGTCTGATATACTTGAGAGGCTCCACACACATGAGTTCCAGCTTTCTGAGAAAAGAGATATCTATGGCCCCAACTATGGCCGAACTCGTGCTTTGAAGGCAAAAGTTGTTTCCTCATCTGAAGAAGAAGAATCTGACTGCGGTTCTGACGATCCTGAAGACATTGGAAGGGAGCTTGCTATGCTTGTGAAGAAGTTCCAAAAATTCACCAAGAAGAAGGGCTTCAGAAAGTCTTCACGATCTAGTTCAAGAAATGATGAAGCTTCCACTCAAGACAACAAGAAGAGAACATGTCACAAGTGTAAGAAGCCTGGGCACTACATCTCTGAGTGTCCTCAGTGGGACAATGAGAAGAAGAAGAAGAAGAGCAAGGAGTATGACTCCGATGACATGAAGAAGAAGAAATCTTCGAAGTTTTCTTCCAAGTCCTCATCAAGGTATTCATCTCACAAGAAGAGCTCATCTGGTAAGGCTCGTGCTTTTGTTGGCAAGGAAATGGATTCAGAGGAGGAGTCTGCGTCTGAGGAGGCAGAGGTGGAATCTGAAGCTGAGTCCGACTATGGCGTTGCAAGTCTGGCTCTGGCCACAGCCTACGTCGCAAAGTCCATCTTCAACACTGAAGACAATGACTCCCTCACCAACGCTGATGATGACAAGGACGATCTTGTTCCCACCTACTACTTCATGGCACGCGGTGCCAAGGTAAAATCGCGCGATGCTTACTTTCAAACATCAAGTGAAGATGACTCTGATTGTGAATCTAAACCCAGCTACAAAACACTTGCTAAAATTGCTACTGAACAACAAAGGGCTATCGAACATACTCAAAAATTGTTAGACAAAAGCGATGACCTGTTGGACGCGGAAATGACACGTTCATAGTCCTTAGTTGAAGACATAAAAAATCTTCATGCTAAGTATCAAGAACTTGAAAGTCTTCATGAGACGCTCTCAATCACTTATGAAAAGCTCTCCTATGATTATCTTCAAAGGAAGCAAGAGCTTGAGAAACTGAAAGTGACTCATGAAGATCTTCAAAAAGAGAATGAGTCATTTCGCGCTCAACAGATCAGTCCCGCTCAGGATGAATTTGAACCACCATGCTTAAAATGCATTGAGCGTGATAATGCTAACTCTATTGCTGAATGTTCCACTGCTACTACTGTTGCTCTGTCTTCAACCACTGATGTGGTAACTAACCCCTCTTCTGAGGATACCACTACTATTTCTGATGAAAATGCTATGTTGAAGACATTGCTTGAAACAGGGATGTATAAAAGTCTAAAAGGGCATCAAACAATTTGTGATGTCCTCAAAAAGCAGATTCTGAACCGAAACCCTAGGAAAGAGGGTGTTGGGTTCGAGAGGAAAATGAATGCTGATGGTTCCTACTGGAAGCCTGAGAAGTATCCCAAAACCACATGGGTTGCTGCAAAGGAACCTTCAGTGGATCCATCTACCTTATCTGGATTCACCTGTGCTAATCCTATTATCATTGTTGAATCCTTTGATGCGAACTATAAACTGTTCAAAAATCAGAATGGTGAAGTGTTTGCCAGGTATATTGGTACTAACTGCAGGAATGGACCTCCTATGAAGAAGATCTGGGTTCCCAAAAGCTGCCTTGTGAATCTTCCAGTGAATGTCATCATGACACCACCAGGGAAGAAGACAAACCCCAGACCAAAGGCATCATATGGTCCAACGGCTACTTACGAACACAGGACTCACTTGAGAACCCTAACGTCAATGTTTTGCAGGGAAATCATACTCAGACTCATGAATATGAGCGTGTGTCTTCAAATCGCTATGTTCATAGAACTAAGAACTTTTCTGCTTATTCACATGAGTATCATTCGTCTCCTGCAAGGCTATTTGCTAGGGCTTCAAAGCCGATTTCTCAGATGCTGCGCTTAGACTCATTGCTTCTAAGACACCCCTGAAAATGTGGGTGGTGAAGAAGAATTAACTGTCTTTTGCAGAATGTGGTCTCCAGCCAGCAATCAATGGCGTCCGATATAATTGCTGGGGACCTAAAACATAAAGGCACGCATGATAAAATGACTTACTATGTATTCCACATATGAAACACTTACCTGTCATACTGTGTGCTAACTTTCATCTATGCTGTGATAATCCATGTATGCAATAACTGCTTATGCTTCACAACATACCTTGTGAAGCCTATCCTCCTAACTGCACTATAGGGCATGTCACCAAAAGCTTCAGAATGGATTATCGACAGCGGATGCACTAATCATATGAGTGGTGATCAAAGTCTTCTCATGGACTCAACCTTACGTCCATCCGACAAGAGTCAAATCACATTTGCTGACACTGGTAAAGGCAAAGTATTGGGTCTAGGTAGAGTTGCAATCTCAAAGGATCAACACATGGATAAAGTGATGCTTGTTGAATCCCTTGGATTCAACTTAATGTCTGTCTCAATGCTTTGTGACCTAAACATGATTGTGATATTTGGAAAATATCGATGCCTTGTACTAATGGAATCTGACAAATCTCTAGTCTTTGAAGGGTATAGGAAAGGTGATCTATACATGGTAGATTTCTCAGCAGGTCGAAAACTTGCCGTATGTCTTCTTGCTAAAGCCTCAGAATGCTGGCTATGGCATCGAAGGCTGGGGCACGCTGGCATGAGGAACTTGCACACTCTCGTCAAAAAGAAGCATGTCATAGGCATCGAAGGTGTCAAGTTCAAGAAAGATCAACTGTGTGGTGCGTGCGAAGCTGGAAAGATGACAAGGGGCAAGCATCCTTCAAAGACAATCATGACAACATCTCAACCCTTCGAGCTGCTACACATGGACTTATTTGGACCTACCCACTACTCCACCCTCACAACAACGGCGTGTCTCTATGGCTTCGTCATTGTTGATGACTACTCAAGATACACATGGGTGCACATAATTCTCTACAAGACTGAAGTACAAGATGTTTCAGACGATTCGCCAATCGAGCAATGAACAACTATGGCGTCAAGATCAAGCATATCAGAAGTGATAACGGCACTGAATTCAAGAACACCGGCCTTGATCTTTATCTGGATACAATGGGAATCACTCATGAATTTTCTGCTCCATACACACCACAGCAAAATGGCATTGTTGAGCGCAAGAACCGAACCCTCATAGAGATGGCTCGAACAATGGTTGACGAGTACAAGACACCAAGAAAGTTCTGGCCTGAAGCCATTGATACATCTTGTCACATCATCAACCGTGTCTACATCCATAAGCTTCTGGGCAAAACATCCTATGAGCTCATCACTGGCAAGAAGCCAAATGTCAGTTACTTCAGAGTCTTTGGTGCTAGATGTTGGATCAAGGATCCCCATCACAAGTCAAAATTTTAACCCAAAGCTCACGAAGGCTTCATGCTTGGCTATGGAAAGGATTCACACTCTTACAGAGTCTTCAACCTCTTCCACTACAAAACCGTTGAAACAGTGGATGTGCGATTTGATGAAACCAATGGTTCACAAAGAGAAATTCTGCCAAGTACACTTGATGAAGCTCCTTCCCGTGAATCTATCAAGCTGATGGGAACTGGTGAGATCATGCCCTCTGAAGCACAACCTGAAGAGGAACTTATCATTTCTGCACCAAACCAACCTGAAGACATTGCTCAGACCGAAGACAATACTTCCAATGACGACAATGATCAGCATGAGCAAGGTCTTCGTCCAGTTCATCCTCGTGTTGCAAGTGAAGTACAAATTGAGAAGATAATTGACAGCATCAATGCGCCTAGTCCGCTTACTCGCTCAAGAGCAACACAGTTAGCAAATTTCTGTGGAGATTTCTCATTTGTGTCAATATCAGAACCCAAGAAAGTTGCTGAAGCTTTTATGGAACCTGAATGGATTCAAGCCATGCAAGAAGAACTTCAACAATTCAAGATGAATAATGTTTGGGAACTTGTCAAGTGACCTGATCCTCGCAAGCATAACATTATAGGAACAAAATGGATATATCGAAACAAGCAAGATGAGCATGGTCAAGTCGTTAGAAACAAAGCACGTCTTGTGGCTCAAGGATATACTCAAGTTGAAGGAATTGACTTCGATGAAACATTTGCTCCTGTTGCTAGGCTTGAAGCCATTCGCATACTGCTAGCCTATGCAAATCATCACAACATCTTGCTATATCAAATGGATGTAAAGAGTGCATTTCTCAATGGCAAGATTGAAGAAGAAGTATATGTTGCACAACCACCTGGCTTTGAAGATCCAAAACTTCCTGATATGGTGTACAAACTCAACAAAGCATTGTATGGCCTCAAACAAGCTCCTCGTGCCTGGTATGATACAATCAAAGACTTCCTGAAGAGCAAAGGCTTCAAACTTGGATCCCTCGATCCCACACTCTTCACGAAGACATATGATGGTGAACTTTTTGTGTGCCAAATATATGTTGATGACATAATCTTCGGCTGCACCAACCAGAAGTACAGTGATGAGTTTGGGTACATGATGCAAGAGCAATATCAAATGTCCATGATGGGAGAGTTGAAGTTCTTCCTTGGTCTTCAAATTCGTCAACAAAGAAATGGCATCTTCATATCTCAAGAAAAATATCTCAAAGATTGCCTGAAGAAGTTCGGCATGCAAGATTGTAAAGGTTACATGACGCCAATGCCAGCCAAACATCATCTTGGTCCCGACGACAATGGTAAAGAGTTCGATCAAAAGGTATACCGCTCCATGATTGGTTCTTTGCTTTATTTATGTGCATCTAGGCCAGATATTATGCTTAGTGTTTGCATGTGTGCTCGATTCCAAGCAGCACCAAAGGAATCGCATCACTTAGCAGTGAAGCGAATTCTTAGATATTTAGCTTACACCCCAACACTCGGATTATGGTATCCAAAGGGCTCAAGGTTTGATCTGGTTGGATTCTCGGATGCTGATTATGCTGGTGACAAGGTGGATCGCAAGTCAATATCAGGCACATGTCATTTTCTTGGTCGATCACTTATCTGTTGGTCTTCAAAGAAGCAGAACTGTGTGTCACTCTCAACTGCTGAATCTGAATACATTGCTGCTGGATCTTGTTGTGCTCGGCTTCTGTGGATGAAGCAAACTCTCAAGGACTATGGCATCGATCTGAAGCAAGTCCCTCTCTTCTGCGACAACGAAAGTGCCATAAAGATTGCCAACAATCCAGTCCAGCACTCAAAGACAAAGCACATTGAAATACGTCATCACTTTCTCAGAGATCATGTTATGAAGAAAGATATAGATATCATGCACGTCAACACTGAAGAGCAACTGGCAGATATCTTCACAAAGCCCTTGGATGAGAAAAGGTTTTGCAAGTTACGGTGTGAGCTAAATATCTTGGAATCCTCGAATGTCCTATGATCAGGCACACATCCTAACACTTATGCATGTTGATGACTTAGATGTGCAACACACACAATAATGTATATCTTCAATCAATGAAGATTTACACTCTAAGTGTGAATACATTAACATGGAATTTGACTTCGGAGCGCCACGATAATTGTGCGCCGTGTCTGGGTCTAATACTTCCTATACGGTGGGTAACGCCACCACCAAATTTCTCTGTTTGAAGTGTTTCACTCATGGCGTTATTTTGCAAAGACTTCACATTTGGTTTGTCGTCAGTTTCTATTTATCTTCATGATTGTCTGCGCTATGATGAGTTGATTGCATATATATATATATATATATATATATATATATATATATATATATATATATATATATATATAT
>NC_041385.1:673682660-673707883 GCF_002162155.2 Triticum dicoccoides | reverse complement strand
TTACTAGCGTTCTGTCCTCTACAGCATTCACTTATAGCTATGTCTTCAAGTTGAATCTTTTGAACTAAGTGAATGTGATCGGACCCTAATCTCTCTATGATTACTATCTCAAACTCTATCTGTCCAAATCATATGCATTCTATTGAAACTGTCGAATGTCTTCTCTGCATCCTTGTCAGCAGAAGACACAGAGACAAAACATCAAGTCTGATTTAAATGAATCATCTTAATTGTCGATATCCGGAGAAGCCGGAACGAACATCCAACATACTTGGCGGGCGTGGGAACGTGGGACAATTCTAAGTATGTTGCATGCTTGCCACGTACCCCTCAGATGTGAACCGCCAGGGGCACCAGCGTAATTGCGCTGTGTCTCTACTTATAAATACTTGTCCCCTGCGGTAAAGAAATCCTTCTTCCACCTCTGCACCTCCGTCAAAACCCTAGCGCCACCGCTAGCTCGCGACGACGCCGGCAACGAAGCACTTAGCTGCCGCGACTTCTCCGACGCCGTCCTCACGCCGGCCGCGGACATCGTACTCTCCGCCGTCGCCGTAGGTGTCCTCCGTCGCCAAGTTAGGGCACGGTGGACTGAACTGCTCGGTCTCTCATTCTTCCCATCTAGCAGTTCGTCGTGCGGTAATTATAACTCTATTTTTACCACCTTTTTGATCTTCATAGATTCATCCTACTTACCGAAAGTGGTTTCTGCCTACTCAATGTTAGATCTACTCTATCTGCATCTCATAATGCCTAATCGATTCACTTAGATTTCCTATCTAGTTTGATTCCTCACTTATACTTATTCACGGATTGGTACAAATCTGGAACCAACTCACCACATATAAGTGAATGTCTTCGCATCATGAGGTCAATGTCTTCAAACTGATTTATCTTCAAAATCTTCTGAGAATGCATATGACCTCTTCCCCTTCCCTCGCATCTCTAATGTTGTCATAGGTACATGTACGTGGGAGAATCCCTAGGTTCTCATAGTCTGCATTCGTTTGAAGAATACTTACAGCATCATATCAATTCTCCTGAAGCCAGTTCCTGCTTGACCAGCAAGCGTAAATCTCTGAAGCCTCTGAACGTATTGAAGCCATTCAGCTTGAAGTTCATGGCTGCAGAAAAATCAGCAAGGAAGGGTGGCAGACAGCGTCGTGGGGGGACTTCAAAGGATCTGCCTGAGGATCTGGCAGAACTGTATAAAACAGATCCTGAAGAAGATTACAACCAACGCAAGACTCGAATCCAATGGATTCAACGCTATTGGGCTGAACAGTGGTACAAATACAAGTTCGTCACCCAAGAGTATGCAGAGAAATATGCTATCAAGAGTCCTTGGGGTGATATTCTCTATCGAGGCCTTCCCCCCAAGAACAGAGCTGAAGCCATTGCGCAAGAATTCTATCCTTGCATGGTCCGTGGGCCACAGCCTGAAGAAGCCGACCCATCACCATTGCTCTGGTGTCGCGACAACAATCTCTTTAAGCGCAATTTCCAGTTTGCTATGTCTTCAGCAAAGGAAAACAAGAAGTCATGGGGATTAGACTTCAATCCTGGCCCCCCTGCTCCCCATGAGGATGGGACACGTGAAGCTGAAGAGAATAGAATTGGCCCTTTTGCAAACCTTGATGGTCTCTTCTCCTACGTCTTGGTTCATGGCACCAGAGTGGATCGTCCCAACAATGATGCTGATTCTGATGAAGCCCCTGCTCCTACTCCAAGGCCGAAGAAGCCAAAGAAGGTTAAGGTTACATCATCAGCCGCACCTCCAAAAGCTTCTCGTGTGAAGCCATTGGCCACTGCACCTCCTGAAGCCAGTGTGCAGTCTGAAGATCAATCCCGTATCTCCAAGAAGACAGAGAAGACAAAGCAACTTGTTAGGCATACTGCTCAAGCTCTGGCTCCTGCTGCTATTCTGCGTGAAGAACCCATTGATCTATCAAGTGATGAAGATCTTGCAGATGATGCTCTTGAACAGCTGATAAAGAGCAAGGAAGAAGCAGAAATCTTCAGCAATTTGCCTCTCTTTGATGTGGCCATCATCCTCAATTTTATTGATGAGTGGTTCGACACCCCAAACGTCAGCTTTGAAGATTTACAGCTTCCAATTGGCCTCAGCGTCTCTTTCAATGGCGCCATTGCTTCTGAGCTGGCTCTCGCTCAGTGAATCGTTGAGCTCAAGAACAAGATTGATTATGAGAAGGCTCAATTCAAGAAGCATATGGCCAAGCTGAGTGTTCAAGACGTCAGGAACTTTAAGGTCATGATGCATGAGCTTAAAGAAGCTTTTCTGAAGAAGCGCCAAGAAGCTCAAGGCTCTCGTGAGCGCATGAAGAGTTTGGCTGATAAGTGTGTGCTCGCCTACAATGAGGCTGAGAAGCGCAAGTCACTTGGCCGTCCTGGCATTGCCCCAGGATGGCAGCAAATAAAAAGAAGAAGCTTACTGCTGATCAGCCTGCGCCTTCAAGCCAAGAAGCTCCACGCATTATCTTCCCAAGTAGCATGACTGGCTCAAAGCCAAAGGTCACCACAACCGCTTCAGAACAGAAGAAGACGAGGGCTGCCGAGGCAGAGGCCAGAAAGAGGAAGAATACCAAAGCCTCTGATGCTGCTCCCTCCAAGAAGAGCGCAAGACCAAGAAGAATCGGGCTACTCACACAGAGCCCCTCTTTGTTGAACCCATCTCAGTGATTCATCCTGCATCTGCTTCCCAAGAACTTCACATGACTGTTCATGAGCCTGCTTCCACAGAGGCTCCTGAAGCTGAAGATATTCCAGCAGCTGAACCCACCGCTGCTGAAGACATTGGTCATCATGACAATGTTGAAGATGATGAAGTTCTTCCTCAGATTGAATACAATATGGTATCATCGCCTGTTCGTACGAACAACAAACTCATCAGCATTGGTCGTCCTCTGACGCCAATTGCACAGGATGATTCTTGGGCTGATCGCCCGCAAGAACAAGCCTCCCCCAACACTCCCCAACAACACCAAGTCACAACATCCATACAAGCTGAAGAGGATGAGGACCTGCCCACTCCATCTCCAAAAGCGTCGCCAGTACTTCAAAGGCTTCGCAAAGGACCAAGGCCTCAAGCTCCTCTTCCGAGCGTTCCAGAAGGAGAAGTGCATCATCAACCTGTTGCACGTCAAGTGTTTTCTGAAGCCACTCCTGCTGCGAATGTCTCTGCGTCTGAAGCACCTGCTGCTGAAGACAATCCGGCTGCATCAGTCGATGAAGAACGTCAAGAAGAACGTGTCTCTACTTCCACCATTCCTGAAGAAATAGTTCATGAAGTGAACGTGTCAATGCCTGACCCTCGAGCTCCTCAAGTGGAGGTTGAAAATCCTGAAGATGCCACAACCAACGCAAGTGAAGCCAATGACATTGTCATGGCTGAAGCTAATGTGGAGCTTGCAACAACCAGTGTGCCTGAAGCTAATGAGGCCACTACACCTGAAGCTAATGAGTCAACTGCTCCTGAAGCACCTGTTGTGCAGCCTGAAGCCTCAGCTGCTGCCACTGCTCCTGTTCCGCCCCCAAGACCCTATACACTTGAGCAAGCATACAACCATGGCAAGCTCATCACAGTAAGATGGCCCGTTCTGGTCCCTCCGCCTAATTTCTTTGGTCCTCAATTTGATTATCACGTTGAGCATGGGCCTCAGGTCTAGAAGCCCAAGCCAAGACTGCCAAGGTTTCCTGGTACTGCCACCACTGTCTGGTCTTTCAATGCAAATGGCTTCAAGAGCCACAACACATTCTTTGACAGCTCAAAGAACCCCTACACGAAGCCAAGAATTGCATCAGATCGGTTCTGGAGTCATCAGCAGCGAAGCTATTACTCCTGTGTTCTGTATGATCAAGGGCACATCTTCCCTCATATGCACCTCGACACTGAAGCCATTACTGGACTCCCCTGCTTAGAAGAAGCACTTGACTGCTTTTGTGATGCTGGGCTGCTCAGTTTTGTCACATATAAAGAACATTGGAATGAAGAACTATTGCTTCAATTCTATGCCACACTGCACATTCGCGGCTACAACAGAGATACGAAGACTTGGGTTCTCGAGTGGATGACTGAAAACGTTCATCATGAAGCCAAAGCTATGGATATCATCGAGCTTACAGGCCTGTCCACTCCTGGAGAACTCTATGAACCTGGCTGTCAACATCATCGCAATGCCCTGGAAAGCATCTTTCATCGGCCTGAACCCAATATGAGTCAGATGCTGAGCATGATGAAGCCTTTGCCACGTGATGCTGAATATCCAACAGAGTTCTTTGTTGAAGACCTTGAGTATCTGCCCCGCACCATATATCACATCATCAGGCGGACTCTATGACTTATCAAAGGACACTCATGAGCGGCAAAGCTTGAAGGAGCTATGAAGACTTTGGTCTTCTACATTTTCAATGGCATCAGCTTCAATGCACAAGATTTCTTCATCAGACAACTTGCTGCCTCCGGCTCTAATCTCTTTGGTCTGAAGTTTTATGCTCCGTGGGTCATGCGCCTCATAAAGCGACACTCTACTGTCAACTATCAACCCTCTGCTCGTAATCATGTGATTTTTCTACCTGAGGTTGATATGTCAGTTGAAGCTATATATCGTGACCCAGCCAAGAAGCCTCTTTGTCTTCAGAATGCCGAGCACCAAAGCTTCACTCAACCCATTGAAGGTGTTCAAGCAGCTACACGAATCTATCCATTGGCTGGAAATACTCGTCTACCTCATCGAGCACCTACTGAAGCCACTGAAAGCACCATTGCCCAAAGGCCTCGGAAGCATTCTCGCGTTCTCAATGATCGAGAACTTCTTGTGGCCCTTCATCAGAAATAGGATAAACATCACTTTTGGCTCAAGAGACAGATGCAAAGCCTCCTGGTGGATGTCAATCGCATTCGCAACCTTGCCACCAAGAATGCCTTTGTTGCTCACAAAACTTGCCGGCGATCATGGAAGAGTTTGACCCTGCTTAGTGCTGAAGCAGATCTTCAAGACGATGGCTTCAATGAAAGATTTCAGTTTGACTCCACTCCTCCACGGAATGCTGTCTTACGAAGAACTCCATCTCTTGAAGACTCTGAATATTCTTCCTCCGCGGCAATGGAAAATGCCAGAGTGATCAATGATGAAGATGATGCTACTTCACCACCTCCAATTACTACTCCGCGCATCGACACTGCACCAAGTTCATCTGCACCGCCACCCAACGACGATAACCCTGCTGCTTCACCTACTCATCAAGAAGACAAGTAGATGCTCTATGTCTTCAAACCTTTTTGGTCATTACTGACAAAAGGGGGAGAAGCGTATGAGTTGATACTCTTCAAGCGGGTTCATATGGGCGGTTGCGTTATATTTTGCCTCGTGCTTACAACTCTTGCGTTTTGAAACATTTGGTTTTCTGAGTTGTAACACTTAAACCTGATGGTCGTCTGCTACTTATTTGCATTTCCATGTGCGATGATAACTTCCGCACTTAGATCATCCTCCAGACGTCCATTTTTCATTATGCATGTCATCCTATATGCTATCATCTCATGCATGATGAATTATCTTCATAAGTTGAAGTGGATCTCCACAAGTACAACCTTCCATGTGCATTTGCATTCCAAAAGAAAAATCATTTATATGCACATCTTCAGGGGGAGCCCTTGCTACTTATGAAGACAAATTCCTATCCTTTACAATTTCACATACTTTATCCCCGTTGAAAACTTCAACCAGTTTGTCATCAATCACCAAAAAGGGGGAGATTGTAAGTGCATCTAGTGCCACCCCTAGTTGGTTTTGGAGTATTGACGACAAAGTTGGTTGAGGGACTAATGCGTTTGTGAGAATTGCAGGATAACGCAGGTAGTGTCCCTCATTGATTTGGTTTATCTACCGGAGATGACCCCTAAAAATGTATGAAGACATTGAAGACAATGGTGGTATGTGAAGATTTTCACACTGAAGTATATGACATGAGAAGACATTGCGTGAAGACTATGGAGCATGAAGACTGTGTGGTTTCGTTGTTTCTTTTTCTTCTTTGTTGAGTCATAGGAACCAGCATACTGTTAAGTGGGGTCCAAGTGAACTAAGTCAGAGTGACTGAAGTGATGCTCAACCCAAATCCTATGTCTTCGAGCAAAGACAATGAGAGCAAATCTTATCCAGAGTTGGATGAGTCAGCTTTGCTTGTAGTCCAAGTAAAGTTGCCGTGTGTGTTTGAAATCTAACCGTTGGAACACTTGTCAGTTCCTTAGTGACCCAGGGTCATTTCGGACAAATCAGGTCGGGTTGCCTAGTGGCTATAAATAGCCCACCCCCTACACCGTAAATTGGTGGCTGCTCAGAGTTAGTATACGGCTTTTGTCGTTTGAGAGCAACCCACCTCGAAGAATTTGAGAGAGAGAAATCCTTGCGAGGCAAAGCCCAAACACCCAGAGCCAAAGAGTGTTAGGCATCACTGAAGTCTTTCTGTCTGTGTGACCTGAAGACTTATTACACTTGAGGACTGTGTATCCTCCAGCCGGTTAGGCGTCACGTTCTGAGCATCCAAGAGTCATTGTGGATTGCCGGGTGAACGAAGTCTGTGAAGGTTTGGAAGTCTACCTTGAAGACTTACCAGAGTGATTGGGCGAGGACTAAGTGACCTTAGCTCAAGGGGAATAAGGTGAAGACACGGTCTTCTGAGTTGAATCTCAGCCTCCCTAACCAGACGTACAGTTGTCACAACAACTGGAACTGGTCCAACAAATCCTGTGTCTTCAACAAGCAACTGGTTCTATCTCTTCCATCCTTTACTTTGAGTTTGTCTTCATGAAGTCATTGCTTATCGTCTTATCTGATTGACTTCATTGCTTGACTGCTATTGTTGATTGTCTTCATACTATCTTCCATCCTGATCCCACTACCTAGCTGCTATTAATCTTCGAACGTTAATGCTATTGCATATTTGATTATGGCTTGCTTGTTGTAGTTTATCTTCCGCTGCATATCAATTAGGTTGTTTCTATTGTTTGTCTTCGAAACTTCCATGTTTTGAAGACTTTCATAAAAATCGCCTATTTAGCCCCCCCTCTAGTCGATAACTAGCACTTTCAAATGGCAGTGCCACAAGTATGTGGTACTATCATTACTATCTTATATCTTTTGGCATGAACATGTGTATCACTATGATCGAGATTCAATAAACCATTCATTTTAGGTGCAAGACCATTGAAGGTATTATTCAAATAAACGGATTAAACATTATTCTCCTTAAATGAATAACTGTATTGCAATAAACATAATGCAATCATGTCTATGCTCAACGCAAACACCAAATAACAATTATTTAGGTTTAACACCAATCTCGATGGTAGAGGGAGCATGAGATGCTTGATCACATCAACCTTGGAAACACTTCCAACACATATCGTCATCTCACCTTTAGCTAGTCTCTGTTTATTCCGTAGCTTTTTATTTCGAGTTACTAACACTTAGTAACTGAACCGGTATCTAATACCCTGGTTCTACTAGGAGTACTAGTAAAGTACACATTAATATAATGTATATCCGATATACTTCTATCGACCTTGCCAGCCTTCTCATCTACCAAGTATCTAGGGCAGTTCTGCTTTAGTGACCGTTCCCCTCATTTCAGAAGCACTTAGTCTCCGGTTTGGGTTCAACCTTGGGTTTCTTCACTAGAGCAGCAACTGATTTGTCGTTTCATGAATTATCCCTTCTTGCCCTTGCCCTTCTTGAAACTAGTGGTTTTACTAACCATCAACAATTGATGCTCCTACTTGATTTCTACTTTCGCAGTGTCAAACATCACGAATAGCTCAAGGATCATCATATCTATCCCTGATATGTTGTAGTTCATCACGAAGCTCTAGTAGCTTGGTGGCAGTGACTTTGGAGAACCATCACTATCTCATCTGGAAGATTAACTCCCACTTGATTCAAGCAATTGTAGTACTCAGACAATCTGAGCACATGCTCAACGATTGAGCTTTTCTCCCTTAGTTTGCAGGCTTAAGAAACTTGTCAGAGGTCTCATACCTCTTGACGTGGGCACTAGCCTGAAATCCCAATTTCAGTCCTTGGAGCATCTCATATGTTCTGCGACGTTTCAAAAACATCTTTGGCGCCTCAATTGTAACCCGTTTAACATTACGAACTGAACTATCAAGTAGTCATCAAAACGTGTATGTGCGATGTTCGCAACTTCCACATACGATGCTTGAGGTTCAGCACACCGAGCGGTGCATTAAGGACATAATCTTTCTGTGCAGCAATGAGGATAATCCTCAGTTCACGGACCCAGTCCGCATCATTGCTACTGTCAACTTTTAACTAAATTTTCTCTAGGAACATATCTTAAACAGTAGAACTAAAGCGTAAGCTATGACATAATTTGCAAAGACCTTTTGACTATGTTCATGATAATTAAGTTCATCTAACCAAATTATTTAATGAACTCCCACTGAGATAGACATCCCTCTAGTAATCTAAGTGATACATGATCCGGGTCAACTAGGCCGTGTCTGATCATCACGTGAGGCGGACTAGTCATCACAGGTGAACATCTTCATGTTGATCGTATCCACTATACGAGTCACGTTCGACCTTTCGGTCTCTTGTGTTCCGAGTCCATGTCTGTACATGCTAGGATCGTCAAGTCAACCTAAGTGTTTTGCATGTGTAAATCTGGCTTACACCCGTTGTATGCGAACGTTAGAATCTATCACACCCGATCATCACGTGATGCTTCGAAACAACAAACTTTCGCAACGGTGCACAGTTAGGGGGAACACTTTCTTGAAATTTTTAGTGAGGGATCATCTTATTTATGCTACCGTCGTTTTAAGCAAATAAGATGTAAACATGACAAACATCACATGCAAATCATAGAGTGACATGATATGGCCAATATCATCTTGCACCTTTGATCTTCATCTTTGAGGCGTGGCATGATCACCTTCGCCACCGGCATGACACCATGATCTCCATCATCATGATCTCCATCATCGTGTATTCATGAAGTTGTCTCGCCAACTATTACTTCTACTACTATGGCTAATGGTTAGCAATAAAGTAAAGTAATTACATGGCGTTTTCAATGACACGCGGGTCATACAATAAATTAAGACAACTCCTGGCTCCTGCCGGTTGTCAAACTCATCGACATGCAAGTCGTGATTCCTATTACAAGAACATGATCAATTTCATACATCACATATATCATTCATCACATTCTTTTGGCCATATCACATCGTAAGCAAACCCTGCAAAAACAAGTTAGACGTCCTCTAATTGTTGTTGCACATTTTACGTGGCTGCTATGGGTTTCTAGCAAGAACGTTTCTTACCTACGCAAAAGCTACAACGGTGATATGCCAATTGCTATTACCCTTCATAAGGACCCTTTTCATCGAATCTGATCCGACTAAAGTGGGAGAGACTGGCACCCGCTAGCCACCTTATGCAATGAGTGCATGTCAGTCGGTGGAACCCGTCTCACGTAAGCGTACATGTAAGGTCGGTCCGGGCTGCTTCATCCCATGATGCCGCCAAATCAAGATAAGACTAGTAACGGTAAGCATATTGAACAAATCAACGCCCACAACTACTTGTGTTCTACTCGTGCATAGAATCTACGCATAAACCTGGCTCTGATACCACTATTGGGGAACGTAGCAATAATTCAAAAAATTTCCTACGTATCACCAAGATCCATCTAGGAGATTCTAGCAACAAGAGAGAGAGAGAGGAAGTGCATCTTCATACCTTTGAAGATTGCTTAGCGGAAGCATTACAAGAACACGGATGATGGAGTCGTACTCGCGGCGATTCAAATCGTGGAAGATCCAATCTAGCGCCGAACGGACGGTGCCTCCGCGTTCAACACACGTACAATCCGAGACGTCTCCTCCTTCTTGATCCAGCAAGGGGAGAGGAGAAGTTGAGGGAGAGCTCTGGCAGCATGACGGCGTGGTGGTGGAGCTTGTGGTATTTCTGTAAGGCTTCGCCAAGCTCTATGAAGGAGGAGGAGGTGTTGGAGGAGGGAGGGGCTACGCCAGGGGAAGGGGTGTGCGGTTGCCCTCTCTCTCCCTCACTATATATAGGGGGAAGGGGGGAGGAGGAGGTGCCCTAGGGTTTCCCTAGGGGAGGGTCAGCAGCCACACGGCAAACCCTAGATGTGTTTGGGTGCCCCCACCCCTAGGAAACTTGCCCCCCCCAAGCCGGGAGGGGTGGCTGCCCTAGGGGAGGCGCCCCAACCTCTCCAGGGTACGTGAGATGGGGTGGGAGGCGCGCTCAGCCCCTTAGTGGGCTGATGTTCTCCCTCCCCTTGGCCCATAAGGCCCCCCCAATGCTTGCCGGGGCCTCCGAAACCCCTTTCGGACATGCTGGTCGTCACCCGTTACCCCAGGAACAATTCCGGACTCCAATACCCTTCATCCAATATATTGATCTTCACCTCCGGACCATTCTGGAGTTCCTCTTTACGTCCGGGATCTCATCCGAGACTCCGAACAACCTTCGGTAACCACATACTATTTCCCATAACAACTCTAGCGTCACCAAACCTTAAGTGTGTAGACCCTACGGGTTCGGGAACCATGCAGACATGACCGAGATGTTCTCCAGCCAATAACCAATAGCGGGATCTGGATACCCATGTTGGATCCCACATGTTCCATGATGATCTCATCGGTTGAACCACAATGTCAGGGATTCAATCAATCCCGTATTCAATTCCCTTTGTCTATTGGTATGTTACTTGCCCGAGATTCGATCGTCGGTATCCCTATACCTTGTTCAATCTCGTTACTGGCAAGTCTCTTTACTTGTTCTGTAACGCATGATCCCATGACTAGCTCCTTAGTCACACTGAGCTCATTATGATGATGCATTACCGAGTGGGCCCAGAGATACTTCTCCGTTATACGGAGTGACAAATCCCAGTCTCGATTCGTGCCAACTCAAGAGATACTTTCGCAGCTACCTGTAGTGCACCTTTATAGCCACCCAGTTATATTGTGACGTTTGGTACACCCAAAGCATTCCTACGGTATCCAGGAGTTGCACAATCTCATTGTCTAAGGAAATGGTACTTGACATTAGAAAAGCTCTTAGCAAACGAACTACACGATCTTGTGCTATGCTTAGGATTGGTTCTTGTCCATCACATCATTCTCTTAATGATGTGATCCCATTACCAATGACATCCAATGTCCATGGTCAGGAAACCATAACCATATATTGATCAACGAGCTAGTCAACTAGAGGCTTACTAGGGACATGTTGTGGTCTATGTATTCACACATGTATTATGGTTTCCAGTTAATACAATTATAGCATGAACAATAGAAAATTATCATGAACAAGGAAATACAATAATAGCCATTTTATTATTGCCTCTAGGGCATATTTCCAACAGTGGCGGTTGTTGGATTCCATGCTCCATAGACCCAAGAAAGGTTCGATCTCAGGGGCGTGTGCGAAGAACTTAACCTCTCAAGCCGATCGATCCGCTGCTCTCACGACCTAGCTGGACGAACACGACAAAGAAGGACACAACAGTTTACCCAGGTTCGGGCCACCTTGCGGGGTAATACCCTACTCCTAATTTGTGGTAGATTAGCCTCGCGAGGGGCTGAGGATGCACTAGTACAAGTGGAAGAACAACCTCAGGAGGCGTGTTCTTGTGGTGAGATCTTGGTGGTTCGATGAGCTGTTCACCTGGTGAGTCGATCCCTCTTCACGGTGGTGGCTAGGCTCTATTTATAGTGGCCTTGGTCCTCTTCCTCCAAAATTTAGGCGGGAAGGGATCCCACAACGGCCAAATTTAAAGGGGAACAAGAAGTACATCTAATCCTAATGAAAGGTGGTCTTCGCCTCCAAAACCTCTGAGCCTGACGTCGTGGTGGGCTCGGCGATGACATCCATCCTGCTGTTCTGGTGGTCTTGGTCTCGTTGCACGCAAATGGCAACCTTTGGCTAATTCCTTGAGACTCCATACCTGCGCTTGTCTCCTTTGCACCAAAGAGGAAACATGCTGCTCTATGCCCACCGGCGCAGGCCTGCCCTTGGTTGTAATGGCTGATGTCATTTTAGCCTCATGAGGCTGGGTCTTGCATAGATATCTCCGCTCCACTCAGTAGGCCGCCTAAGGAAGCCGCTCCCTCGAGAGTCCTTGATGCCACCCGCCTCTCGAGGCTTGGCCCCTCGCAACGGTCTTGTCTTGCCGTAGTCAAAGTTGGGCCGTACCAGACCGTCGATGAAGCCATGTCGTGGGCCGCAAGCAGGAAGGTCTGGGTACCCTGGTTACCAGAACACCGATAGAAGCCCCCGGGCCCAAGGCATGCTCGCACTTGGCTTCGAGGTGAAGCCAAAGGGCAAGTGCGGAAAGTTGCGGGCCCCAATCACCTAAAGACTAGCCGACGCATGGTGCTTGATGGGACGTGGGCGTCTCCACTTACCCATGTCGCCTCGGCAACCATTCGACTTGACAACTGCCTGCAGCATGCGGCTGAAATCATCATTACTGGGGATCGTGCGAGGCCGACGATTTACCTTCTCCTGACTATAAATGCGGGTGCGGGCGTAGCCCTGCCCATCTTCGCCTTCTTGCTTGTTGATTCTCCTTCTCCTCGCCTCGCCGTCTTGCCAGAGTACCCATGGCGCCTTAGAGGAGGCTCTGGGCCGCGGAGAAGGGAAAGGCCCCAAAGAAGGGGCCTGACTGATAACCCACAAGTATAGGGGATCGCAACAGCTTTCGAGGGTAGAGTATTCAATCCAAATTTATTGATTCGACACAAGGGGAGCCAAAGAATATTCTTGAGTATTAGCAGTTGAGTTGTCAATTCAACCACACCTGGATAACTTAGTATCTGCAGCAAAGTATTTAGTAGCAAAAGTGGTATGATAGTAATGGTAACAGTAGCAACGGAAAAGTAAATAAGCGAAGAACAATATATGAAAAGCTCGTAGGCAAGTTCATCAATGTAATGTAGGCATGTATTCCATAAATAGTCACACGTGCTTATGGAAAAGAACTTGCATGCCATCTTTTGTCCTACCATCCCGTGGCAGCGGGGTCCTAGTGGAAACTAAAAGATATTAAGGCCTCCTTTTAATAGAGAACCGAACCAAAGCATTAACACATAATGAATACATGAACTCCTCAAACTACGGTCATCACCGAGAAGTATCCCGATTATTGTCACTTTAGGGTTGTCGGATCATAACACATAATAGGTGACTATAGACTTGCAAGATAGGATCAAGAACACACATATATTCATGAAAACATAATAGGTTTAGATCTGAAATCATGGCACTCGGGGCCTAGTGACAAGCATTAAGCATAGCAAAGTCATAGCAACATCAATCTCAGAACATAGTGGATACTAGGGATCAAACCCTAACAAAACTAACTTGATTACATGGTGAATCTCATCCAACCCATCACCGTCCAACAAGCCTACGATGGAATTACTAACGCACGGCAGTGAGCATCATGAAATTGGTGATGGAGGATGGTTGATGATGACGACGACAATGAATCCCCCTCTCCGGAGCCCCGAACGGACTCCAGATCAGCCCTCCCGAGATAGATTAGGGCTTGGTGGCGGATCCGTATCGTAAAACGCGATGAAACTTTCTCCCTAATTTTTTTCTCCCCGAGACGGTATATATGGAGTTGGAGTTGAGGTCGGAGGAGATCCGGGGGGCCCACGAGATAGGAGGGCGCGCCGTGGGGGGGGGGAGCGCCCCCTGTCTCGTGGACAGCCCGTGGGCCCCATGGCCTTGATTCTTTCGCCAAAAATTCTTATTAATTCTGAAAAGTGCCTCCGTGGATTTCCACGACATTCCGAGAGCTTTTCTTTTCTACACATAAAACAACATCATGGTAGTTCTGCTGAAAACAACGTCAGTCCGGGTTAGTTTCATTCAAATCATGCAAGTTAGAGTCCAAAACAAGGGCAAAAGTGTTTGGAAAAGTAGATACGTTGGAGACGTATCAACTCCCCCAAGCTTAAACCTTTGCTTGTCCTCAAGCAATTCATTTGATAAACTGAAAGTGATAAAGAAAAAGTTTTACAAACTCCGTTTGCTCTTGTTGTTGTAAACATGAAAAGCCAGCATTCAAGTTTCAGCAAATATTATGAACTAACCATACTCACAATAACACATAGGTCTCACAATTACTCATATCAATAGCAAAATCAGCTAGCGAGCCATAATAATAAAACTCGGATGACAACACTTTCTCCAAATAATCATAACATGATATAACAAAATGGTATCTCGCTAGCCCTTTCTGAGACCGCAAAACATAAATGCAGAGCACCTTTAAAGATCAAGGACTGACTAAACATTGTAATTCATGGTAAAAGAGATCCAGTCAAGTCATACACAATATAAATCAATAATAATGATGCAAATGACAGTGTGCTCTCCAGCTGGTGCTTTTAATAAGAAGGGTGATGACTCAACATAAAAGTAAATAGATAGGCCCTTCGCAGAGGGAAGCAGGGATTTGTAGAGGTGCCAGAGCTCGATTTTAAAATAGAGATTGAATAACATTTTGAGCGGTATACTTTTGCTGTCAACGCAACACCTATGAGATGGCTGTATCTTCCATACTAAATGCATTATAGGCAGTTCCCAAACAGAATGGTAAAGGTTTGTACTCCCCCAACCACCAACAAGCATCAATCCATGGCTTGCTCGAAACAACGAGTGCCTCCAACATACAACAGCCCTGGGGGAGTTTTGTTTAATTATTTTGATTTGCTTTGATCTTTTTGGATCATGGGACTAGGCATCCCGGTTACCGACCCTTTCTCGTGAATGAGGAGCGGAGTCCACTCCTCTGAGAATAACCCACCTAGCATGGAAGATATAGGCAGCCCTAGTTGTTACATGAGCTGCTCGAGCATACAAAACAGAATTTCATTTGAAGGTTTGGAGTTTGGCACATACAAATTTACTTGGAACGGCAGGTAGATACCGCATATAGGAAGGTATAGTGGACTCATATGGAACAACTTTGGGGTTTAAGGATTTTGGATGCACAAGCAGTATTCCCGCTTAGTTTAGGTGAAGGCTAGCAAAAGACTGGGAAGCGACCAACTGAGAGAGAGACAACAGTCGTAAGCATGCATTAAAATTAATTCACACCGAGTACAAGCATGACTAGGATATAATCCACCAAGAACATAAATATCATGAAGGCTGTGTTGGTTTGATTCAACTACATGCGTGAACATGTGCCAAGTCGAGTCACTCAATTCATTTAAAGGAGGATACCATCCCATCATATCACATCATAATCATTCTAATAGCATGTTGGCACGCAAGGTAAACCATTATAACTCATAGCTAATCAATCATGGCACAAGCAACTATAATCTCTAAATGTCATTGCAAATATGTTTACTTCATAATAGCTGACTCAGGAGCGATGAATCATCATATTTACAAAAACAAGCGAGGTCGAGTTCATACCAGCTTTTCTCATCCCAGTAAGTCCATCATATATCATCATTATTGCCCTTCACTTGCACGACCGAACGAAGTGTATAATAATAAGAGTGCACGTGCATTGGACTAAGCTGGAATCTGCAAGCATTCCACTCAAGAGAGAAGACAAGTAATATGGGCTCTAAATTAAATAAACAATCATGCATATAAGAGCCACTAAGCATTTTCAATATGGTCTTCTCGACCCCTAGAAGAAAGAAAATAAAATAAAACTATTTACACGGGAAAGCTCCCAACAAGTAAAAAAGAAGAACTAGAAATCTTTTTGGTTTTTTCATTTTAATTTCTACTACTAGCAAGGAAATTAAACTAACTAATTTTTTTGGTTTTTCTCAAGGTTTATCAAACACACAAGAAGAAAACTAGAAAAAGAAATTTAAACTAGTATGGATAATACAATGAAAGAGTATGAGCACCGACGAATAGCGTGTGAACATAAAGTCGGTGAGAAATACGTAGTCCCCCAAGCTTAGGCTTTTGGCCTAAATTGGTTTAATACCAAGGACCGCCTGGCTGATATCCATAAGTGAAACTGGGGTTGTACTGAGATGCAGAGGTAACAGCCTCCTGAGCAGCAGCGTGTTGGCGAGCTGCCTCCATTCCCCTCTCATATTTAGTGGCTTCTTCCCTGGTGACAACATATCTTCCTCTTGCCTGATAATCAAAAAGGTAGGGAGCAGGAAGAGTGACAGGGACGACGTTGCGTCTGTCATAGATTAGTCGATAATGGAGGAATTGTACATTCCTCTCAAGAAAATGATGACTAAACAAAGCTTCTTTATCCAAATAAACAGGAGGCATTATCATATCTCCTTCTCGCGGGGCTATACCAAGAAAATTAGCCACACAGGTTGCATAAATTCCTCCAAAGAAATTTCCCTTTCTACTATTATTCTGCAACCTACGTGCAACTATTGCCCCTAAATTATAGCCTTTAAAACCGAACACAGCACTCTTGAGGATACTCAGATCAGGTACACACATGTGACATGCTTCATCCTTACCGTTAATACATCTACCAATAAAGAGAGCAAAATAATGTATAGCAGGAAAATGAATGCTCCCTATGGTAGCTTGTGCTATGTCCCTAGATTCTCCCACAGTAATACTAGAAAGAAAATCTCTAAATTCAGATTTGGGAGGATCATTAATATTACCCCACTGCGGGAGTTTGCAAGCAGTTGTAAAATCCTCTAAGTCCATGGTGTAAGATGTATCATAAATATCAAATAAGACACTAGGATAATTATGCGTACAGTTATATTTAAACCTCCGCACAAAGGAATCAGTCAATTGAGAGTATTGAGGACACTTATCTTGTAAGAAGTCCTCCATCTCAGCATTACGCACATACGCGTCAAATTCCTCCTTGAAGCCTGCTTCGATTATAAAATCATCGGATGGCCACTCACAAGCCCGTACATATGCATTCCTCGGCAATTCAACGTCTTGCTCACGTATAGCAATCCTTGGCCCTTTCTTCGCCGAGGAACCACCTTGGTGCATTGTCCTAAGCATATTTCTTTTTCTGAAAATTTCTGAAATTTTAGTAACTTCAAAATAAAAGTGCATATAACAAGACAAGATTGACAGCAACTACTCCTACAAGTGCCTAGAGCCCATATCATGCATTGGAATTGCTTGGACCTTAAAAATTTAACATGCAAGCTCAAGAACAGGGTCACCAAGACAGCAAGGATTTGCAATGAATAAAGCACTAGAACAAAAATTAATTGGACCAATGGAGGAGTCACATACCAAGCAACAATCTCCCAAAGCAGTTTTGTGAATGGAGCTTTGAGCTAAGAGATCGAAAATCGTAGCAAAACGAGCCAGAACTCGTGCTTGAGCTGGATGGGGATTTTTTTGGGTAGAAGATGAAGTGTGTGGGTGCTGGCATAAGTGGAGGGGAGCCACCAGGGGCCCACGAGATAGGGGGGCGCGCCCTACAGGGGGGGCACCCTCCTCTCTCATGGCCTGGTGCTTGGCCCTCCTGCAGTGTTTTCAGTGCCTAAAATCCTCAAATATTCCAGAAAAAATCATACTAAATTTGCAGGGCATTTGGAGCACTTCTATTTTCGGACTATTTTTTATTGCACGGATAATTCAGAAAACAGACGGATAATACTATTTTTTCTTTATTTATTCTAAATAACAGAAAGTAAAAAGAGGGTACAGAAGGTTGTGCCTTCTAGTTTCATCCATCTCGTGATCATCAAAATGAACCCGCTAACAAGGTTGATCAAGTCTTGTTAACAAACTCATTCCGAATAACACGGAACCGGAGAAATTTCGAATAACACTAAGTTACCTCAACGGGGATATGAAAATCCCCAACAATAAGAATATCATACTTTTTCTTGACAGTAGGGAGAGGAAATTCAAAACCTCCAAAAATGATAGTTGGAACTTTTTCAATAGAATTGATGCTATGAACTTGAGATTGTTTCCTCGGAAAGTGTACCGTATTCTCATTACCATTAACATGAAAAGTGACATTGCCTTTGTTGCAATTAATAACAGCCCCTGCAGTATTAAGAAAAGGTCTACCAAGGATAATAGACATACTATCGTCCTCAGGAATATCAAGAATAACAAAGTTCGTTAAGATAGTGACATTTGCAACCACAACAGGCACATCCTCGCAAATTCCGACAGGTATAGCAGTTGATTTATCAGCCATTTGCAAAGATATTTCAGTAGGTGTCAACTTATTCAATTCAAGTCTAGATATAAAGAGAGAGGCATAACACTAACACCGGCTCCAAGATCACATAAAGCAGTTCTAACATAATTTCTTTTAATGGAGCATGGTATAGTTGGAACACCCGGATCTCCAAGTTTCTTTGGTATTCCACCCTTAAAAGTGTAATTAGCAAGCATGGTGGAAATTTCAGCTTCCGGTATCTTTATTTTATTTGTGATGATATCCTTCATATATTTATCATAAGGATTTACTTTCAGCATATCAGTTAAGCGCATACGTAAGAAAATAGGTCTAATCATTTCAGTAAAGCGCTCAAAATCCTCATCATCCTTTGACTTGGATGGTTTAGGAGGAAAGGGCATGGGTTTTTGAACCCATGGTTCTCTTTCTTTACCGTGCTTCCTAGCAACAAAATCTCTCTTATCATAACGTTGGTTTCTTGATTGTGGGTTATCAAGATCAACAGCAGGTTCAATCTCTACATCATTGTTGTTACTAGGTTGAGCATCCACATGAACATCATTGTTTGCATTCTCATCAGGTTCATGTTCATCACCTTATTGTGTTTCAGTATCGGAGATAGAAATATTATTGGGATTCTCAGGTGTTTCTATATTAGGTTCACTAGAAGTTTGCACAGTCCTATCATTCTTCTTTTTCTTCTTCTTAGAAGAACTAGGAACATCTAGATTATTATTCTGAGAATCATGTTCAAATCTTTTAGGGTGGCCTTTAGGATACAAAGGTTCCTGAGTCATTCTACCAGTTCTAGTAGCCACTCTAACGACAAAGTCATTTTTGTTATTAAATTCATCAAGCAAATCATTTTGAGCTTTGAGTACTTGCTCAGCTTGAGTAGCAACCATAGAAGCATATTTGCTAACGCGGTGAAGTTCATCTTTAACTCTAGCCAGATTATCACCTATGCGTCCTATCTCGAAAGCATTATTCTTTAACTCTCTACCAACATAAGCATTAAAACTTTCTTGTCTAGCCATAAAGTCATCAAATTCATCTAAGCATGGGCTATGAAATTTAGTAGAGGGTATTTCCACTTTATCATATCTATAGAGAGAATTTACCTTTACTACGTGTGTCGGGTTATCAAGACAATGTGGTTCTTCAGGCGGTATATTCAGACCATGTATTTCTTCAATAGGAGGTAAATTCTTAACATCTTCAGCTTTAATACCTTTTTCTTTCATTGATTTCTGTGCCTCTTGCATATCTTCAGGATTGAGAAATAAAACACCTCTCTTCTTTGGAGTGGGTTTATGAATAGGCTCAGGAGTTGGCTCAATTGGTTCAGGAATTACTTCAGGAACTGGCTCGGGAAGAGTCCAATTATTTTCATTAGTCAACATATTATTCAATAATATTTCAGCTTCGTCGACTGTTCTTTCCCCGATAACACAACCAGCACAACTATCCAAGTGGTCCTTGGAAGCATCGCTTAGTCCATTATAAAAGATATCACATATTTCATTTTTCTTAAGATGATGATCAGGCAAAGCATAAAGCAACCGAAGAAGCCTCCCCCAAGCTTGTGGGAGACTCTCTTCTTTGGTTTGCACAAAATTATATATTTCCCGCAAGGCAGCTTGTTTCTTATGAGAAGGGAAATATTTAGCAGAGAAGTAATAAATCATATCCTGGGGACTACGCACACAACCAGGAGCAAGAGAATTATACCAAGTCTTAGCATCACCCTTTAATGAGAACGGAAATATCTTAAGAATATATAAATAGCGAGACTTCTCATCATGAGTAAATAGGGTGGCTATATCATTCAACTTGGTAAGATGTGCCACAACAGTTTCAGATTCAAGGCCATAAAAAGGATCAGATTCAACTAAAGTAATAATATCAGGATCAATAGAGAATTCATAATCCTTATCAGTAACACAGATAGGTGAAGTAGCAAAAGTAGGATCGGGTTTCATTCTAGCATTAAGAGACTGCTGCTTCCATTTAGCTAATAATTTCTTAAGATCATTTCTATCATTGCAAGCAAGAATAGCTTCAGCAGCTTCTTTGTTCATAACATAGCCCTTAGGAACAATAGGTAATACATAATCATTGGGGGAACGTTCATCATCGCTATCATCAATAATAGGTTCTTCAATATTTTCATTCCCCCTAACTCTAGCAAGTTGTTCATCAAGAAATTCACCTAATGGCAAAGTAGTATCACACACAGAAGTAGTTTCATCATGCATAGCACAAGTGGCATCATCAATAACATGCGACATATCAGAATTCATAGCAGTAGCAGGTTTAGGTGTCGCAAGCTTACTAATAACGGAAGGAGAATCTAGTGCAGAGCTAGATGGCAGTTCCTTACCTCCCCTCGTAGTTGAGGGCAAAATCTTGGTCTTAGCGTCTTTCAAGTTCTTCATATGATCAACATATATAAATCCCAAGTGACTCAGAGAATAGAGCTATGCTCCCCGGCAACGGCGCCAGAAATTAGTCTTGATAACCCACAAGTATAGGGGATCGCAACAGCTTTCGAGGGTAGAGTATTCAACCCAAATTTATTGATTCGACACAAGGGGAGCCAAAGAATATTCTTGAGTATTAGTAGTTGAGTTGTCAATTCAACCACGCCTGGATAACTTAGTATCTGCAGCAAAGTATTTAGTAGCAAAAGTGGTACGATAGTAATGGTAACAGTAGCAACGGAAAAGTAAATAAGTGAAGAACAATATATGAAAAGCTCGTAGGCAATGGATCAGTGATTGATAATTATGCCGGATGCGATTCCTCATGCAATAGTTATAACATAGGGTGATATAGAACTAGCTCCAGTTCATCAATGTAATGTAGGCATGTATTCCGTAAATAGTAACACGTGCTTATGGAAAAGAAGTTGCATGACATCTTTTGTCCTACCCTCCCGTGGTAGCGGGGTCCTAGTGGAAACTAAGGGATATTAAGGCCTCCTTTTAATAGAGAACCGGACCAAAGCATTAACACATAGTGAATACATGAACTCCTCAAACTACGGTCATCACCGAGAAGTATCCCGATTATTGTCACTTCAGGGTTGTCGAATCATAACACATAATAGGTGACTATAGACTTGCAAGATAGGATCAAGAACACACATATATTCATGAAAACATAATAGGTTCAGATCTAAAATCATGGCACTTGGGCTCTAGTGACAAGCATTAAGCATAGCAAAGTCATAGCAACATCAATCTCAGAACATAGTGGATACTAGGGATCAAACCCTAACAAAACTAACTTGATTACATGGTGAATCTCATCCAACCCATCACCGTCCAGCAAGCCTACAATGGAATTACTCACGCACAGCGGTGAGCATCATGAAATTGGTGATGGAGGATGGTTGATGATGACGACGGCGATGAATCCCCCTCTCCGGAGCCCCGAACGGACTCTAGATCAGCCCTCCCAAGAGAGATTAGGGCTTGGCGGCGGCTCCGTATCGTAAAACGCGATGAAACTTTCTCCTTGATTTTTTTCTCCCCAAGACGGTATATACGGAGTTGGAGTTGAGGTCGGAGGAGGCCCGGGGGGCCCACGAGATAGGATGGCGCGCCCTAGGGGGGGCGCCCCCTGTCTCGTGGACAGCCCGTGGGCCCCCTGGCCTTGATTCTTTCGCCAAAAATTCTTATTAATTCTAAAAAGTGCCTTCGTGGATTTCCAGGACATTCCGAGAACTTTTCTTTTCTACACATAAAACAACATCATGAAAGTTCTGCTCAAAACAGCGTCAGTCCGGGTTAGTTTCATTCAAATCATGCAAGTTAGAGTCCAAAACAAGGGCAAAAGTGTTTGGAAAAGTAGATACGTTGGAGACGTATCACTGACTCATCCCCGCCCAAGAGAGGCCGCGGCCATCCTCGCAAGTATGTAGCGACGCTGGCAGCTGCTCCCCGCGGGCGTGGGCGCCCGCTTTCTAAGGCTGCTACTACCTCCGGCGGCCTTGTGGGTGCGTCTTATCATGGTGGGGCCCGTCACGGTCAAGGAAGCTGAGGCGAGGAGGTGAGGCGCGCGGTGGCCACTCGATCACCAGGGCCGTGATCCCACTCAGCTGACTCTTCCCTGGAGTTCGTGGTGTGGGCAGAGAAGCCTGCCATCGCCTGGCTCAAGCTCCCGTCCTTCTTCGCGGATGTGCTGCTAGCCAGGGGGCCTAGTGGCATCTGGCTCCAGGCCGACGGCTGCTGCAGCAAGGCCTCGTGGATGGGGGCCGAGTTCACGGCCGCCAGCAACATGTTCATGACCCCGGGATCACCCGGATGGTGGCAGTCGTTCGCCCGGGCACGGGACCTGCGCAGGAGGTGCATCCGCCACTTCAGGTATGACGGCGTCGCGACCCTCTATGTGAGGATCTTCGGGGAGGATGGCCCGCGCGTAGGGTTCTGCCCGGAGAGCGACAACGACGATGACGATGATGATGACAGTGGACAAAGGGGCGGCATCATCGCTGGTGATGACCTCGCCCTTGGCGACGGTCGTGCCGCCTCCAGCAGCGGTGGCTTCTCCTCCGCGGAAAGCTCCAGCGGCAACGACTCTGACGAGCTACAGCGTCGCCGATCCCGGATCAGGAGGGGAGACGAGTCGCGTCGCCGCCATGCCCCAAGGAAGTGGGAGGAGGGCTGTGAATGAGCCCAGGTGCTGCCGGAGCTGGTCCTTAGGAGCTGTCGTCGACGCGTGCCTATGTTTTTTCTTTCTTTCTTTTGCTGCAAAAAAGAAGTAGGAGGCCCTACAGGGGCGTGTAATGGACTATGGCGCTTGCGCCGTTATGTTATTATTTTTATGCTTCCTCACGAGGCTTGTGCTGCTATTGAGTGCGGTTGGGGTAACTCATCTTAGAGTTCCTGACAGTGAATTTCAATGCCACAGAGGCGCTCCTTGTTGAGGGATGCCCCTGTAGTCGCTAGGCTTCAAGAGGGGGGGGGGCTTGTAGTTGTGGGACTAGGAGGCCCCGGGGGCGCAGTGCCTGCAAGCTCGTCCGAGAGCCTCGCGCAAGGACAAGTATGCCATAGAGCCAGGGACCGGGGCTTTGGCGAGGTGTGCTCGTGGGCAAGCCCGAAGTGCGCACACCTGCCCAGCCCGCGCGCGCGGGACATGCAAGGAGGAGCGACGGGAAACTGCCACTCCTCCTGAGGTCTCCCGAGACAAGGCCTGAGAGAGACGAGCGAGGCAAGAAGAAAAATTCCCAACCCCAAGAAAGAGACGCTGAGACTCCAAATTCTATTCAAGAAGTCACAAATCAGATACAGAAAGCGAGTAAAAGAACAGCCGCGTCCGGCACCTATACTAGTCTTCTCACCAGCGCGGAGCTAAGTGCTGCCACTAGGACGTGGGAGGGAACCCCTGTGAGGCCCAACGACGGTGCTCAGGAGACTCCGGGGTGTGTACAGCCCCACTCATTGTTACGTGAGAGTGTCACGAGCGGAGACCATCATAGGCGCGGAGCCTTCTTTATGGGTAGAACTTCCAAAGGTGCTGGATGTTCCAGGCATTATGGATGGGGACCCCGTCCTCCGTCTCCAGGTGCGCGACGCCAGGCCTGGAGAGACGGGCGATCCTGAATGGGCCCTCCCACATGGGGGAGAGCTTGTGAAACCCTTCCCTAGAGAGCAGCCGCCTCAGGACGAGGTCACCCACCTCGAGGGTCCTAGAATGGATGTTGAGGCAGTGGTAGTGCCACAGCGCCTGCTGGTACCTCACAGCTCGGAGCAAGGCCTGGCGACGGTGTTCCTCCCCCAACACGAGGTCCATATCCCCGCGCGGGGTCCTGACACGCCTCGTCGAATGCCAGGACCCGCGGGGAGCGATGGCTGACCTCGTTAGGGAGGACCGCCTCGGCTCCGTAGATGAGGAAAAATGGGGTCTCACCTGTAGGCTTGGTCGTGGTGGTGCGGATGGACTATAGTACGGACGGGAGCTCGTCGAGTGTCACGCCCAATGTGCGATACTATCCTAAAGAGACTCGAAGGTCCCACCAAGGATAGAACCGCATATTGAAACGCTTTTGCAAGGTGGATATCATTACATCAACATTACATAATAGATGGGGGTACATACAAGAGGCATACAATGCCACACAAATACAACATCATCATACATAAGAACAACATCCGACTACGGATGAAACACAAACAGAAACTCAAACGACATCCACCCTGCTAGCCTAGGCTGCCGACCTGGAACCTATCCCCTGATCGAAGCAGAAGCAGAAGAAGAACTCCAAAACAAGCAACATCGCTCTCGCGTCATGATCATCGCATAACCTGTACCTGCAACTGTTGTTGTAGTAATCAGTGAGCCACGAGGACTCAGCAATCCCATTACCATGGGTATCAAGACTAGCAAAGCTTAAAGGGAAAGGAAGGGGTAAAGTGGTGAGGTTGCAGCAGCGACTAAGCATATATGGTGGCTAACATACGCAAATAAGAGCGAGAAGAGAGCAAAAGGAACGGTCGTGAAGCTAGCAATGATCAAGAAGTGATCCTGAACTCCTACTTACGTCAAACATAACCCAAAACCGTGTTCACTTCCCGGACTCCACCGAAAAGAGAACATCACGGCTACACACACGGTTGATGCGTTTTAATTCGGATCTGGTGTCAAGTTATCTACAACCGGACATTAACAAATTCCCATCTGCCTATAACCGCAGGGACGGCTTTCGAAAGTTTATACCCTGCAGGGGTGTCCCAACTTAGCCCATGATAAGCTCTTGCGATCAACGAAGGATATACCTTTTCCCAGGACGACCCTATCAGACTCGGAATCCCGGTTTACAAGACATTTCGATAATGGTAAAACAAGACCAGCAAAGCCGCCCGAATGTGCCGACAAATCCTGATAGGAGCTGCACATATCTCGTTCTCAGGGCACACCGGATTGTCCAAACTTCCGGTAGGCCAGCCCAGAGTTGCCCCTGGTGGCCACCGGCGGTTGACGGGTTGGACCAACACTCA
>NC_041385.1:673678180-673682650 GCF_002162155.2 Triticum dicoccoides | reverse complement strand
GACTCCGGGAAGAAGAAGGGTGGGAGGGCGGGAAAAACAAAGGCAACTTGGAAGGGGAAACGACGAATATCTTGAAGAGAAAATACTGGTTGAAAACATTGAAGAAAGAAGGCAAGGACTTCGCACGAGTAGGATGGATACTCGATTACAGACTCCGATTCCAAGAAGAAAAGGGGAGGGCGGGTGGGAAAATAAGACAACTAAGGATTGAACTTGGCAAAGATGAAGAGGCTCGAGTCAACTTGACGAGAAATGCACCGGATAAAAAGAGCTGAGGAACAACGATCGAAAAACCAACTGCGTGATCCTAAAGAAAATTTGAAAGGGAAGAGGAGTAATTCAAAACACCTACGCCAAGATTCCTTACCAGAGCGACAAAGGGGCTGAGGAGTAAAAAGAATTCCTACTCTTCGATATAACTAGACTCCGAAAATAGTTTTCTTCTAGACTCAACAACGGCCAAGCTACACGATCAATCAAGGGGGCTCCTAAGGTCGGTCGAGGCTCTGATACCAACTTGTCACGCCCAATATGCGATACTATCCTAAAGAGACTCGAAGGTCCCACCAAGGATAGAACCGCATATTAAGACGCTTTTGCAAGGTGGATATCATTACATCAACATTACATAATAGATGGGGGTACATACAAGAGGCATACAATGCCACACGAATACAACATCATCATACATAAGAACAACATCCGACTACGGATGAAACACAAACAGAAACTCAAACGACATCCACCCTGCTAGCCCAGGCTGCCGACCTAGAAAATATCCCCTGATCGAAGCAGAAGCAGAAGAAGAACTCCAAAACAAGCAACATCGCTCTCACGTGATGATCATCGCATAACCTGTACCTGCAACTGTTGTTGTAGTAATCTGTGAGCCACGAGGACTCAGCAATCCCATTACCATGGGTATCAAGACTAGCAAAGCTTAAAGGGAAAGGAAGGGGTAAAGTGGTGAGGTTGCAGCGGCGACTAAGCATATATGGTGGCTAACATACGCAAATAAGAGCGAGAAGAGAGCAAAAGGAACGATCGTGAAGCTAGTAATGATCAAGAAGTGATCCTGAACTCCTACTTACGTCAAACATAACCCAAAACCGTGTTCACTTCCCGGACTCCGCGAAAAAGAGACCATCACGGCTACACACACGGTTGATGCATTTTAATTCGGATCTGGTGTCAAGTTATCTACAACCGGACATTAACAAATTCCCATCTGCCTGTAACCGCAGGCACGGCTTTCGAAAGTTTATACCCTGCAGGGGTGTCCCAACTTAGCCCATGATAAGCTCTCGCGATCAACAAAGGATATACCTTCTCCCAGGAAGACCCGATCAGACTCGGAATCCCGGTTTACAAGACATTTCGACAATGGTAAAACAAGACCAGCAAAGCCGCCCGAATGTGCCGACAAATCCTGATAGGAGCTGCACATATCTCGTTCTCAAGGCACACCGGATTGTCCAAACTTCCGGTAGGCCAGCCCAGAGTTGCCCCTGGTGGCCACCGGCGGTTGACGGGTTGGACCAACACTCACGACGAGCACTGGCCTGGGGGGGGAGGATAAAATAAAGATGACCCTCGAGAGGGCGACTCCCAAGGGAAAAAGGGCTAGGTGAGGCAAATGGTAAAACCAAGGTTGGGCCTTGCTGGAGGAGTTTTATTCAAAGCGAACTGTCAAGGGGGTCCCATAAATCACCCAACCGCGTAAGGAACGCAAAATCCGGGAACATAACACTGGTATGACAGAAACTAGGGCGGCAAGAGTGGAACAAAACACCAGGCAAAAGGCCGAGTCTTCCACCCTTTACCAAGTATATAGATGCATTAAAAATATAAGAGATATTGTGATATCCCAACATAACCCCTTTCCACCATGGAGCAATCTTCAACTTCACCTGCAACTAGCAACGCTATAAGAGGGCTTAGCAAAGCGGTAACATAGCCAGGCAACGGTTTGCTAGGAAGGGTGTCAAAGGTTAGAGGTTCATGGCAATTTGGGGAGGCTTGATGAGCAAAAGATAGGTAGCGCAGCAAAGTGATAGAACGAAGCAACTAGCATAGCAATGATAGTAGTGAGATCCAGGGTAGCGGTCATCTTGCCTGGAATCCCGCAAGGAAGAAGAACGAGTCCATGAAGAAGATGAAGCCACGACGACGAACCAAGCATAGACGAACGAATCCTCATGATCGCAACGAAACGGGAACTATCGAGAAGAAGCACACAACAAGGTAAACACACCACACATATACAAGACATGATGCACAACCAAGCATGATGCATGACAAAGGCTACATGAAGCTACTCATGGCAAGTCCTCATATGTAAATTCTGGTAAGTCCTCATATGTAAATTTCGAAATTGGTCCAGATCTGAATAAACATTATGTTCAAGTTGTTAAACAGCAAGTTAAGTTGCACCAAGATGATCTACACGAGATTCTAGTCAAGTTACATATAAAGTTCATTTAGTTCGGAGCTACGGCCTAGAAGATATGATCAAAACAAATTAAACATGGCTTTGATGCAAAATGCATTCAAACACCAAGCAAACACACCAAAACAAGGATGCAACATGATAATATGAAGCTACATGCAAAACTAAGCAAGTTTCGTATAGAGCACACTCAAAACGGAGCAACGGTTCAACACACACACATGAAACAAGTTATAGCAACAATCTGTCCAAAACAGCAACTAGGCATATTGCAAGCATCAAAACAACATGCTAAAGGACCTCAACAAGAAAACAAAAGGCATGGGCATGATGTACAGGTAAAGCATAATAAACATGAACACTGAGCTATCTCCAGAAATCACTAGAACATGCTCAAACACACATGGCAAGATTGCAAACAATAAACATTCAGACTTTGCAGAAAATAACATCAGGTTGCAATGTTTAGAGCTATCAAACAACATGTTACAGGAACTTATCATGGAAAACAAAGGCATGGCATGAACCTACTAATTGCATAGAACAAGAGTCCCTTACTTACCATGGGCCAAAAAGGAACAGAAAATATGATGGCACCCATGTAAACATAGCAAGTTATAATACAGATTCATACATGGCAGGAACAACAATAAGTAGTCATGTTGGTGAGCTTGTACCACTCACCACGGAAAATACATGGCATGGAAAGGCAACCAACAGTAAGAAGACATGTTTATGAAGCTAAGCATGGCAATAGCAAGTCCATAGGGTACATGGATCACTAACAACAAGCATGGCAACAACTGAACTTAATGTTAACAGGCTGACAACAACATCATTTAGCAACTTTGGAGCAAGATTACAATAAGCTACAGCAGGCTATAATTGCAAGCAGGGGCATGGATGGATAGAGCATAACATGTAGAATAAAACACCCTCAGTGAACATCTCCAGATTATGCATAGAATGACTTGTAGCAGCAGGTTTACATAGCAGCACGAAATAACAGATTCAGCCTAGCAAAACAGCAACAGCAAGTACCCTACTTAACAAGCTTGATTCACTCACCACAAGTCATTGCATGACAATATAAGCATAGCATCAGCAAGAAGACATGTTTATGAAACAAACCAAGGGAAGAACAAGTTCATAGCATGCAAGGATCAACTACAACAACCTTGGCAAAATTGAATAACATGTAAACAATCTGCCAGGAAACATTTTGTAGCAAAAGTAGAGCACGAAAATGACATACTAGACTACTCCATAATTGCCAACAGGGCCATTAATGGATAGAGAAAAACCATATGTTCAAGACATCATTACTGAAGTATCTCAAAATATGCATGGATCTCTCTGTAGGGTCATGTTTACATGGCATCAAAATAACAGCAGAACAAGGACTAATATCAGCAACATCACAAAGTCTAGTTTAAATGCTTGTGCTAGTCACCATATTGATCACAAAAATACATGGTAAGCACCTCTGTAAATAATACATGGCATATTTTAAATCACATGTAGAGCTCATGCCCATAAGATGCACACAACAAACATGGCAAAAATGACAAATGAGCATGTTCTGTTAACAGACAGCAGACAACATCATATAGCACTCTTGCAACAATGATTCAGGCATCAACATGGACTCAAATGAACATGGTGCAATGGAATGAAATGTAGAGCATCTCACAACGAACATTTTGATATATCATATGCACAAATCGGAGCTACGGATGCAGAGTTATGATGCGATGAACAGGGCAACATGATGCAAAAATATCTCGGGACAGTGGAAATTCAACCTTCGAAACTGGACGCGGTCGTGTGGGACGGAGAGAACTGGGTCGGGCACGGGCGTTTGGATGGGCTCCTGGTGGATCTGGTCCCGATCCAGATCCGGTCGGAGCTCTCGCCGGAGATGGCGGGGACGAGGCGGCGGCGACCCGGCAGCGGCGCTCGGGATCGGGGAAGCCGGGCGCGGTCCGGCTCGCACGGGGAGCGGTGGCCGGAGCAGTGGA
>NC_041385.1:673646905-673677755 GCF_002162155.2 Triticum dicoccoides | reverse complement strand
GAGGCGGCGAGGCGCGCGGGCCGGGAGGCCAGCGGCGGCGGAGGTCGGCGCCGGCGGCGGCGCACGGGGCGCGGGGTGCGCGGTCGGGCCGGGCGGGCCGGCCGTGGGCCCACAGGGCTGCGGCAGCGTGGGGAGGAGAGAGAAGGCGGTGCGCGGGCCGCGGCGCCGGCGAGGGGAGGCTCCGGCGGAGGCGAGCGCCGGCCGGGCGGCGGCGGCGAACGACGGCGGAGAGGGAAAAAGCTAGGGTTTTGGGGGAAGAATTCATCCGCGAATTTCGGGGGGAGGGGCATATTTATAGATTCTGGGAGCTAGGAGAGTCCAAATGAGGAGCGGTTTTCACCCACACGATCGTGATCGAACGACCGAGAGCATGGAGGGGAGTTTGCTGGGTTTTGGGCCACTTTGGAGGGGGTGTTGGGCTGCAAGACGAAAGGGGATTTTACGGTTACCCGGTTAACCGTTGGAGTACCAAACGACCTCCAAATGGCACGAAACTTGACAGGCGGTCTACCGGTGCTATACCAAGGCTGCTTGGCAAACCTCGGGCCATTCTGAGAATGTTTAACACCCGTTCACAGCAAGAGAGAAAAAGGGGAACGCCGGAGGGCATAGGAGTGCCGGATTGCAAAACGGACAACGGGGATAATGCTCGGATGCATGAGACGAACACGTATGCAATGCAATGCACATGATGACATGATGAAATGCAGCATGCAAGCAAATGACATGGCAACAACGGCGAATAACTGGCAGACACCTGGCGCATCTAATCCGGGGCGTTACATCGAGCCAGCCCCTGCCGCAAGCCTCGAGCTTCTTCTTAAAGCTCCTTGCCTTGAGGCCCCTCAGGACCTCCACGTTGGCACGCTCGTCTAGGCCATTGCTCCGCGGGTTCACCAACGAAGCGTAACATATCTGCGTCCCAAGGTTAGCATAGGATGTTTTAGAGAGGTTGCTCATGAACTGGGAGCCGTTGTCGGTGATGATGTGGTTAGGCACCCCGAAGCGTCTTAAGAGGCCCTTGATGAACTTGACTGCAGAGCCAGCTGGGATTGTGCGGACAGCTTCCACTTCTGCCCACTTGGTGAACTTGTCGATGGCGATGTAGAGGTAGAGATAGCCCCCGGGCGCTCGAGAAAACGGGCACAAGACGTCCAGCCCCCAAACCCTGAATGGCCGCAAGAGCAGGATGGTCTGGAGGCCCTGAGCAGGCTGATGGATCCGCTTAGCATGGAACTGACAGGCCTCACAAGATCTTACCAATTCGGTGGCGTCGTTGAGTGTTGTGGGCCAGTAGAACCCGCTGCCGAAGGCCTTGCCCACTAGGGTGCGTGATGAAGAGTGATGCCCACAATCCCCTCCGTGAATGTTAGCCAGCAACTCGCACCCCTGCTCCTTGGAGATGCACTGCAGGGGGATGTCGTTTGGGCGCCTTCGGTAGAGCTCGCCGTCCTGGATGTAGTATGCGGTGGCCTGGCGAAGTGGCGAGCCACCCGCTTGACATCCTCTTCCTTCTCTGTAGGTTGCCCTGAAGCAGTTATGCCTCGAATTCCTTGGTCCAGCACCCCTTCTGAGGCTCGAGCACAAGGAGCAGGCGGCCCCTGAGGCCGGGCCACAGGCTGGGGCGCCCGTGGTGGGTACCACGGGCAGTTCCTCTCGAGGCGGCGCTGGCTCGGCCACAGGAACCGCCAACGGCTTGAAGAGCCGCTCCTCGAAGATGCCAGGCTCCTGGGGGAGGCACCGGGACGCCCTCTTGGCGATGTCGTCCGCCTCCTTGTTCGTGCCGCGTGGCACGTGCTGCAGTTCCAAACCTAAAAATTGCTTCTCAATTGTACGTACCTCCTCAAGGTATGCCTCCATGTTCTCATCCTTTGGCATGTACTCTTTGTTGGAGAAATTGATGAGGAGCTGGGAGTCGCCCCTGATGGTAAGGCGCCTGACCCCCAGGGCTACCACAACCCCGAGCCCAGTGATCAGGCCCTCGAATTCGGCGATGTTGTTGGAGACCTTCTCGCCATGCTGGAAGTAGAGCTGGACGGCGTAGTAGAGCTTGTATTGGGTGGGCGAGATGAGCATGGCTCCAGCCCCCGCGCCCTGACGCGCGAACGCACCATCAAAGTACATGACCCAATCGTCGGGCGCTTCATCTCTTGGGACGAGGGAGCGATCCTCGCCTACTTGTTGACTTGGTGAGTAAGTCCACTCAGCCACAAAGTCAGTGAGGGATGCACCCTTGATGACTCAGGTGGTGCTGAACTCCAGCTGGAATGCCTACAACTCGATATTCCACTCGGCAACTCTTACTCCAGCGTTGGGGCTTCGGAGCACCCTCTCCAGGGGGTAGGCTGAGACGACCTTGATAGGGTGGCCTTGGAAGTAGTGGCACAACTTTATGGAGGCGACGAGGAGTGCCAAGAGGAGCTTCTGCGGCCCGGGGTAACGCGCTTGCACATCACGTAGTACGGTGCTGATGAAGTAGACATGATGCTCGATAAGGGAGGAAGTGTCTGCCCAGTCTTGCTCCTCTTGGGGTGATGTAGCCTCAGGAAGCCCACCCTCAGGAGGGGCCACTACGGCCTCAGGGGCCGTGACCTCAGGGACCCCGTCTCCCGATGGTTGGGCCGTGGCCTCAAGTGCACCGTCATGAGGTCGCTGTGTCTTGGGTGGGCCTGCGGCTCCATGTTGCACACCCTTGGCTGCATGCTCCTCGCGGACCGCCACTAGTGCCATGCTGGCTGAGTGTGGCATGGCAGCTAGGTAAAGCACCATAGGCTCGAGAGGACGAGGCGCCACCATCACCAGTGGGCTGGTGAGGTACCTCTTGAGGCTGGAAAGCTGCGTCAGCTTCTAGAGTCCATTCGGAGGGGCCCTTCCACTTCATCAACTTGAAGAACGGGAGGGCGCGCTCGCCTATCTTGGAGATGAAGCGCCCAAGTGATGTCATGCAGCCTGCCAGCTTCTACATCTCCTTGAGAGTTTGAGGCAGGTTCATCCTTTCTATTGCCTTGACCTTCTCCGTGTTGGCCTCAATTCCTCTGTGCGACACCAAGAACCCCAGCAACTTGCCTGACGGGACACCGAATACGCACTTCTCAGGATTAAGCCTCAACTTCACTTCGCGCAGGTTGGCGAACGTCTCCTCCAGATCATCAACAAGGGTTCTGGCCTCCCGGGACTTGACCACTATATCATCAACGTAAGCCTCCGTGTTTCTTCCAAGCTGCTTGCCCAAGGTGATGTGCATCAACCGCTTGAAAGTTGCTCCAGCATCGCACAACCCAAACGGCATGCATGTGTAGCAATACACCCCGCACACAGTTAGGAAGGCCGTCTTCTCTACATCTTCCACCGCCATCTTGATCTGATGGTAGCCCGAGAAGGCGTCCAGGAAGCATAGCAGATCGCACTCGGCTATGGAGTCAACGATCTGGTCGATGCGAGGAAGAGGAAATTGATCTTGAGGGCAAGCTTTATTCAGGCTCGTGAAGTCAACGCACATGCGCTCTTTCCTGCCCTTTTTTGGGACGATGACTGGGTTCGCCAACCACTCCGGGTATCACACTTCCTGGATAACACCGATCTCCTATAGCTTGCGGGTCTCCTAGACGATGAACGACTGCTTCTCCGGGACTTGGCGCCGCGCCTTCTGCTTCATGGGGCGAGCCTGGGGGCACACCCTGAGGTGGTGTTCGATCACCCCCCGCGGGACGCCTACCAGGTCCGTTGCTTGCCATGCGAACACATCCTTATTCGCACAGAGGAAGCTGACCAGAGCCTCCTCCTGGTCTCGAGGGAGACCAGCGCCTATGATGAAGGTGGCTCCTGACTTCCTGATACGTCTCCAACGTATCTATAATTTATGAAGTATTCATGCTAATATATTATCATTCTTGGATATTTTACAGCAACTTTATATCATTTTTTGGGACTAACCTATTGACCCAGTTGTCGGTGTCAAAACCGGCGGATCTTGGGTAGGGGGTCCCGAACTGTGCGTCTAAGGCTAATGGTAACAGGAGGTGGGGGACACGATGTTTACCCAGGTTCGGGCCCTCTGGATGGTGGTAATAGTCTACTTCCTGCTTGATTGATCTTGATGATATGAGTATTACAAGAGTTGATCTACCATGAGATCGTAGAGGCTAAACCCTAGAAGCTAGCCTATGATTATGATTGTTGTTGTCCTACGGACTAAACCCTCCAGTTTATATAGACAATGGAGGGGGCTAGGGTTACACAGAGTCGGTTACTGAGAAGAAGATGTACAAATCCGAATTGCCAAGCTTGCCTTCCATGCAAAGGAGAGTCCCATCCGGACACGGGACGAAGTCTTCAATCTTGTATCTTCATAGCCCAACAGTTCGGCCAAAGTATATAGTCCGGCTGTCCGAGGACCCCTTAATCTAGGACTCCCTCAGTAGCCCCTGAACCAGGCTTCAATGACGATGAGTCCGGCGCGCAGATTGTCTTCGGCATTGCAAGGCGGGTTCCTTCTCCGAATACTCCATAGAAGATTTTGAACATGAGAGTCGTGTCCGGCTCTGCAAAACAAATTCCACATACCATCGTAGAGAGAACAATATTCCACAAATCTAATCTGCTGACAGCTTTTCGTAGCTGACATCACGCCACGGCCTGGTCATTATTCGAACTATTTTTCCACAACCAGCTACTGCACATACTGCGAGGCGGTTTCCTTGGCACGTCTTGTCGAAGTAGAGATCGTGTCTTCTTATTGCAGGATTCTCATCAATACGGGCGTGGGTAACCCAACCGTGCCATCAATCGTGGCGCTTGGCGAATAAGCGATTTTAACAGGCAAGTGGGGAGGCGCACAGTTTCTACCGCCTTTATAAAGAGATAGGGATTCCCCTTTTTCACCCACGCCTTCTTCCTCCTTTGCTCATCCATTCTCGCACTCTCGAGCTCGAGCGTCCAAGTTTTCACCTTCTCCGTAAAGCCATTCCAGACATGTTCGGAGCGGGAGGCAAGTGGATGGTCTCCTCCGTTACGGAGGAGGACATCACGAAGCTTCGGGAGGCGGGATACTTAGCCGCAGACATCACGCACCGGCTCCCGGACGAAGGGAAGATCATCCCTACTCCGGAACCCCATGAGAGTGTTGTATTTCTCCCCCACTTCGTCCGCAGACTGGGATTTCCTCTCCACCCATTTGTCCATGGGCTCATGTTTTACTATGGGCTAGATTTTCATGATCTGGCCCCAAATTTCATCCTCAACATCTCAGCGTTTATCGTCGTGTGCGAGGCCTTCCTCCGCATCAAGCCCCACTTTGGCCTGTGGCTGAAGATCTTCAACGTGAAACCGAAGATAGTGGTTGTCCAGCAAGCAAAGTGTGGAGGCGCCATGGTGTGCAAGATGCCCAACGTTACCTGGCTCGAAGGCTCCTACATGGAGACCGTGAAGGGGTGGCAGTCGGGGTGGTTCTACATCACCGAGACGTGCAACGCTAACTGGGCGGCGGCCCCCGAATTTTGATCCGGCATCCCCATCCGGCTCACCTCCTGGAAAAAGAAGGGCTTAGCCTGGGGTGCACTTGCGGAGCTGACCGGACTCCAGAACTGTGTTAAAAATATGAAAAGCAAGAAGATCAAGCTTGTCAACGTGGTCCAGGTCATGTTTTTCCGCCGAATCCTCCCGTGTCAAAGACGGGCATTCAATATGTGGGAGTTTGATTCGGCCAAACACCAGACGCTGCGAGAGCTCTTCGATACGACACACAAAGACGTCTGGACGGTGCTGTTCAAGGCTCCCAATGTACCTCCTCCCACTAACGAGGACCGCGAACTCAGCACAAAGCGCCCCGCCAATCCGGTAAGCTCTCTATATATTTCACAAGATGTGCCTTTCCCAATATGTTCGTGGGAGGAACCTAAGCCACCCTGCTAATTTAACAGGACTATGTGGCGACAACGAAGCGGATCGACTGTCCAGCTCCGCTACCTGAAGATCCAGAAAACGCTCTCCTGACGGAGATGCTAGTTCCGGCGCCTTATGAGGTGCCGGGGAAGAAGGCCAAGAAGAAGGCCACGGGGAGCAGGAAAGGTCTCTGGCGCAAGGCCGCATCGGAAACATCATTCGAAGACGCCAAGGCACACTCCTCCAACGAAGACGAGGAGGAAGAGGAAATTCCTCCCCCAACCAGGGATGAGAAGAAAAGGAAGGCCGCCCCATCTGGGGAGGCCGAAGGGTCCAAGAAGGGAAGGACCCTACCTCCGGACCAATCCACAACAACCGCCTACAGCGACGAGGAGTGGTTGCCCAGGGACAAGCCCCGAGCGAAGTTGTAAGTATCCAGAGACTATAATGCTTCTGGTATGTTTTGCTATATTGCTTCTTATCATGTTAAACATGATCGTGCTATCCGTCCAAATCCCGCATCGACGTATCCTCCTCGGATGGGTCTTTGAGTCAGTCGGAGATGAATAGCTATTCACTCCCGACGGCCACCTCCCCCCGGCCCGTGGACGACACCGAGGTGTTGTCCCAGAGGATACCGGAGCAGGGAGAGATGGTTCTGGACACGCCCAAGGCGAAATCCCAGACGCCGGGCACATGGGGGGAAAGACCCCCATGAATCTTGACGATGGGGGCCGCAGCAAGTCCGGCCCCAGCAGGATGCTACGCCGGAACCTCCAATGGTTCTGGATTCAGGTAGACAACCCCTCACTAAGGAGGGTGAGCCGCCTGTTATGATGACCTCTGTCCAACCAGAGGCATCAGACGATTTGCTGGAAGCGCTTCGCGGCGCTTCCATTGACGAAGAGCACCGTACTCATAAGAGTACGGTGATTGAGAAGGTTCGATCCGCCAAAAGCGGATTGATCGAAGCCTGCGCCAGCCTCCTAACAGGTTTTGAGGTAAGTAATCATATTACAAGGAAATATCATAGTATAGATAGTAGCCCCTGATGCTCTGTTTGGTGTTCAGAAAGAAAGGCCGAATAGAGGATCAAATAACATCCACAGGAGTCTAATCATATTATGTGTATGTGAATAAGCAGGTGTCGGTGTCAAAACTGGCGGATCTCGGGTAGGGGGTCCCGAACTGTGCGTCTAGGCGGATGGTAACAGGAGACAAGGGACACGATGTTTTACCCAGGTTCGGGCCCTCTTGATGGAGGTAAAACCCTATGTCCTGCTTGATTAATATTGATGATGTGTGTTACAAGAGTAGATCTACCACGAGATCAAGGAGGCTAAACCCTAGAAGCTAGCCTATGGTATGATTGTTGTTCGTCCTACGGACTAAAGCCATCCGGTTTATATAGACACCGGAGAGGGCCAGGGTTACACATAGTCGGTTACAATGGTAGGAGATCTACATATCTGTATTGCCAAGCTTGCCTTGCACGCCAAGGAAAGTCCCATCCGGACACGGGACGAAGTCTTCAATCTTGTATCTTCATAGTATTGGAGTCCGGCCGATGATGATAGTTCGGCTATCCGGACACCCCCTAGTCCAGGACTCCCTCAGTAGCCGCTGAACCAGGCTTCAATGACGAGGAGTCCGGCGCGCGTATTGTCTTCGGCATTGCAAGGCGGGTTCCTCCTCCGAATAATTTATAGAAGATCGTGAACACCAGGATAGTGTCCGGCTGTGCAAAATAATTTCCACATACCACTGTAGAGAGAATAATATTTACACAAGTCCAATCTGCTGACGTATTTCGTGGCGTGTCGTCACGCTGCTACCAAGCCTTTACTAGAATTGTTTTTATTGTACCACCTCAACGCGTTTAGCAAAGCGGTTTCCTTGGCACGTCTTGTCGAAGCAGAGATCGTGTTCCCCTTATTCCGGGATTCCCATCAATACGGACATGGGTAACCCAACCGCGCCATTGATTGTGGCGCTTGGGGGATAAGAGAGTTTTATCAGGACGGTGGGGACACATGTTTTTGTCCGCCCATATAAGGGGATAAAGATCCAACCATTTTACCTACGCCTTCTTCCTCCTTGGCTTATCCATCCCTGCGAACTCGAGCTCCAGCGCCCAGGTCCGCACATCTCACCTCAACCTTCTCCAACTATGTCCGGAGCGGGAGGCAAGTGGATGGCCTCCTCCGTTACGGAGGGGCATATCCAGAAGCTGCGCAGCGCCGGATATTTGTCCAGCAACATCGCGCACCGGCTTCCCGATGAGGGAGAGCTGATCCCCACCCCCAGGCCCCATGAGAGGGTAGTATTTCTTACCCATTTCCTCCGCGGACTGGGCTTCCCACTCCATCCCTTTGTCCGGGGGCTCATGTTCTACTACGACCTGGATTTCCATGATCTGGCCCTGAATTTCATCTTCAACATCTCGGCGTTTATCGTCGTGTGTGAGGCCTTCCTCTGCATCCAGCCCCACTTCGGCTTGTGGCTCAAGACCTTCAGTGTCAAGCCGAAGGTTGTGAAGGGCAGCCAAGCGGAGTGCGGAGGCGCCATGGTGGGCAGGTCCAACGTTACTTGGCTTGAGGGCACTTTCGTGGAAACCATCAAGGGGTGGCAATCGGGGTGGTTCTACATCACTGAGCCGCGTGACCCTGAATGGGCAGCGGCCCCCGAATTCAGATTTGGCATCCCCACACGGCTCACCTCCTGGAAAGAGAGCAGACGGACTTGGGGTGATTCGGAGGAGCTGACCGGACTCCAAGCCTGCGTCCAAAAGCTGGTGGACAAGAAGCTCAAGCTTGTCAACGTGGTCCAGGTCATGCTCATCCGCCGGATTCTCCCGTGCCAACGACGGGGCTTCAACATGTGGGAGTTCGATCCGGCGCAGCACCAGACTTTGAGCGGGCTCTTCGACACTACGTACGAAGATGTCTGGAAGGTGTTGTTCAAGGGCGCCGAGGCTCCCGCATCCGCTACCGAAGATCGCGGATTCAGCTCGCAGCGTCCGGCTGACGAGGTAAGCGATTTTTTCCTTTATGGGATGCTTGTTTTCCATAGTTTGAATCTATGCGGGATCTAAACTCCCTTTCCTTTGACAGGGCTGACTGGCGAAGGCCGAGCAGACTATCTGTCTGGCCCCATTGCCAGTGGACCCAGCGGACGCCCGCCTAACGGGGCTGCTGGCTCCGGCACCCCACGTGGTGCCGGAGAAGAAGTCCAAGAAGAAGGCCACGGGGACTCGGAAGAGTTCCCGTTTTCAGGTGCTATCGGACGACGACTCCGAGGCCGACTCCTCTCACCAAGGTGAGGAGGAGAAGAAGAAAGCCTCTCCCCCAATGGGGGGAGAGAAGAAAAGAAAGGCCTCCCCAACGAGGGAGGCCGAAGGGTCCAAGAAGGGAAAAACTCTTCCCCCGGACTGCTCTGCCAACGCCAGTGACGACGACAAGGACTAGCCTAAAAGGACCAAGCCCCTGGCGAGATCGTGAGTATCCAGACTCCCGAATAACTTCATGGTTTTTCTTTTTTGCCACACAATGTCTTTCTAATGCCGCATACAACCCTGCAGTCCGCCCAAGGACGATCTTCCCGCTTCATCGAGCGGGTCCTTAGGTGCGTCAGATATGGATTCTCTTCCGACCGCCTCCACCCCCCCGTGACACGGACGATGCCGAGGTGGGATCCCGGGAAGCGACCTGCCAGGAGGAGGAGGCTCCAGAGGTGTCGCAGGACAACCTCCCGGACTTTGCACCGTACTCGGCTCCGGATCCCATAGTGGCTCCGGAGTCCGGCGGGCGGCCCCTTCGTAAGAAGGGCAAGACCGTGACGCCGGCGGCCTCCGTCCAACCGGAGGCGCCGGATACCTTGCTGGAGGCGCTCAATGGCGCCTCCATCAAAGAGGAACACCACACTATTATGAGTGCGGTGATTCAGAAGGTGCAGCTCGCCAAGAGCGGGCTGACCGAAGCCTGCAGTAGCCTTCTAACAGGCTTTGAGGTAAGAATTTTGATATATGTAAAATAGTACCGCATAGATAGTATCCCCTGATGCTCGGTTCGGTGTTCGGAAAGAAAAGCCGGACTGAGGATCTAAGAAGATATACGCAGGAGTCATAAAAAATATGTCAATATGGGATTGCAGGCTGCGCTGCTGACCTCTGCCGCACTGACTGCGGAGGTCAATACTTTGAAGGAAAGCCTCGAGCGGTCTTAGAACGAGCTCGGCCGTGCCAAGAAGCAGCTCGAGGACAAGGAAGGTGAGTAACACCTTATTAAAATAGTACCTTACAGAAAAGGATTTTGGTTGCAAAAAGAATGACAAGGATAACGTGGGTATTGCAGGGGCCACTAACGAGGTGGCGACCCTGAAAGAGGCGGTGGCCGCGGCCGAATGAAATGCGGCCGTGGAGCGCACCGAGCGAGAGAAGCATGAGGCGCGGGTGGCGGAGGTACAGCAAGAGCTCCAGGATCTCGTGAAAAAACATGAGAGTCTGGAGCGTGACTCGAAGACTCGAGAGTCTGAGCTTGCAACTGCTATTGAGAGTGCCAAAGCCGCTAAGGCTGAAGCCTACAAGGCCCTCCAAGAAATTGAGGCGTTGAAGAAAATAGCAGCGGGTAAGGCATTTTTCATGCAAAGTAAGCATGTGAGTGTTCATTACCTGTTGCTTACCCGAATTCGGAGCTCTCCAGGAGCGTTCGCAGATCTTCCTCGCAGCGTGTCCGATGCTGTCGTGTTCTACCGGGCCGAGGAGGGGAGCTCGATGGAGAAGGTCTTCTGGTCTCAGTATGCTGAGGCCGGACATCCGGTGCCCCTTAGCGACCAGCTGAAGCAGTTGGTCGAGCTCCACAAGGCGGCCGAACAGGCCATGAAGGGCCTCATAGTTCGGCTGTGGCCTAAGGAGGCCATGCCTGGGAGCTACTTCGGCCTGGTGCGGCGGCTGGTGGATGCGTGCCCGTGGGTTGAAGTCATCAAGCACTCCGCCTGTATTGAAGGTGCCCGCCGGGCCCTTGCCCGCCCAAAGGTGCACTGGGGCAAGATGGATGCCCAGAAGCTCGTGACAGACCCGCCACCGCAGGGCAAGGAGCATCGCACGCCCGAGATGTATTATAAGAGTGTGCTGAAGGGCGCCCGCACTATTGCGGGTGAGTGCTCCAAAGATGTAATATTTGAGTAGACTCGCATTTTGTTATCCTGTGCGCTGAAAACTTAGTTCATATGCGCTAAGCAACGCTTATTAATTTAAAATATTACCTTATGTGCGGCTGTTTATCAAATCTGAGAGATGGCAAGTCGTCGGCTTCAGCCCCCATGCCACGAGTGCTGGGGTGTTCGGGATAAATTGGAGCACTCTTGTTCCCATATTTGGGTCCATCTAGGGAGGCGCTCAACACAACGAACAAGGAAACCAGACTTATAATGCTTGAACACTCTCACTTAGCCATAGAATTCTATAATTTTGAATTTCGGCGAAGCCCCTAGTGTTCGGAAGGCCAAATTTGGGGCGCTATCCACGCCTGGGCCGGACAGAGTCGGCTCCTCGCTCTAAGTGGCATAAGTCTTTAAGGACTCGCAAAAAACCTCTCGAATAGCGACCAGCTCTCGCCTCATCATGATGGTCAGTTTTAGCTTTCTCCACTGAGGCGCTCGCCCAGCTCAACCGGGGCGCAATCGCAGTGGTTCTCCCAGTGCTACCTTAGCCGATACAACGGAACGTAAGGTACCAAAACATGGGAGCCGAGCAAACCCAACTATTGACCCAAGACATGATTCGGAGCCGATGCATATAATGCTATAAGTTCAGGGTGCCGCACTTGTGAAAGTGTTCGGACTTATCACACCATAATGCGGGAAACATAAGCCCTTGGTGTAGTTAGCCGTACCAAAACGTACGGATGTGACATGTCACAAATGAACATATGTATAAGAGAGAAATGCAATTGGAAGCCAAAAGGTGCTGCATTACTTATTCAAGAAAAAACTGCTGTAAGTGCAGAACAATACAAGCGGTGCGATAAGCAAGGGATGGGACTGTTAAAAATGTCCCCCTCCAGGGGTAGGCTGCGGAATGGTGCATAAAACAGATTTAATGCTCGTAATGGAGACCACATGTATATTCGTTGTAGCCTTTCTCCTTCCCTGGCTGTTGCATCGTGAGTCCGACAGGTCTTCTGCCGGACAGGGCCTCTGACGAATGGAGTCCTGTGGGTAAAAATAAAAAGAAAAGAAAAAAGAACGACACACTTGAGAGCCCCTGGTGTGGTTAAGCCTTGTTCTGGGATTATCGTGGTCGTGCCCCTCTCCCCATGCCCATGGTATCTTCAGAGCGTAATGGTGTACGCGAAGGACCTGTCTTGACATTTTGCAGGGGCTGGGGTTGGGGCCGCACTGCTACGCGTGCTCGAAACGTGCCAGGTGGTCTTGTTGTATGTTACTCCGGGCGCGTTTAGCCATGTCCGGTCGCTTAACAGCCGGACTCGAGAATTGCCTTAAGAGGCTGCACTGTACTTCTGCCGCGAGAGCCGCTGTATGTTCCTTCGTTCGGAGAGAGCGTTCTATGTTTCCGTTGACCGTGATGACTCCTCGAGGGCCTGGCATCTTGAGCTTGAGGAATGCGTAGTGTGGCACCGCGTTGAACTTTGCGAACGCGGTACGTCCGAGTAGAGCATGATAGCCGTTGTGGAACGGAACTATGTCAAAGATTAACTCCTCGCTTCGGAAGTTACCCGGGGATCCGAAGACCACTTCCAGTGTAACTGAGCCTGTACAATTGGCTTCTACACCTAGTATGACGCCTTTAAAGGTCGTCTTGGTAGGTTTAATCCTTGAGGGGTCTATGCCCATTTTGCGCACTGTGTCCTGATAAAGCAGGTTCAGGCTGCTGCCGCCGTCCATCAGGACTCTGGTGAGGTGAAATCCATCGACGATTGGGTCTAGAACCAATGCGGCGAATCCGCCATGGCGGATGCTGGTGGGGTGGTCTCTTCGGTCAAAAGTGATCAGGCAGGAGGACCATGGATTGAACTTTGGGGCAACTGGCTCCAACGCGTATACATCCCTGAGTGCACGCTTCCGCTCCCTTTTGGGTATGTGTGTTGCATATATCATGTTCACCGTCCACACTTGTAGGGGGAAACCCTTCTGTCCTCTATTGTTCGGCGGTCGGGTCTCTTCCTTGTCATCGCTATGCAGCCCCTTGTCATTGTTTTCGGCAATTAACTTGCCTGCCTACTTGAATACCCAACAGTCCCTGTTGGTGTGGTTGGCTGGCTTTTCAGGGGTGCCGTGGATCTGGCACAAGCGGTCGAGTATTCCGTCCAAATTGGACGGACCCGGAGTAGTTCTTTTGAATGGCTTTTTCCGCTGACCGGGTTTAGAGCCTTTGAATCCGGCATTGACTGCCGTATCTTCACTGTTATCGCCGTTAATGCGGCGTTTGTTTTTGTTGTGACGCGACCTGCCGTTACGGTCCTTGAAATCCGGACTGCCAGAGTTTTTGCTGAGGTTATTGCTGCGTGCTAGCCAGCTGTCCTCACCCGCGCAGAAGCAGGTCATGAGTGATGTGAGGGCTGCCATGGATTTCGGCTTTTCCTGTCCCAGGTGCCAGGAAAGCCACTTGTCGTGGATGTTATGTTTGAAGGCTACGAGGGCCTCTGCATCCGGACAGTCGACGATTTGGTTTTTCTTAGTGAAGAACCGTGTCCGGAATTGTCTGGCCGACTCGTTTGGCTGCTGAATTATGTGGCTTAGGTCATCGGCGTCTGGTGGTCGCACATACGTGCCTTGGAATTTATCTAGGAATGCGGCTTCCAGGTCTTCCCAACTCCCGATTGACTCTGCTGGCAAGCTGTTAAGCCAATGCCGGGCTGGTCCTCTGAGTTTGAGTGGGAGATATTTGATGGCGTGAAGATCATCACCGCGGGCCATGTGGATGTGAAGGAGATAGTCTTCGATCCAAACCGCGGGGTCTGTTGTGCCATCGTAGGATTCAATGTTCACGGGTTTAAACCCTTCGGGGATTTGATGATCCATTACTTCGTCTATGAAGCATAGTGGGTGTGCGGCGCCTCTGTATTGGGCGATATCACGACGGAGCTCGAAAGAGCTTTGTCTATTTTGTTCGGCCCGGCCGGACTTACTGTGTCCGGTGCGACGGTTGTCGTCACGTATCACGGGGCGCCCACGCGATCCATAGATCGATCTTGATTGTCTTGCCTTATCCTCCAATATATCTCGCAAGTCCGGAGCGTTCCCCTGTGGCTTTGTGCTTTTCGAGCGATGCCGGGGTACGGTTCTAGTGAAGGGCCTAGGGGCCTCTCTGTCGCGACCACGGGGTGGTCGGTCAGCCGTATTGTCTGCTGGTGATGCAGGTTCATACGCCTCCTCCTCTAATCGGGGGAGCAGCTTGCGTTTAGGGTAAATTTTGGAGGGGCGTTCGAGCTCATGCTCTTCGGCCGCGAGGACTTCAGTCCATCTGTCGGCTAGCAGATCTTGATCAGCTCTAAGCTGTTGTTGCTTTTTCTTGAGGCTGTTTGCAGTGGCCATAAGCCTGTGTTTAAAACGCTCTTGTTCGACGGGATCCTCAGGCACGATGAATTCGTCGTCGTCGAGGCTTGCCTCGTCTCCGGAGGGAGGCATATAGTCCTCTACCTCTTCTTCTGCCGCTCTCTCATGAGGGCTGGCGTCTCCGTCCTCCTGTGCTGAATCTTGCTGGAGTGGGCTATCTTCGGCACTGTCCGGGTTGTTGTTATCTCCGGTGCCGGAATCTTCATTCTTGCTGTGGCGGGATTTAGAGCGGCGCCGCTGATGCCGGCGCTTGGGCTGTTTCTTGGAGGGGTCATCCTCCGCTGTTGCTTTGCCATTCCCATCCTTTGGGATATCCACAATGTATATGTCATATGATGAGGTGGCTTTCCAGTGTCCAGTAGGCGCTGGTTCTTGGTCGTCTCCGGCATCGTCGTCCATACAATCGATGCCTTCGGAGTCGTAGTCTAGCATGTCGGTTAGATCGTCGACAGCGGCTACTAAGTGGGTGGTGGGTGGGCTTTGAATTTCTTCGTCGTCCGCATCCCAACCGTCCTGACCGCAGTCCGGCCAGGGTTCTCCTGATAACGAGAGATACATTAGCGAACTCAAGATGTCGCCAAAAGGTGAGTGTTGAAAGATGTCCGCTGCGGTGAACTCCATGACCGGCGCCCAATCGGATTTGATTGGAGGGGGCGCGGGAGGTTCGAAGTCCGGCCAGGAGACCGGCACCTCGGAGTCACAAGCTTCATGAGGGACAAGGTCAGTGTTCGGCTCTATCGCCGTAGAGGTTGCAGCCCCCGAGGCGGTGTCTGGCCATCCGTCCTCGATCTGCGCAGCCAGCTCCGAATTGAAGATCGGAGCGGGCTCGAGTGCGGCCTCCAGGGTACTGTCCGGCTGCAGAGCTAAATCATGCCCGTCGTGTTAGTGCGGCGCACTTGGCTGTGGCTCAAATCCATCGAAGATCAAGTCTCCGCGGATGTCAGCCGTGAAGTTCAAACTTCCAAATCTGACCCGACGGCCAGGGGCGTAGCTTTCGATCTGCTCCAGATGGCCAAGTGAATTGGCCCGCAGTGCAAAGCCGCCGAATACGAAGATCTGTCCGGGGAGGAAGGTCTCACCCTGGACTGCATCGTTGTTGATGATCGAGGAGGCCATCGAGCCTATCGGCGACGACACAGAGGAACTCTCAATGAAAGCACCAATGTCGGTGTCAAAACCGGCGGATCTCGGGTAGGGGGTCCCGAACTGTGCGTCTAGGCGGATGGTAACAAGAGACAAGGGACACCATGTTTTACCCAGGTTCGGGCCCTCTTGATGGAGGTAAAACCCTACGTCCTGCTTGATTAATATTGATGATGTGTTTTACAAGAGTAGATCTACCACGAGATCAAGGAGGCTAAACCCTAGAAGCTAGCCTATGGAATGATTGTTGTTCGTCCTACGGACTAAAGCCATCCGGTTTATATAGACACCGGAGAGGGCCAGGGTTACACAGAGTCGGTTACAATGGTAGGAGATCTACATATCTATATCGCCAAGCTTGCCTTCCATGCCAAGGAAAGTCCCATCCGGACACGGGACAAAGTCTTCAATCTTGTATCTTCATAGTCTTGGAGTCCAGCTGATGATGATAGTTCGGCTATCCGGACACCCCCTAGTCCAAGACTCCCTCAGCAGGCGTCGCAGCTGGCCGCTGCCACCCGCACTGCAGAGGTCTCCGGACTGAAGCGCGACCTGGGGCGGGCCGAGGAAGAGATTGGCCTCGTGAAGAGGCAGCTCGAAGACAACAAAGGTAAGTGATACCCCGTCCGTGTGTTATATAAAGGAAAATGATTGATGCTAATAGAAGCATCACGAATTATAATAGGGGCCACGACCGAAGTGGCGGCCCTTAAGAAAGCACTGTCCGAGGCTAAAGACAAGGTGGCCAAGGAGCGCACCGAGCGCGAGAAGCAGGAGGCTCGGGTAAATGAGGTCCAGCAAGAGCTCCAGGACTTCGTCAAAAAATTAAAGTCCTTGGAGCATGACTCCAAGACGCAAGAGTCCGAGCTTGCGAAGACCCTCCAGAGCGTGCAAGACGGCAAGGCCAAAGCCCAAAAGGCCCTCCAGGAGATCCAGGCGGTCAAGAAGATAGAGGCGGGTAAGGCATTCATTATGCAAAGCAAGCATGTGAAGGAGACTTTCCTTTTACTTACCTGAATTTGGAGCTCTCCAGGAGCGTTTGCAGATCTGCCGCGCATCATATTGGATGCCGTGGAGTTCTACCGTGTTGAGGAAGGGAGTTCGACGAAGAAGCTATTATGGTCCCAGTATATTGGGGTCGAACATCCGATGTCCTTGAGCGACCAGCTGAAGCAACTGGTCAAACTGCACAAGGCGGCCGAAATGTCCATGAGGGACCTTATAGTCCGGCTATGGCCTGGCGAGCCCCTGCCCGGCAGCTACTTCGGCCTTGTAAAGCGGATGGTAAATGCCTATCCGTGGCTTGAAGTCATTAAGCGGTCCATCTGCATTGAAGGTGCACGCAGGGCCTTCGCCCGTGCGAAAATACACTAGGCGAAGATGGACACTAAAAAGCTGGTGATGGAGGGGCCGCCGGAGGGCAAGGAGCATCGTCACCCCGAAAAGTAGGTGTCCTGAAGGGTGCCCGACTTGTGGCGGATGAGTGTGCTAAGGATGTAATATTTGAATGAATGTACTCATGTCATCCTGTAATATGAAAAACGAGTTCATGTGCGCTATCGAACGCTTGTTGGTTTAAAATACTATCTTCTGTGCGTCCGTTTATAAAACCTGAGAGTTGGCCAGTTGTCGGCTTCTGCCCCCATGTAGCTAGTACCGGGGTGTTCAGGATAAATCTAAACACTCTTGATCCAAATTTTTGGTCCTTTAAAGAGGTGTTTAGCGCAGCGAACAAGACAATCAGACTATACAGCTTTATCACTCTCACTTAGCCATAGAAGTCTACAATTTTAAATTTTGGCGAAGCCCCTAGTATTCGGAAGGCCGAACTTGGGGCGCTATGCATGCCTAAATCGGACAAGGCGGATTCCTCGCCTAAAGCAGAAAAAATCTTTAAGGATTTGAGACCTCTTGAACAGCGACCGGCTCTCGCCGCATCATGACAGCCAGTTTTTGGCTTTCTCTACTGAGGTGCTCATCCGGGAAAACCGGGACACAATCGCAGTAGTTCTCCCAGCTCTACCTTATCCGATATAACGGAACGTAAGGCACCAAAGCATGGGAGCCGGGCAAACCCAACTATTGAACCAAGACATGATTCTGAGCTGATGCATATAATGCTATAAGTTCGGGGTGCCGCACTGTCAAAAGTGTTCGGAATTTTCTTGCCATGTTATGGGGTACTTTGAAGACCCTGGCGAACTGACCGTACCAAAGTGTACGGGTGCAATTTATAGTATATAAACAGTCAAGGAAAAAGGTAAAGAAGATATAATAACAAGCTAACGTTGTATGTTTTTCCATTGTTATTTAAATAATACGTCAAAGCGTATGTGTACAAGTAATGTGATAAGCAAGAATAGGTGACATGTCCTAACCAAGGGCAGGCTGCATGTGGGTATGTAAAACAGGTATAACGATCGGTATCAGAGACCACCTGGGTATTCCCTTGTACGTCAAAGCCTCTTGCCTCCTTGGTTGTTCCTTCCCGTGATGAGTCCGATAATCAGGCTATCTAAAAAGGCTTCCCAAGAGTGGGGTCCTGAAAGAAAGAAAATGATGAAGGTATACGGGTCCTGGGGCGGTTGAGCCGCATTGTGGACCGCGTCATAGCCGTGCCTCCGCCTATGCCCATGCTATTTTAAGTACGTAATTATGTACGCGTGGCACGAATTTCGCCGCTTGACTGGGACTAGGATGGAGGCCAAATTTCTAGTCGAGCTCTGGATGTGCCGGATGATCCTGTTGCAGGGTACTCCGGACTCGCTTGACGGTATCCGGGTTCTTCAGTGTCGAATTGGTTGTTTGCCGAAGAAGGATGTTTTGTACTTCTGCCACGAGGGCTGTAGTGTGCTCCTCCGTACGGAGCGAGCACTCTGTGTTTCCATTAACTGTTATAACCTCGCGAGGTCCTGGCATTTTGAGATTTAGGTATGCATAATGCGGCACCGCATTGAATCTGGGGAATGCGGTTCGTCCGAGCAGTGCATGATAGCCACTGCGGAAGGGGACAATGTCGAAGATTAACTCTTCACTTTGGAAATTGTTCGGAGATCCGAAGACCACTTCCAGTGTGATTGAGCCCGTACAATAGGCCTCTACACCTGGTATCACACCTTTAAAGGTGGTTTTGGTGGGTTTGATCCTTGAGGGATCGATGCCCATTTTGTGCACTGTATCCTGATAAAGCAGGTTCAGGCTGCTGCCACCGTCCATAAGGACTCGTGTGAGGTGGAGTCCGTCAATGATTGGGTCAAGGACCAATGCAGCAGAACTGCCATGACGGATACTGGTAGGATGGTCCGTGCGATCGAAAGTGATCAGGAAAGAAGACCATGGCTTGAACTTTGGGGCGACTGGCTCCGTTGCATAGACGTCCCGTAGTGCACGCTTCCGTTCCCGCTTGGGAATATGGGTTGCGTATATCATATTCACCGTTTTCACCTGGGGAAGGAATTTCTTCTGTCCTCCAGTGTTCGGCGGCCGGGGCTCCTCATTGTCATCGCTATGCAGCCCCTTTTCCTTGTTTTCGGCATTCAACTTGCCGGCCTGTTTAAACACCAACATTCTCTCTTGGTGTGGTTGGCTGGTTTATCGGAGGTGCCGTGAATTTGACATGAGCGATCGAGTATGCGGTCCAGACTAGACGAGCCCGGATTGTTTCTTTTGAATGGCTTTTTTCGCTGTCCAGATTTAGAGCCTCTGAATCCGGCGTTGACTGCCGTGTCTTCGGTATTGTTGCCAATGTTCCAACGCTTGTGTCTATTGCGTCGTGGCTTGCCGTTGCTATCTCTAGCGTCTGAATCGCCGGAGTTTTTTGGTGTGATGTTGCTATGAGCCAGCCAGCTGTCCTCGCCCGCGCAAAAGCGGGTCATGAGTGTCGTGAGGCCTGCCATGGACTTTGGCTTCTCTTGGCCGAGGTGTCGGGCGAGCCATTCGTCATGGATGTTATGCTTGAAGACTGCTAAGGCCTCGGCATCTGGACAGTTGAAAATTTGGTTCTTTTTAGTTAGGAACCGAGTCCAGAATTTCCTGGCTGACTCTCCGGGCTGTTGGGTTATGTGACTTAAGTCATCAGCATCCGGTGGTCGCACATAAGTGCCCTGGAAGTTGTCAAGGAATGCGTTTTCCAGGTCCTCCCAACTGCCAATGCAGCTTGCTGGTAGGCTATTCAGCCAATGCCGAGCCGGTCCTGTGAGCTTAAGTGGTAGGTACTTGATGGCATGTAAGTCATTGTCGCACGCCATGTGAATGTGCAGGAGAAAATCTTCAATCCATACTGCAGGGTCTGTTGTGCCATCATATGATTCAATGTTCACGGGTTTAAACCCTTCTGGGAATTCATGATCCATTACTTCATTGGTGAAGCATAGGGGGGTGCGGCGCCTCTATGTCGGGCTACATCCCGACACAATTCAAATGAGTCTGGTCTGTTGTATTCGGCCCGGCCGGTCTTTTGTTTAATGTATCCGGTGTGACGGTCGTCATCACGCGTTGTGGCGCGCCCCCGTGATTCGTAGATCGATCTTGACTGTCCTGCTTTGTTTTCCAATACGTCTCGCAGGTCCTTCGTGTAGCCTTGGTCCTTAATATTATTGTTTGACTGGCGATGGGGTGCGGTCTGGACTTCGGGCTTGTACGCCACTTTGTCTCGGCCACGGGGTGGCCGGTCAGCAGGATCATGCGCTGGTAGTGTGGGCCTTAATGCCTCCTCCTCGAGTTGAGGTAGCAACCTGCACTTTGGGTAACTTTTGGTAGGGCGCTCGAGTCCGTATTCCTTGGTAGCCAGGACCTCGGTCCATCTATTAGTTAGCAGATCTTGATCAGCTTGAAGCTGTTGCTGCTTTTTCTTCAGGCTTTTTGCAGTGGCTATAAGCCGACGCTTGAAGCACTCCTGTTCGACGGGATCCTCAGGCACGATGAATTCTTCATCGCCAAGGCTCACTTCGTATTCGGAGAGAAGCATGTAATTATCATCCTCTGAGTCTCCACCTGTTGCATGTTCCCTGGGGCTAGCTTGCCCATCTTCTTGCTCGGCCTGCTAGAAGCCTGGCTCGACAGGATTGTTTTCGTCTTCGGCACCATCTGGATTGTTATCATCTCTTGTGCCGGTATCACTATTTTTGCTATGGCGGGGCTTGGAGCGGCGCCTATGACGCCGGTGCCTAGATTGCTTCTCCAGGGGATTATCTTCCATTGCCTCATCGCCATTGCCTTCTTTGGGGGTGTCCACCATATATATATATATCATATGATGAGGTGGCTGTCTAGTGCCCTATAGGCGGTGGTTCCTATTCTTCTCCTGCATCGTCGTCCATACCGTCGATGTCTTCGGAGTTGAAGTCAAGCACATCGGTTAAGTCATCGATAGTGGCTATTAAGTGGGTGGTGGGTGGGGAACAAATTTCTTCGTCGTCCGCTTCCCACTCGAGCCGGACATAGTTCGGCCAAGAGTGTCCTGACAAGGAGAGAGATCTTAATGAATTTAGCACATCACCCAAGGGCGAGTGCTGAAAGATATCAGCGGAGGTGAACTCCATGACCGGTGCCCAATCAGATTCGATAGGCACGGACGTACGCGGTTCGGATCCTGTAGCCGGAGACGAGTCCGAGGGTCCGGTGATACCGACCTCATAGGAGGTAGGATCAGTGTTCGGCTCCAACACCGATGAGTGTGCAGCCTCCGTGGCGGGGTCCATCCACCCGTCCTCAGATGGTACAATCTGCTCCGCATTCATTCCCGGCGCCGCCGCAGGCGTGATCTGCCGAACGCCGTCCGATGGCGGATCTAAGTCATGCTCATCGTGTTGTTCAGCGTACCTAACATGGGCTCGAATCCGTCGAAGATCAAATCTCTGTGGATGTCGGCAGTATAGTTCAAGCTTCCAAACTTGACCTGATGGCCAGGGGCATAGCTATCGATCTGCTCCAGATGGCCAAGCAAGTTGGCCCGCTGTCCGAAGCCGCCAAATACGAACATCTGTCCGGGAAGGAAAACCTCCCCCTGGACCGCGTCGTTGAAGATGATTAAAGGAGCCATCTAGCCTTGTCGTGAAGGCATAGTGGAACTCTCAATGAAAGCACCAATGTCGGTGTCAAAACCGGCGGATCTCGGATAGGGGGTCCCGAACTATGCGTCTAAGGCTAATGGTAACAGGAGGCGGGGGACATGATGTTTACCTAGGTTCGGGCCCTCTCGATGGAGGTAATACCCTACTTCCTGCTTGATTGATCTTGATGATATGAGTATTACAAGAGTTGATCTCCCACGAGATTGTAGAGGCTAAACCCTAGAAGCTAGCCTATGATTATGATTGTTATTGTCCTACGTACTAAACCCTCCGGTTATATAGACACCGGAGGGGGCTAGGGTTACACAGAGTCGGTTACAGAGAAGGAGATCTACATATCCGAATTGCCAAGCTTGCCTTCCACGCTAAGGAGAGTCCCATCAGAACACGGGACGAAGTCTTCAATCTTGCATCTTCATAGCCCAACAGTCCGGCCAAAGTATATAGTCCGGCTGTCCGAGGACCCCTTAATCCAGGACTCCCTCACCGGTGCCCAGTGCCAGTTGCTATTTTTTGCTTGTTTTTTATATCGCAGGAAATCAATATCAAACGGAGTCCAAACACCGTGTAACTTTTTGGAGATTTTTTATGGACCACAAGAAAGCCAGTGGGCCAAGGAAGCACCTGGGGGCTTCTCGAGGGGAGCAGCACCCACCAGGGTGCGCCAGGAGGCCCAGGTGCGCCCTGGTGGGTGTTGCCCACCTCGGGCGCTCCCTGAACCGCCTCTTCGCCCTATAAATTCTAAAATATTCTGAAACCCTTCGGGGTAGCCCTATATTAGAAGTTCCGCCGCCGCAATGGCTCTGTATCCACGAGATCCAATCTAGAACCCGTTCCAGCACCCTGCCGGAGGGGGAAATCATCACCGGTGGCCATCTTCATCATCCTGGTGGCCACCATGATGAGGAGGGAGTAGTCCACCCTCGGGGCTGAGGGTTTGTACCAATAGCTATGTGTTTAATCTCTCTCTCTCTCTCTTGTGTTCTTGAGATGTCACGATCTTGATGTATCGCAGGCTTTGTTAATATAGTCGGATCAGATGGTGTTTCCCCTCTCTACCTTGTTGTGATGAATTGAGTTTTTCCCTTTGAGATTTCGTTGTTACCGGATTGAATACTTTTATGGATTTGAGAACACTTGATATATGTCTTACAATTGAATACTCGTGGTGACAATGGGGTATCGTATTCATTCACTTGATATATGTATTGGCATTCAACTCGCGGATTCCCACGGTGCAATTGGGGTAACCTATGCATAGAGGTTGATGCATGTTCTCGTCTTTTGTTTCTCCGGTAGAAATCTTGGGGCACTCTTTGAAGTTCTTTGTGTCGGATTGAGTATTATAAATCTGAATTTGCTTTGGTTTATTTTAGTACGAACTCTAGGATAGATCGAACGGAAATAATAGTGTTGTGTTATTTTAGTACGAACTCTTGAATAGATCGAACAGAAAGAATAGCTTTGAGGTGGTTTCGTACCCTACAAACAATTCCGTCTTATGTTCTCCGCTAGATAGGAACTTTGGAGTGATTCTTCATCGCACTTTGAGGGATGGTTGTATGATCCAACTATGTTAGCATTGTTGAGAGATTGCACTAGTGAAAGTATGCCCCCTAGGCCTCATTTTCCATTATTGCAATACCGTTTGTGCTCATTTTACTATTTACTACCTTGCTGTTTTTTTATTGTTCGCACTACAAGAACTCATATCTACTATCCATACTACACTTTTATCACCATCTCTTTGCCGAACTAGTGCACCTATACCATTTGCCATTATATTGGGTGTGTTGGGGACACAAGAGATTTCTTGTATTTGATTGCAGCGTTGCTTGAGAGAGATTATACTCATCCTATGCCTCCCACGGATTGATAAACCTTAGGTCATCCACTTGAGAGAAAATTGCTACTGTCCTACAAAACTCTGTGCTTGGAGGCCCAACACGTGTCTACAAGAATAAAGTTGCATGGTAGACATCACTTCCCGTCTTCATTGACCGGTACTTGCTTCGTCTCGGCTCGGTCTTTGGAAAACAACGGCTTCTTCTTTGGCGGGGCAGCCCCCGGGCCCTCCTGAGCACTCTCAACACTTGGTCGTGCGGCCGCCGCGTCCTTGAAGGCGAGCATGAGGGCTGCTAGCGCATCCCCAGTGTCTCCTGGCGCGGTGAGGACGCTGCTGCTCCCTCGCATCTTCATGATGTTGTAGCCAGGGTGAGTCACCGCCATGAACTTGGCAAGGGCCGGGTACCCCAGGATGACATTGTACGGGAGCCCGATGCGCGCGATGTCTAAGTGGATGAGCTCGATGCGGTAGTTGTCACGCGTCCCGAAGGTGACGGGGAGAAAAATCTGCCCCACGGGGCAGGTGGAGCCGCCAACCACTCGGGAGAATGGCTTGGTGGGGAGGAGCCGGTCGTGAGGCACATGGAGCAGGCAGAACGCCTCCACAGAGAGGATGTTGAGGCCGGTGCTGCCATCGATGAGGGTCCTGATTACCGCCATGTTGTAGATGGTGGGGTTGCAAAGCATGGGCAACGCGCCTGTGCCGGCCATGGTCTTGGGGTGATCTCTGGCATCGAAGGTGAGGTCAGCCTGGGGTGCCGCCCAGCCCGGAGGGGCCACTCGCAGGGACAGAGGATCCCCATCTAATGGAAGAACTGCTTGGTGTGGCGGTCTGAAGTTGGCGCCTGCAACCCGCCGAGGATGGCGGCGGCGTGGTGCGCCGGAACCGTGAAGTGTGCGGTGAATAACCTGCGCAGCTCCTCCCACAAAGCTACCGAAGACTCTGGTAAGCTGAGCAGACAGGTGTGTGGCATGCCCGCAAGCGGCATGGGGAGCCAGTTGGCCATGACTTTGTCGTCTCCACACGCTCCCCAAATGGCCTCCTCGTACGCCTGGAGGAGCCCCACAGGGTCCGCCGCGCTATCATGGCGCGGTGGCAGCTCCGGCTTGAACTTTCGAGGCCACTGCACCTGTCGCAAGGCGGGGAAAAAGGCCTGGAGGCCCACAGCGCCTCCGAACGTGCCCGGTGGACCAGCGGAAGGAGCGGTGCACGCCGTGGAGGAACGGCGAGGGCGGAGCGTTGTTGATGAAGAGGCCGACCTCCGACACGCCACTACCTGGCGCGCCAAATGTCGAATTCCGGGCTCCGTTGACCCAAGAAAGGTTCGAACTCAGGGGCGTGTGAGAAGACTTAACCTCTCAAGCCGATCGATCCGCTGCTCTCACGACCTAGCTCGACGAACACGACAGAGAAGGACATAGCAGTTACCCAGGTTCGGGCCACCTTGCGGTGTAATACCCTACTCCTGCTTTGTGGTGGATTAGCCTCGCGAGGGGCTGAGGATGAACTAGTACAGGTGGAAGAATAGCCTCAGGAGGCGTGTTCTTGTGACGAGCTCTTGGTGGTTCAATGAGCTGATCACCTGATGAGTCGATCCCTCTCCATGGTGGTGGCTAGGCTCTATTTATAGTGGCCTTGGTCCTCTTCCTCCAAAACTTAGGCGGGAAGGGATCCCACAACGGCCAAATTTGAAGGGGAACAAGAAGAACATCTAATCCTGATGAAAGGTGGTCTTCGCCTGCAAAGCCTCTGAGCGTGACGTCGTGGTGGGCTCGGCGAAGACATCCATCCTGCCGTTCTGGCGGTCTTCGTCTCATTGCACACAAATGGCAACCTTTTGTTGATTCCTTGTGACTCCACACCTGCGCTTGTCTCCTTTGCACCAAAGAAGAAACCTTCCGCTCTGCGCCCACTGGCACGCACCTGGCTTTGGTCGTCATGGCTGATGTCATTTTAGCCTCGTGAGGCTTGGTCTTGCATAAAAATCTCCGCTCCGCTCGGGAGGCCGCCTAAGGAAGCCGCTCCCTCGGGAGGCCTTGATGTCGCCCACCTCGCGAGGGTCTTGTCTTGCTATAGTCGAAGCTGCGCCGTACCAGGCCGTCGATAAAGCCACGTCGTGGGCCGCAGGCGGGTAGATTTGGGTACCCTGGTTCCTTGAACGCCGACAACGGTGTCTAATCTACCCTTTTTTTTATGTTTTTTTAGTTTAAGTTAAGTTTAAATATGCGTTTGAGACCAGTTTGAACAGCTTTAAGTTTATGTTAATGTTTAATTATGTTTTATGTGTGGTTTTTAAAATGAGCGTCCGGCTTTTTTTTTGAGTTCTCAGATGCGATGTGGACAAGTTACGATGCGGCCACGCGTTGGATGCACCGACCGACGGACGTGCAAAACCGTATACGGATGTCCGTTTTGCCGCCCCAAACGGATCGACAGTTGAAGTTGACCTTATAACCTACCGCCGGAGACCTTGACGGTAAGGAAAAAGTTAAATCCCGACTTTTTTTGAAACCGAGGCCAAATTCGGTTAAACTTTACAAAAGAGATAAAAACACTAAATTTGGCCACAGCAAGAGCAAGCATCCTCATCGTCGCCATGGCTACTGGCAACACTGCACTAGTGCACTGTCCCAGGCTGTACCCTGCTCGGCGTCGTTTCGCGATGGCTACGGCTACGGTCCAATGCCGGCAGCCCTGAAAGCAGACCAGTACTTGTACCAATACAATACTGTATTTTGCAAGTGTTGCATGGACTTCACTGTATTGCAATGCCAAAACTGTCGTACTACTGTGTCTTCAAATACTATACTACGTCTCCAAATCTCTCACCAGTGCAATACAACAAGTACAGCTATACGTACAACGAATAAGAAGAAGATATAGTAACACGAGGACAGTATTTTGGAAGTGTCAACAGCTACACCCTCCGCAATTAGGGCCTCCAGCTTCGGAATCTTTTCTATGTTTTGCAAAGACCAACTTGACAAATCAACCGTTTACTTTCTCCAAATATATATATTATAGGACTTGTTTGTGAAGGTCAAATATGCTTCTTCCAAATGGCTGACCTAACTGCTCCCAGTATTTGCTCAAAAAAAAGAAAAAGAAACTGCTCCCAGTACGACGTGTTTGGCTACTAAGAGCAGCGCCCTAAACCCGCCTCATATGTTCTAGGGGCCGCCCGGTCACTGATCGGTCAAGATTTTTTGACCTAGACGGTCCCCTTAAATGGGTCTCAAATGTCTGGACTGACCGACACCCCTTATATCCAGCCAAAATATGGGGCGCATATCGGGACGCCCTGTCGCGCCAGAAGACGCCCGCCATGTCGGGTCCGGCCCACGCCGGCCCATCAGACCCCACATATATTTCACCCTATCCACTCGTCAGATCAAACCCTAACCCCACTCCCCTCCGCCACCCAAACTCGTCCCCGGCGCTATTCGTCCGCCTCCGGCATGGCTGGCAGTGGATCCGAGTCCTACACCTCCAGACCCGTCGACCCCGAGCTCATCTCATGCGGCTCCGAAGAGGAGATGGCCGTCCAGCTTGCACTCCGACGCGCCCGGGAGGAGGCCCGTGCATGACAGCGGTCGGACTCCTTCCATCGGAAATCCATTGAGTCGGCCCAAATGGCGCATGGATCCGGCGCTAGGGCAGGAATCACTGGCTCGCCGGAGGCGGTGCGGTTCTTCTGGCATCCGAACACGGTGGCCGACGAGAACATGGCACGGCGTGCCCGTCGTGCCAGGGCACAGGAGGCGGCAAAAGCCCTCGCGGCGGTGGACATCGGCAAGGCGGAGTCGCATTCTCCGGTGCCCCATTCAGTGCACCAGTCCAGGTGCCGCAACCAGGTCATGGTGGAGTCGCCGGCTCGTCCCAGGACGCTCCATCATCGATATGACGTCCACCGGCACCTAACGGGTTCCGAGTTCCGACAAGGAAGAGTAGGGCATGGGAGACGACGGCGCCTTGAGTCCCGTGAGCCGGCTCGTGTCCCATGCCCTACTCTACCTTGCCGGCAATCGGACCAACACTCTGAGGGGCGCAGCCGGCCGCCGAACATGGCCACGGCGGAGTTGGCCGAGCGTGGAGGGGAACCGGATGAAGCTCCGCTCAAATATCGCTGTGTTGCATTTAATAATATTCACTCCGTTTCAAAATATAGTACTTTCTCTATTCCCGTGCTTTAACTTTGACTATAAATTTAACCAACAAGACCGACTGCAACGGGGGCAATAGTTATACTAGTGAATTCGTATTCAAAAGAAGTTTTCAATTTTTTTTCTCCCGCCGCAGTCGGTCTCGTTGGTTAAATTTATGGTCAAAATTGGACCACGGGAAGCGCGGGCGCACTATATTTTGGATGAATGGAGTATGGATGTGAGGTATCCGGATGTCGACTGCATTTTTTAAGGCATGACCGATCACTGTCCATGGAGGCGTCCACAGACGTTTGAGGTGTTGGATTTGCCAAGTCTGTAGAGCCTCTGGCCTAACCAGCAACCACTGCTCTTCCAAATGGTGCTCTAGTTGCACCAATATCATGCAGTTAGGCAAAATTCCATTTGCTCCTACGTATGTGCCATTAACTCACTGGTGCTTGCCATTAAAGAAGGCCGCAGCTTCCGATAGGATGGGCCTTTGGTCGTAATGGAAGTATCATAATCGGCATCATGCATGCCAACTAGATTTTTTGAATGACGAGGCATATAATTAAATGAAAAAAGAGAGGGTGTGATATCATATCATGATACCATATCATATTAAATGTTGTACTACTTTGTGTAATGCATGAAAATTACTCCCTCCGTTCCTAAATATAAGTCTTTGTAGAAATTTTACTATGGACTACATACGAAGCAAAATGAATGAACCCACACTCTAAAATGCATCTATATACATCCGTATGTGTTTCATAATAAAATCCCTACAAAGACTTATATTTAGGAACAGAGAGAGTATAAGCCAACCTAAGATACTAAGTTATTGGCTGTGTTTGTTTGGGTTTTAGAGAGCAGTTTCCAGTAGAAATAAGCTAAAGCTGTAAGAAACAGCTAAAACGGGGCAGTTTCCGGCTGACAGTCTAAAACGGTTTCAGGCCTTTTTACGTGGTATAGGGCGAAGCGAGGCCAGTTGTGCTTCCACCAAGAAGCTGATTTCCCTCGGTCAAATTTTCACCGACGCCCTTGACAGTTCAGCGCAATTACGAAAGGAATGCCACCGAGCCCTGTTTCAATCGATCCATTCATCTCGTCTCCCTCATCGCAAACCCACGCACGTAGAGAGACAGCGAGAAGGAGAGGAACCTAGGGTTCCGCCGCCGCCGCAAGAGCCGCCAAAAATCTTTTAACACCGAATCAACAAGTTACACTGATCTCAATGCTCTAAGGGCATTCCAGGCTTTTCACCAGCTCACAGTCGTTTTCACAACTGCGTTGCTAAACAGCTAACCTTCACTATAGTTGTTTCCTCAGCACAGCTGTTTTGCCAGCACAGCAAGCCCACAGCTCAATCTGTTGAAACTGAAGCCCAAACAAACACAGCCATTATACTATGCATACAGAGTCTCAGGGTCACATGCACTGAGAAACGCGGAGGAACAGGACAGGCTGCTGCCATACAGTATTGTGTCCCGCCACTGGACAAAAATGCAGGTAGGTACGAGTAGTACCCGTATGATTAGGGCTTCTGGCCATCCCAACCAACCCACTTGTATACTGGAACAGCAATCGGCAATCTTCCTAGTTTTTTCTATTACGTGCTCACATCAACTAGAAGCTTTTTTATATAACGCCAACTCTTTTCATTTTTATTTACTGTCAATCGTTGGCCAGGACACGGGTTTATGCTTAATCCGGTAGTAGTGCGATGTTAGGGCAACTCCAACGCAATGCCCTAATAGTCCGCCCGTATCCGTTCGGGGCTAAACAGACAAAGCAGGTCCTCCAACACGCGGCCACAAACAGACTGCCGTTCATTTTCTTCCACTTTCGACTCATTCCTGACCCAACTTTGGACCGAGTTTGCGGCCGAACGAACACGTACGGATGACCCGTGGCCATGTCCTTCCCTGGCCCGCCCGTCGGGGATGCAGAACCCCCTTTTTCTACCCCCCCTCCCGCTGCAGCCGCACCCCCGCCCCTCTCGTCCCTAGCCGCCACCGCCATTTTTATCAGATGTGCCGCTGTGCAGCTCGGTCGCACGCTCGCCCCTACCCTTGTCGCATCCCCCATTCCTCGACGCCCCGAGCTGCCCAACCCCGGCCATCTGATTTTAGCGCACCCGGTGGTCGGATTTGGAGCGGATCCGACCGGACTTTGAGCTTACCCGGTTGCGGGAGGTCGCGCAGTGCCATGGACAGGTCGGGCACCGGGCCGGAAAGACCCGGCAAGGCCGCAATTCCATGCCGGTATTGACTCCGCCTCTAGCCGCTTGGGTCTACCCCGTCGGCGGTTCGCCGACAAATACATGAACGGCCGTCGTGCGGGCTCGGTGCTGGCCCAAAGGCTCGTCGGTGCACCATTGTCACTCATAAAGTGCGACGACTGCCCAAGAAAGGTCTTGCGCCGTGTGTCTATAATGTCGGAACATCCCGATTGGGTGTTCGTCAAGTGCTCAAACGATGGGGTATGTGCTACTTTAGCTTCGGTTGTGCTCTTGGATTCGACTAGTTTTACTTACTCAAATATTTATTGTGTAGAATGGACGAAACTTTTAGTATTGAGAAGAAGAATACGTTGATATATTGATAGAGCGCAATTTAATATATGTTCGTGCACTTGTTGTTAGAATAGAGGCTAGAGATAAGACTAGATGCGATGAAGCAACGTCTACTTCTTTAGACTCGAAGAAGAAAGAAACACCGCAAGATCGAGCCTCCGTAGATCAACAATGAATGCACCGAGAAGGCAGTAATCCAACTTACGGGAGAAATTATGGAAGTTGGATATTTTCTAGAATGTCTTCTTGTGGTTCTTGTTTTCTTTGGTCTTATTATTCTAGTCAAGATTTGGTGATGTGCTTCAATGTATCAAAAATCAATGATGAAAATAAAGATATGTGTTTGCAAAAACAAAATGTATACGGACGAGATGCGGTCAAAATGCGACCGTGCGTTGGGCACACGGCCGGCGCATCTACAAATCCGGATAGACAAGACCCATTGTCACCACAAGGGGATGAAAAGCGGACGAAACATGCGTTGGAGTTGCCCTTACGTGCACAAACTGAATTTATTAGTAGTATATATCTCTCTTTGTGTGTGAAAGCTTTCTGGATGCTTTGTGTGCTGCCAATCCATGAGCAGGTATAATCGAAAAGGGTGCATCATGCC
>NC_041385.1:673474537-673646704 GCF_002162155.2 Triticum dicoccoides | reverse complement strand
GTATTTTTGATCCTTTCGCAAAAGTTGAGCCAGATCTGTCCCTGGTTCGAAAAAAATTTGGGATCTAACCCTTTTTCTATTGTCAGGTTTGATGGTAGTAGCGTATACCAGCCTATCACTGAGACCTCCGGTAAGCAACTTATCCACATCAGTACAGTGCAGCCCTACTGCCAAGCAAGCTGGCGATATCCCATGCAACCCTACCATCAGGTGCCCGGCGGTAGGTGGATACAAGTACTGTATTTGATACTTAGATTTTTTTTGTTGCATTAGAGCGTGCAACCCTGACGCCAAGGGCCTCGGCGATGGCAGTTATACCCTACCGACATCTACCCCGGCGGTAGGAAAAGGGTCAGATCTAACTCAGTTTTCGCAAAAGGTCAAAACACCAAAATTGTCCCCAGTATGGCATGCAGAAGCAAGTTCTGACGAAGGCGGCTTGGCTATACCAGTAACTACTACTCCATCTGTTCCTAAATATTTGTCTTTTTAGAGATTTCAAATGGAATATCACATACAGATATAAATTGACATATTTAAGAGTGTAGATTCACTCATTTTGTTTCATATGTAGTCACTTGTTAAAATATCTAGAAAGACGAATATTTAGGAACGGAGGGAATAAACGGGTTTTGGATAAGTGAGAATACGGCGGCGCGTCAAGCATCTATGGTTAGTGTTTTTCTTTCAAGGAGGGTTACCCTGCCTCTGCATCTAAGTGATGTGTGTGGCTATATTACTAAACAAAAGGTCTAATTATCCGCAATTCGGTACAAGCTCACAGGGGAGCGAGAGTAAAGTGAAGAAAAAATTGTGCCACAACCGACAAAAAACAGGTCAAGATGACTAAACACGTAGCCTATTATTGGACCGCCATCCAGACCAATTGTTAGTATCCCGTGCTACCGTCTCCCTCCTGTTGCACCCAATAACCATAAGCTCCTTAGCTACCGCAGGACTGAGTAACGACCATGTATAAATCCAGACAGTAGCTCTGTATATGACCTGTAAAAAATTTAATAAGAGTTTGTTTCTTAAATATCATGTCATTTCTGCATTAACAGATAGCATCTCGGGTGGTAGGTGCGATATAAGCCAACGGGTGGCTTATCATTGTGGGAGCCAATAAGACATCGCCGGTGCCTGGAAATGGAATAAGGCGAAGACGTGCACGTTGGCGAATCTTACCCAGGTTCGGGGCTCTCCTAGGAGATAACATCCCTACTCCTGCTCTGCGGGGTCTCTGCATGATCACTAGATCAGAACAAGTGGCTACAAGAGGCTCCTTGAGCTGTTTTTGCTAGAGGAAGAAGAAGGGCAAGGCTAGCTCTCCTCTTCTCTCTATGTGGTGTGTGAAACTCTAAGAGATCAACCCTTTGCATGGGTGCCTTGGGGGGTTTATATAGGCCTACCCCCCCAGGGGTACAATGGTAATCCGGCTGGATGTGGGTTCATGCAGTCAGTGTCTGTAGTCGCCTTCTCTGCCGGCCGCTGGGGCCCACCGACTGGTGGGTCCCGCCCCGCTGCCGGCCCCTTGGCCGACAGGCTGGGCCCACCACCTAAGGGTCTTGACGGCTGCTGGTTCCTGTAGCCTCGCTCCTGGTGACGATGGCTTTGTCGGGGTCAGCATGACTACAGTGCCGCTGTCTCGCGGGCTTTCACTGTAGCCTTACCCCATCTTATCTGTTTAATGGTGCACAAACTTCCAGGGTGGGGGTGGGCCGACTGTTGGGAGCCGGCCTCCCCCCAGGCCGACTAGTGGAGCTCGGCAGCCTGTTGGTATCTCATTGGACGGAGGGGCCCGCCGCCCGCGGGCCGTACTGACAGTCTATCGTGGGTGATGTCATGGGCAACATGGCAACAGTGCCGCGTCGGACAGGGAGTGGCCGTCCCGTACGGCGCATTATGGCCACGCTCGCTCCGAGATTCGGGGGTGGCAGGCTTCAATGTAGCCACGCCCTGTCTTATCGCCGTTATGTGGGTGCAAACTTTGACGGTGTGAGCTGGGCCGCCTGCTAGGATCCGGCCCTCTGGCAGCCGGCTGCTAGGAGTCGTCCCTCGTCGAGTGGGCTCGCAGAGCCTTGCCGCCTTCCGAAGCCGGCCGATGGGACAGCCGGCCAGGAGAAGGTGGCCCTGCATCTTGGATGTTTGAGGTCTCAGTCGGCCCGGCATTTTTTGAAGAGCTAGGGGGAGCTTGCTAGGCTACCCGTGGTCATTTACTCCGACAGTAGTCCCCGAAGCTGGTCGGGCTTCACAGCTGAAAGGGGGACGAGAAGCCGGGGCAGCTTCCTATCTTGAAGAGCCAACAGCTAGGAGCCGGCCTCGATCAGACGTGCCGTCTGGAAAGATTTTGGAGTCCGAAGGCGGGAACCAGCTGGCGCGCGCGCGGGGCGGCGGGCCGGCCACCCGCCATCCGCGTGCCACGTGGTACCATTCGGCGGGCCCAGCTTGCCAGCCCATGCGTGCGACGGGACGCCGCTGCAGGCTGGGGCCCGCCACTACCACGCCTCGGCCCATGCGCGGATCCTCTGTGGCCGAGGCGGGCAGTTGGCATTCCAGCGACAATTATTGCACTCTTTTAAGGCATAATAATCGCGGGTCATGGGGGAGTGGGCGCAGTTAATCCCACGCCCCCCATGTCCCGCCCCCTCGGCTTCGTCGCACCGTGGCTATAAGTAGGGGGAGGCAGGGGAGCAGCAGACGCACGCACGCTCGCCTCCTACTCCGTCATTTCCTTCTTCGTCTTCTCTCTGTGGTCGCCGTTGCTCGCTGTTGCACCGCTACTCCGGCCACCTTGCTATGCCGCAGCCTCGCCGCTACAGGGTCGTGCTCTTGCCATCTCCGCGCCTTCTCCGTTGACCTCTCGCCGTCATGGCGCGCGCCGGAGCCCGTGACGGCTCCAACGTGCACGAAGATCACATTGACTTCCTTTGCAAGACGCGGCGCCTGCCCGGCGAGGAGTACGCGCCGGAGTGGGAGATCTTGCCGGCACCGGAGGAGGGCGAGCGGGTCATCTTCCGCTCGCACTGCCTATGCGGCCTTGGCCTGCCGGCGAGCGGCTTCTTCCGCTCCTTCCTCGACTTCTACAATCTTCAGCCGCACCACCTCACCCCGAGCACGGTGGTGCTACTATCCGCCTTCGTCACTCTGTGTGAAGGCTTCCTCGGCGTCCTCCCCACCATTGAGCTTTGGGGGGAGTTCTTCTACTCCAAGCTCGGCACCACCGTCAAGAGCATGTCGGCTCAATGCAGCGCCTTCGTCGCAGTGCGGAGGTCGGCGGCCGACAACCCCTTTCCACCCATCACGCTGATCTAGTCGGTGAAGATGTGGCAACAGTCGTACTTCTATGTGAAGAGCATTTTCCCGCAGGGCGACTGGGTCAACCTGCCAGCTTACGCAGTCAGCTCGCTGACTGGGAAGTGGCCCAACTGGTCCTATCGGGCCAGGTCGCTATCACCTTCCGGAGCCGCCGCCGTCGCGCGGCTCCGGGTGCTGATCAAGTCGGAGGGCCTGACCGGGCCCGACTTGCTGACTGCCTTCGTACCGCGCCGGGTGCTCCCGCTCCAGGGCCGCTGTCAGATGAGCGAGCACCTCGACCCAAGCCGGCTGTGCACCAAGGAGATGCCTCAGCAGAGGTAGCTCACATGGTGAACTACCTTGCAAACTGCAAGCTTACGAAGGAGTGGCAGTTCGGCAAGGAGCCGTATTCACGCGCTGATCCCCCGCCTATGGTAAGTTTTCTTTTCTTCTCTTTTTTCTTCTGTTGCCGAGTTCTTCTTGGCTGACCTGACCAATCGAATTGCCTAACAGAGCCCGCTCCTCCAGCCGGCAGCCGACGCTGCGGGGCCGGAGCGCAAATATCTCCCCGACCGGACGGAGAATGATATGGACGACGTCGACTTGGGGGCGACCGCCTTGGATGACGAAGCCATGAGAGGAGGCGGTGAGGCAGGCGGCTCAGGGCTCGGAGCCGGCCTCGAAGATTGACCGGACGACGATGAGGGGGAAGTCGCTCCGTGCCGCCAGCTAGCGTCGGACCAGCAGGGCACGAGCTCGTCTGCCGCGCCGGCTGCCCGAGGCGGCGCACATAAGCGCCGGGCCGAGCCGATCCTGTTCGGCAGCCGACCGAAGAAGCCCAAGGGCTCAGTTGCGGCGACCAAGCGGGACGAAGCGTCCGTGAAGGCCACCCGCTTCCGCAAGGTGGTGAAGGGGTCGCAGATGGTTTCTGCGTAAGTGCCGACTCTCGCACGTGTTCTTTCTTCCTTCTTGTCAGTTTTCTTCTGACCTTTCTTTGCCTTGGCTTGGAAACAGGGCTCCACTTTCTCTTGAGCGGACTGCCGCCGCCTCCGTGGTTGGGGCGACGGGAGGCTCCACCAGCGTGCACCGCATGGACCCTCATGCCGAGCTTTAGGCGGCGACGGAGCGGAACACGCGGGAGGCGCGGGAGGAGCGGGAGGCGGAGCAGCAGAAAGCGGCTGCCGCCAAGGAAGCGCAGGAGGCGACGGAGGAGGCGGCGAGGGCGCAGGCCGACTGCTACGTCTCGAGCTTGCGTTGGTTTTCCTCGAAGAGGAGAGGGTGATGCAACGCAGTAGCGTAAGTATTTCCCCCAGTTTTTGAGAACCAAGGTATCAATCCAGTAGGAGGCTTCTCAACAAGTCCCACGAACCTACACAAACACACAAAGAACTCGCAACCAATGCGACAAAGGGGTTGTCAATCCCTTCACGGCCACTTGCGAAAGTGAGATCTGATAGAGATAATATGATAAGATAAATATATTTTTGGTATATTATAATATAGATGCAAAAAAAATTAAAGATGCAAATAAAAGTAGATTGGAAGCAAATATGATAAGAGATAGACCCGGGGGCCATAGGTTTCACTAGAGGCTTCTCTCGAGAGCATAAGTTTTATGGTGGGTGAACAAATTACTGTCAAGCAATTGATAGAAAAGCGAATAATTATGACGTTATCTAGGTATGATCATGTATATAGGCATCACGCCCGCAACAAGTAGACCGACTCCTGCCTGCATCTACTACTATTACTCCACACATTGACCGCTATCCAGCATGCATCTAGAGTATTAAGTTCATAAGAACGAAGTAACGCATTAAGCAAGATGCATGATGTAGAGGGATAAACTCAAGCAATATGATATAAATCCCATCTTGTTATCCTCGATGGCAACAATACAATACGTGTCTTGCAACCCTTTCTGTCACTGGGTAAGAGCACCGCAAGATTGAACCCAGAGCTAAGCACTTCTCCCATGGCAAGAAAGATCAATCTAGTAGTCCAAACCAAACCGATAGTTCGAAGAGACTTGCAAAGATAACTCAATCATATAAAAGAATTTAGAGAAGATTCAATTAATATCCATAGATAAATCTGATTAAAAAACCCACAATTCATCGGATCTTGACAAACACACTGCAAAAAGAGGTTACATCGAATAGTTCTTCACAAGAGAGGGGAAGAACATTGTATTGATATCCAAAAAGACAGAAGAAGCCATCTAGCTAATAACTATGGACCCGTAGGTCTGTGGTAAACTACTCACAACTCATCGGAGAGGCAAGGATGTTGATGTAGAAGCCCTCCATGGTCGATTCCCCCTCCGGCAGAGTGCCGGCGAAGGCTCCAAGATGGGATCTCGCGGATACAGAAGGTTACGGTGGTGGAATTGTGTTTCGGGTGGCTCTTGGATGTTTTTGGGGTACGTAGGCTTATATAGGAGGAAGAAGTACGACGGTGGACGCCCGAGGGGCCCATGAGACAGGAGGCGCACCCTACAGGGGGGCGCGCCCTCCTATCTCGTGGGAGCCTCGGCTGCTTCTTGACTTGCACTCCAAGTCCTCTGGATCACGTTCGTTCCAAAAATCACGCTCCCGAAGGTTTTATTCCGTTTGGACTCCGTTTGATATTCCTTTTCTTCGAAATATTGAAATAGGCAAAAAAACAGCAATACGGGTTGGGCCTCCGGTTAGTAGGTTAGTCCCAAAAATGATAATAATGTATAAAATAAAGCCCATAAACATCCAAAACAGGTAATATAATAGCATGGAACAATCAAAAATTATAGATACGTTGGAGACGTATCAAGCATCCCCAAGCTTAATTCCTGCTCGTCCTCGAGTAGGTAAATGATAAAAACAGATTTTTTGATGTGGAATGCTACCTAGCATAATTCTCAATGTAATATTCTTTATTGTGGCATGAATGTTCAGATCCAAATGATTCAAGATAAAAGTTCATATTGACAAAAGAAATAGTAACACTTCAAGCATACTAATCAAAGCAATCATGTCTTCTCAAAATAACATGGCAAAAGAAAGTTCATCCCTACAAAATCATATAGTTAGGCTATGCTTCATTTTCGTCACACAAAGATGTTCCCAACTTCTATACCCCCGATGACAAGCCAAGCAATTGTTTCGTACTTAAATAATCTCAAACTTTTTCAACCTTCACACAATACATGAGCGTGAGCCATGGATATAGCACTATGGAGGGGAATAGAATAATGATTGGGGATTGTGTGGAGAAGAAAAAAGGAGAAAGTATCACATTGACGAGGATAATCAACGGGCTATAGGAATGCCCATCAATTGATGTCAACATGAGGAGTAGGGATTGCCATGCAACGGATGCACTAGAGCTATAAATGAATGAAAGCTCAACAAAATAAAACTAGTGGGTGTGCATCCAACTTGCTTGCTCATGAAGACCTAGGGCATTTGAGGAAGCCCATCGTAAGAATATACAGGCCAAGTTCTATAATGAAAAATTCCCACTAGTATATGAAAGTAACAACCTATGAGACTCTCTACATGAAGAACATGGTGCTACTTTGAAGCACAATATATGGAAAAAGAGATAGTAGCATTGCCCTTTTTATTTATTTTCTTCTTTTTTTTCTTTTTTATTTTTTTTCTTTTCTTTTTTTCTTTTGGCCTTCCTTTTTTTGGCCTTTCTTTTTTTTCTTTTTGGGCAATGCTCTAATAATGATGATCATCATACTTCTATTGATTACAGCATATGAATTATAACTCGAAACTAGAACAAGATATGACTCTATATAAATGCCTCCGTCGGTGTACCGGGATGGTGCAATGAATCAAGAGTGACATGTATGGAAAATAATGCATGGTGGCTTTGCCACAAATATGATGTCAACTACATGATCATGCAATGGCAATATGACAAAAGTAATGTATATCATGATGATGATGAACGAAATGGTGGAAAGTTGCATGGCAATATATCTCGGAATGGCTATGGACATGCCATAAATAGGTAGGTATGGTGGCTATTTTGAGGAAGATATAAGGAGGTTTATGTGTGATAGAGCGTATCATATCACGGGGTTTGGATGCACCGGCGAAGTTTGCACCAACTCTCAACGTGAGAAAGGGCAATGCACGGTACCGAAGAGGCTAGCAATGATGGAAAGGTAAAAGTGCGTATAATCCATGGACTCAACATTAGTCAAAAGAACTCATATACTTATTGCAAAAATTTAGAAGTCATCAAAAATCAAGAACTACGCGCATGCTCCTAGGGGGATAGATTGGTAGGAAAAGACCATCGCTCGTCCCCGGCCGCCACTCGTAAGGATGCACAAGCCAGGTACACTTCATGTTTCAAATTTGTTACACAACTTTAACCATATGTGCATGCTACGGGACTTGCTAACTTCAACACAAGTATTCTTTAAATTCATAATCACCCAACTAGCATGACTTTAATATCACTACCTCCATATCTCAAAACAATTATCAAGTATCAAGTTGATCATAGCATCCAATTCACTTCATATGATAGTTTTTATTATACCCAACTTCGATGCTCATTATTCTAGGACCAATTCATAACCATAGCAAATACCATGCTGTTCTAAGAGACTCTCAAAATAATATAAGTGAAGCATGAGAGACTAGCAATTTCTTCAAAATTAATCCACCGCCATGCTCTAAAAGATACAATTGAAGCACTAGAGCAAAAACTATCAAGCTCAAAAGATATAAGTGAAGCACATAGAGTATTCTATCAAATCCTTAGCAAATAGGATTCTCACAAAAGGTGTGTTACATCAAGGATGATTGTGGTAAACTAACAAGCAAATACCAATATAATACACGACGCTCCAAGCAAAATACATATCATGTGGTGAATAAAAATATAGCCCCAAGTAAAATTACCAATGAACAAAGACGAAAGAGGGGATGCCTTCCCGGGGCATCCCCAAGCTTAGGATTTTGGCTATCCTTGAATATCTTGGGGTGCCTTGGGCATCCCCAAGCTTAGGCTCTTGCCACTCTTTATTCCATAGTCCATAAAAGCTTTACCCAAAACTTGAAAACTTCACAACACAAAACTCAACAGGAAATCTTATAATCTCCGTTAGTGAAAGAAAACAAAACCACCACATAAGGTACTGTAATTAAATATTTATTTATTTATTTTGGTGTTTAAGCTACTGTATTCCAAGTTCTCTATGGTTTATAAATTATTTTACTAGCCATAGATGTATCAAAATAAGCAAACAACACACGAAAAACAGAATCTGTCAAAAACAGAACAGTCTGTAGCAATCTGTAACTAAAGCAAACTTCTGGAACTCTAAAAATCCTACCAAAATAGGAAGTCCTAAACAATTTGTTTATTGATCAGCAGCAAAAAGAATCAATGCAAAAGCCCGTTCCTGTGGTTTATTGAATTGTTTCTGGTGAGCGCAAAGTTTCTGTTTTTCAGCAGAATCAAATCAACTCATATCATAGGTTATCCTATAGGTTCTACTAGGCACAAACACTAAATAAAACATGAAAACACATTTCAACAGAAAGTAGAAACAAAATTTAACACTAAAGAGGAACTAAAACAGAATATATAAAGAAAATTGGGTTGCCTCTCACTAGCGCTATCGTTTAACGCCCCTAGCTAGGCATAAAACCGAAGATAGATCTAACGAGTGCCATCTTTGGAACTTGATAAGGAAAAAGAGGATCTCCTTTCTATGGCATTCATCCTTCTATTCAGGGTAAGAACATTGCCATTAATGGATGAAGTGAGATTAAGCATGTTACGGAAATTTGCATCTAAGCTAGACTTCATTTCTTTGATAATTTCATTTTGATAAAAGCACAAGAGAGTAGTTGATTCAACTTTATCATTTAAAGCATGCCCAAATATGGTTTTCATTTTTCCATAGGTATCTATAGAGTCCCCTTCAAGAAAACCTTCTTCAAAAATAGAATCAAGAACTTGTTTGAAAGAAGTGGGCAAGCCAACATAGAAACTTTTTAAGTAAACATCAATTTTATATTGTGGCACATAGCTAGCCCGAGTCCTTAATAACCTATCCCAAGCATCTTTTAAAGATTCATCAAGCAAATAGCGAAAAATTCCGGAGTCATCTTCATTAAAATCATTTAAGATCTCATTTGTGACCCCAGTGGGTCTTTCCATAGCATCATTGTTTATGAGCTTAGAGAGGATAGAGGGGTTATCCAAGGCACTAGAACTCGGGAGAAATCCCTTAGTTCTTTTTGATTCGGCCATGGCAACGGGAAGGCAAACAAAAAGAAGAAAAGGAGATTGGGAAAGAGAGGGCGAATAAAACAGCAAAGGTGAAGTGTGGGAGAGGAAAACAAGAGGCAAATGGCAAATAATGTAAATGCGAGGGAGATGAGTTTGTGATGGGTACTTGGTATGTCTCGACTTGAGCGAAGACCTCCCCAGCAACGGCACCAGAAATCCTTCTTGCTACGTCTTGAGCTTGCGTTGGTTTTCCTTGAAGAGGAGAGGGTGATGCAGCATAGTAGCGTCAGTATTGCCCTCAGTTTTTGAGAACCAAGGTATCAATCCAGTAGGAGGCTTCTCAACAAGTCCCACGAACCTACACAAACACACAAAGAACTCGCAACCAACGCGACAAAGGGGTTGTCAATCCCTTCACGGCCACTTGCGAAAGTGAGATCTGATAGAGATAATATGATAAGATAAATATATTTTTGGTATTTTATAATATAGATGCAAAAAAAGTAAAAGATGCAAATAAAAGTAGATTGGAAGCAAATATGATAAGAGATAGACCCGGGGGCCATACGTTTCACTAGAGGCTTCTCTCGAGAGCATAAGTTTTACGGTGGGTGAACAAATTACTGTCAAGCAATTGATAGAAAAGCGAATAATTATGACGTTATCTAGGCATGATCATGTATATAGGCATCACGTCCGCAACAAGTAGACCGACTCCTGCCTGCATCTACTACTATTACTCCACACATCGACCGCTATCCAGCATGCATCTAGATTATTAAGTTCATAAGAACAAAGTAACGTATTAAGCAAGATGACATGATCTAGAGGGATAAACTCAAGCAATATGATATAAACCCCATCTTGTTATCCTCGATGGCAACAATACAATACGTGTCTTGCAACCCTTTCTGTCACTGGGTAAGAACACCGCAATATTGAACCCAAAGCTAAGCACTTCTCCCATGGCAAGAAACATCAATCTAGTAGGCCAAACCAAACCGATAATTCGAAGAGACTTGCAAAGATAACTCAATCATATAGAAGAATTCAGAGAAGATTCAATTAATATCCATAGATAAATCTGATCATAAACCCACAATTCATCAGATCTTGACAAACACACCACAAAAAGAGATTACATCGAATAGTTATTCACAAGAGAGGGGAAGAACATTGTATTGAGATCCAAAAAGATAGAAGAAGCCATCTAGCTAATAACTATGGACCCGTAGGTCTGTGGTAAACTACTCACAACTCATCGAAGAGGCAAGGATGTTGATGTAGAAGCCCTCCGTGGTCGATTCCCCCTCTGGCAGAGTGCCGGCGAAGGCTCCAAGATGGGATCTCGCGGATACAGAAGGTTACGGTGGTGGAAATTGTGTTTTGGGTGGCTCCTGGATGTTTTCGGGGTACGTAGGCTTATATAGGAGGAAGAAGTACGTCGGTGGACGCCCGAGGGGCCCACGAGATAGGGGGGCGCGCCCTACAGGGGGGCACACCCTCCTATCTCGTGGGAGCCTCGGCTGCTTCTTGACTTGCACTCCAAGTCCTCATGATCACGTGCGTTCCAAAAATCACGCTCCCGAAGGTTTCATTCCGTTTGGACTCCGTTTGATATTCCTTTTCTTCGAAATACTGAAATAGGCAAAAAAACAGCAATACGGGTTGGGCCTCTGGTTAGTAGGTTAGTCCCAAAAATGATAATAATGTATAAAATAAAGCCCATAAACATCCAAAATAGGTAATATAATAGCATGGAACAATCAAAAATTATAGATACGTTGGAGGATGCTATAGCCATGGCGCAGGCGGAGGAGACCTTGCGCAACCAGCCTCCGTAGCTCGTCATCCCCTCCGCTCTGTGGCGCCTGAGATCCCGGTGGTGCCGCCAGAGGGAGCCGGCGGCGACTAGCCGGTGATGGAGAGGGAGGAGGGCGGTGTTGTCGCTCCGGAGAAGGAGGCGGCTTGAAACTTCTTAGTAGGCTTCGAGTGCTAACTTGTCCTTGTTTGTTTGCCTGTCCCTTTTTGTAGGACTATCATAACCTCCGTGTGTCTGCCTTCAACTCCCACACCCGGGAGCTGACTCAGAAGACCGCCGACTTGTCTGAGAGCCGGAGTAAGTGCTCCATCTTCTATCTCTCATGGGGGCACGTCAGCGCACCCACTGGGTGTAGTCCCCGAGATTCGGGCTGACTGCTGAGCAGTCGGGCCGGATCTTTCCTGGCGACTTCTTTCTTATTGCTTTTTCTTCTTTGCCATCTCTGCAGAGGCCAACGCCGACCTGCGACAGCAGCTGGGTGAGGCCCAGACCGCCCTGCGCATCAAGGAGGCCGAGTGCAACACCTTGGCTCAGGAGCGCGACCTCCTAGCCAAGAAGTTGGCCGACTAGGAGGAGAGCCACAAGGCGGCCTTGAAGGCGGTGAAGGACAGCAAGGCTACCTTCCAAGCCGAGTACGAGACCGAGGCGGCGAACTGGGCCGAGTCGAAGCAGGTGCTGAGTGATGGCTATTGCTAGATCGAAGACCTGGTTGATGGTAAGCCGCCTTCCTCTTCGTCCCTTTGTTCGCCGTCTGCTTCTTGGTCCGACTTCTCACTCTGTGGTTTTTCTTTTCTTCTTCGTGCAGAGTACTTCCCCGGCTACTCTGTTGCCGCCATCCAAGTCGTTGAGGCCCATCGCAACGCGCAGAGGCAGGCTGGTGCTGAGATTGCGCCGGATGCTCGCCGGTCGCTCAAGGAGCAGCTCCTGGCCATCCAAGCTCGTCTCCAGCCGGCTCATCGTTTGCTCCGCTGCCTTCAGCGCGCTAGAGCCCAAGTGATGTCCGCCCTCTGGCCTGGCGAAGTGATTCCCCGCACCCCCAGTCGGACTACCGATTGGCTGGAGGTGGCGGCTGGCCGCTTCGAGGCCTGGAAGGCTTCTGCAGCTCGGGCAGGTGCCAGGCGGGCACTAGAGTTTGTCTGAGCGTGGTATCCCGGGCTGAACTTGACCCAGCTGGCCACATGGTGGCAGGAGGCCAACGAGGAGCTGGAGGCGGTACAGCCGGCTATCATCCAGCGCGCCTTAGCGCTCGCCGAGTACACCAACACCAGCGCCTTTGTCCCCGAGCTAAACGACTATTGCGTTGCTCTGCCGGAGGAGTGGTTTGGGCCGAACCCCGCGGATGGCGAGGACTCGGCGGAGGATATCGACTCCAACGACGAGGGTAAGGAGGTTGAGGAAGAGGACAGTGAAGATGTCGCGTCGGATGGTGGAGCAGCCGATCAGCCTCAGCTTGACCGTGCCTCTAGCAACGAGGCACGCGCGAGTGCGCCGCCTGCCGCTGGTGATGATCAAGCCGAGACTCGCCAGCCGGCCACTCCTCCAGCCAGCACCGCCATCTCCACGGACCTGTCCAGCTCGCACGTTGCACCCTTGGCCTGAGCTGCCATCTTTATCTTTGCTATCTTGTTCGTTACTAAACAATACTTATTGAATTCGTGCAGTTCCACCCACTGGGGTGTATTCAGACTAAGTTGAATGCCAGCCCTTCGAAGGCCTTTTGTGTAAATATAATCTTGCGTGTGTTTGGCTTCCGACTGTGCTTGCTTTTCATCTTTTCTGGATGTTTCCTCTGCCGCCCTCCCTTGGTCGCCGCCTTCCCAGTCGGACAACTGCTCTGTAGTCTGTGGCTGGGAAAGTATTTGGCTGTGTGGGAGGGAAAGTACTTTAGCTTTCTTAGATTGTATCAAGGTGAGTGGGAAGTCGGCCAGCCAGCTGCTTAACGTTCGGTTGGCAGGGTGGGGAGCCGGCTTGTGTTATGTAAGACCATTGGTCCTTAGCCGTTTTTCGTGTGGGTATCTTTTCCTGCCTTTAACTCTTGCCAGTCGGATAGTTGACTCTGCGAGCTGCGACTTTCGACAAGAGGGGGCTTAGGTGCTGGCACACTACTTGTCTGACTGCAGGTGGAACTTAACATAATTCAAGGCGGCAAGTCCCCGGGCCGACTGGTCGAACCCGGTGCCGGACAGAAGAACAAATGTAGTAACACATTCATAGGTGTGATACTCATCATATAGATAAAAAGAGGTTAGTCCGCGAGTGCTCCTCGGGGAGCCCGATGTCTTGTACTTAATACAAAAGATAGCATGGTACATACTGCATTTAACTGTAAAATCTTCGGAGGAGATTGGTGTTCCATGGTCATTCCGACTCCTTGCCGGAATCACCTCTCTTGCGCGCCTTGGGCTTCTGTGCGTCGCTCAGGCAGTAGGAGTCATTGCCCAAGGCCTTGGTGATGACAAAGGGGCCTTCCCAAGGGGCTGAGAGCTTGTGCTGGCCGGCTGTTCGCTGGATCAGCCGGAGCACAAGATCACCTCTTGGAAGGATCTTCGCTTGACCTTCGGTTGTGGTAACGGTGCAAACCCTACTGGTAGATGGCGGACCGGCTGAGTGCTAACAGCCGGCCCTCTTCTAGCAGGTCAACGCTGTCTTCTCGTGCTTCCTTGTACATGGTGACTCGAGGTGAGTCGAAATCGATGTCAGTTGGGATGACAGCCTCGGCACCATATACAAGGAAGAAGGGAGTGAAGCCGGTTGACTTGTTCGGGGTGGTACACAAGCTCCAGAGGACGGCCGGCAGCTCCTCGAGCCAGCAGCTGGCTGAGCGCTCCAGTGGTACGACCAGTCGGGGCTTGATGCCGGACAGGATGGGGCCGTTTGCTCGCTCGACTTGGCCATTTGACTAAGGATGGGCAACGGATGCTAAGTCCAGTCGGATGCCCTGTGTCGCACAGAAACGTGCCAATGCTCCTCTGGCAAAATTCATGCTGTTGTCAGTGATGATGCTGTGTGGTATGCCATACCGGGTGGTGATGTCCGCAATGAATGTCACAGCAGTCGGCCCATTCAGCTGCTTGATTGGCTTTGCTGCAATCCACTTGGTGAACTTGTCCAACGGCGACAAACAAGTGTGTCATGCCGCCGCGTGCCATCTTGAATGGGCCCACCATATCTAGTCCCCAGACGACAAAAGGCCAGGTGAGGGGGGTGGTCTTGAGTGCAGAAGCCGGCAAGTGTTGCTTGGAGCTGAAAACTTGGCACCCTTCGCAGTGTTTGATCAACTCTTTGGCGTCTTCCAAAGCAGTCGGCCAGAAGAAACCATGGCGGAAAGCTTTAGAGATGAGTGATCTTGAGGCCGCGTGGTGGCCGCACTCGCCTTGGTGGATATATTTGAGGATTGCAATGCCCTTCCCTATCTCGACGCAGCGCTGGAAGACTCAAGTGACACTGCGCCTAACGAGTTCTCTGTTCGCTATTGTGTATGCTCCGGCTCAGCGTTGGACTTGTCTTGCCGAGATCTCGTTAGTCGATAGCTCTCTGTTCACCAGAAAGTTGAGGATGGGTTGGTCCCATGATGGAGCTGCGATTTCTTCTATTGCCAACACGACTACTGCGACCAGGGCAGGTGTGTTGGGTGGTGAAGAGTTGGAGTCGGCCACCGCCTGCTATGTCGTCGTAGTCCCCGGGCCGACTGCTGCAGTCCCCGGGCTGGGTTCTGAAGTCCCCAAGCCGGGTTCTGAAGTCCCCAAGCCGAGTTCTGAAGTCCCCAAGCTGGGTGCGACTACAACAGTCCCCGAGCCGCCTGCCGAAGTCCCCGAGCCGCCTGCTGGGTTCCCCAAGTCAGATCCGACTACTTTAGGGTCAGGCGGCATGAAGGTGGAGTCTGATTCTGGAGACGACCTGACAGACGGCTTGAGGAGGCGCTGGAGGGAGACACCGGTTGGTATAGCTTGCCGAGTGGAGCCGATTCGTGCCAGGGCATCTGCTTGCTCGTTGTCGGCCTGTGGCACGTGGAGAAACTCGCACCCTTCAAAGTATCCACTAAGCTGCTGAACAAGGAAGCGGTAGCTCTCCATGTTTGCGTCCTTGGCATCCCAATCGCCAGATGATTGCCGGATCACCAAGTCTGAGTCGCCATAGCACAGGATCCGACGGATGCCAAGTTCTTTGGCCAGCCGGAGCCCATGTATGAGCGCCTCGTACTCGGCCACGTTGTTGGAGGCGGCAAAATGGATTTGCAACGTGTATCTGAGCTTGTCGCCTTGGGAGAGGTGAGGACGATGCCGGCTCCCAAGCCGGTGCGCATCTTGGATCCGTTGAAATGCATCCGCCAATGGGTGGAGTCGGGTGCTGGCGGCAGGTATTGGGTCTCGGCCCAGTCGACAAGGAAGTCAGCCAGCACTTGGGACTTGATTGCGGTGCAAGGCTGGTAGAAGATGGTGTAAGGGGCCAGCGCAATGGCCCACTTGGCCACCCGGCCAGATGCATCTCGGCTGCCTATGATCTCAGCAAGCGGGGTAGTGCAAACGACCGTGATGGGTGCTCTTGAAAGTAGGGCTTCAGTTTCTTGGCGGCAAAGTACATGCCATAGCACATCTTCTGGTAGTGGAGGTAATTCTGCTTTGAGGTTGACAACACTTCGCTCAAGTAATACACCGACCTCTGGACCAGCTGAGCTCGGCCTTCTTCTTTGCGCTGAACCACGATGACAGTGCTGACCACCCGGCTAGTTGCGACAATGTAGAGGAGCATGGGCTCTTTTTCAGTCGGTGCCGCCAGGACAGGCGGCGTGGTCAGCATCTTCTTCAACTTGTGAAAAGCTTCGTCCGCCTGATCGTTCCACTCGTAGTGAGTGGATTTTCTCATGAGCTGATACAAGGGGAGAGCCTTCTCTCCTAGCCGACTGATGAAGCGGTTGAGCCAAGCCAGGCACCCAGTGAACTTTTGCACATCTCGAAGCCGGGTGGGAATCTCCATCCTTTCTATGGCCTTAATCTTCACTGGGTTGCACTCAATACCGCGTTCAGAGACCTGAAAGCCTAGGAGCTGGCCAGCTGGCACTCCGAACACGCATTTCTCCTGGTTGAGCTTGATCTGAAATCGACGCAAGTTGTCAAATGTTTCTTTGTGATCTTCTAGCAGGGTGCCGCGCTTCTCTGTCTTCACAACAATATAGTCTACGTAGACGTGGGCATTTCTCCCGAGTTGCTTGAGGAGGCATTTCTGCATGCAATGCTGAAAACTGGCACCGGCATTTCTCAAGCCGAATGTCATAGTTAGGTAGCAGAAAGCTCTGAATGGTGTGATGAAGGCGGTCTTCAAGCGGTCGGCTGGATCCAACTTGATCTGATGGTAACCTGAGTAGGCATCCAAGAAACTCAGCAGCTCGCATCTGGCTGTGGAGTCTCTCACTTGATCAATCCGGGGCAAAGCAAACGGATCTTTGGGGCAAGCTTTGTTGAGGCTGGTATAATCTATACACATATGCCATTTCTTGTTCTTCTTCAGTACAAGGATGAAAGTGCAACTAACCCTAGGTGGTTTTGGTAATTCCTAACAACATATAGCTCATTGAGCTAATACTATTCCAAGACAAATATTTCAGGAAAGCTCAATGAATGGCATGGCATGGATGAGGAAAGTGGATCCCTCAAAATACTAAGGATAAAAGGATTGGCTCAAGCTCAAAAGCTCAAGACTCTACATTTTACATTTTAGTGATCCAAGATCACATTGAGTCTATAGGAAAAGCCAATACTATCAAGGACGGATAAGGTGTTGTTTAATGAGTTTCTTGCTCCACAGTGCTTAGTGATATGCTCCAAAAACCCTCAACTACTTTCTCATATCCACATATGACCCAAACCAAAAGTCAAACTCGGCCCCACCGATTCTTTCTATCCGGTGCCACCGAGTTCAGATGTCATAGCCACTGCCACAAACCCTAGGCAAATGGGTGTCACCGATAGGGATCTCGGTCTCACCGAGATGGGATTGTAATCTCTCTAATTCCCTTCGTAACGTTTCGGTAACATCGAGATGAGCGATCGGTCCCACCGAGATTGCAATGTAAACTCTCTGTTTCCTTTTCGTAACATTTTGGTCCAACCGAAAAGAGCGAACCGGTCCCACCGAGTTTACCTGACCAACTCTCTGGTTAGCTTATTACCAAAATCGGTCTCACCGAGTTTGTGTAATCGGTCTAACCGAGATTACGTTATTGTTGGGGAACATAGTAATTTCAAAAAATTTCCTACGCACACGCAAGATCATGGTGATGGCATAGCAACGAGAGGGGAGAGTGTTGTCCACGTACCCTCGTAGACCGTAAGCGGAAGCGTTAGCACAACGCGGTTGATGTAGTCATACGTCTTCACGATCCGACCGATCCAAGCACCGAACGTACGACACCTCCGAGTTCAGCACACGTTCAGCTCGATGACGATCCCCGGGCTCCGATCCAGCAAAGCTTCGGGGATGAGTTCCGTCAGCACGACGGCGTGGTGACGATGATGATGTTCTACCAGCGCAGGGCTTCGCCTAAACTCCGCGACGATATGACCGAGGTGGAATATGGTGGAGGGGGGCATCGCACACGGCTAAGGAACGATCCGTAGATCAACTTGTGTGTCTATGGGGTGCCCCCTGCCCCTGTATATAAAGGAGGGAGGGGGGAGGCCGGCCGGCCCTTGTTGGGCGCGCCAGGAGGAGGAGTCCTCCTCCTAGTAGGAGTAGGACTCCTCCTTTCCTACTCCTACTAGGAGGGGAAGGAAGGGGGAGAGGAGGCGAAGGAAAGAGGGGGGCGCCGCCCCCCCTCCTAGTCCAATTCGGACCAGAGGGAGAGGGGGCGTGCGGCCCTTCCTGGCCGCCCCTCTCTCTTCCCACCAAGGCCCATGTGGCCCATTAACTCTCCGGGAGGGGTTCCGGTAACCCTCTGGCACTCCGGTTTTCTCCGAAATCACCTGGAATACTTCCGGTGTCCGAATATAGTCGTCCAATATATCAATCTTTATGTCTCGACCATTTCGAGACTCCTCGTCATGTCCGTGATCACATCCGAGACTCCGAACAAACTTCGGTACATCAAAACTTGTAAACTCATAATAAAACTGTCATCGTAACGTTAAGCGTGCGGACCCTACGGGTTCGAGAACTATGTAGACATGACCTAGAACTATTCTCGGTCAATAACCAATAGAGGAACCTGGATGCCCATATTGGTTCCTACATATTCTACGAAGATCTTTATCGGTCAAACCGCATAACAACATACGTTGTTCCCTTTGTCATCGGTATGTTACTTGCCCGAGATTTGATCGTCGGTATCCAATACCTAGTTCAATCTCGTTACCGGCAAGTCTCTTTACTCGTTACGTAATGCATCATCCCGTAACCAACTCATTGGTCACATTGCTTGCAAGGCTTATAGTGATGTGCATTACCGAGAGGGCCCAGAGATACCTCTCCAACAATCGGAGTGACAAAACCTAATCTCGAAATACGCCAACTCAACATGTACCTTCGGAGACACCTGTAGTACTCCTTTATAATCACCCAGTTATGTTGTGACATTTGGTAGTACCCAAAGTGTTCCTCCGGTAAACGGGAGTTGCATAATCTCATAGTTACAGGAACATGTATAAGTCATGAAGAAAGCAATAGCAACATACTAAATGATCAAGTGCTAGGCTAACGAAATGGGTCATGTCAATCACATCATTCTCCTAATGATGTGATCCCATTAATCAAATGACAACACATGTCTATGGTTAGGAAACATAACCATCTTTGATTAATGAGCTAGTCAAGTAGAGGCATACTAGTGACACTATGTTTGTCTATGTATTCACACATGTATTATGTTTCCGGTTAATACAATTCTATCATGAATAATAAACATTTATCATGATATAAGGAAATAAATAATAACTTTATTATTGCCTCTAGGGCATATTTCCTTCAGTCTCCCACTTGCACTAGAGTCAATAATCTAGTTCACATTGCTATGTGATTTAACACCAATATTCACATCTGCATGTGATTAATACCCATAGTTCACATCATCATGTGATCAACACCCAAAGGGTTTACTAGAGTCAATAATCTAGTTCACATCGCTATGTGATTAACACCCAAAAGAGTATTAAGGTATGATCATGTTTTGCTCGTGAGAGAAGCTTAGTCAACGGGTCTGTTCATATTCAGAGCCGTATGTATTTTGCAAATATTCTATGTCCACAATGCTCTGCACGGAGCTACTCTAGCTAATTGCTCCCACTTTCAATATGTATCCAGATTGAGACTTAGAGTCATCTGGATTGGTGTAAAAGCTTGCATCATTGTAACTTTAACGACGGGCTCTTTTATCACCTCCATAATCGAGAAACATCTCATTAGTCCTCACTAAGGATATTTTTGACCCATGTCCGGTGATCTACTTATTAGGTCAAAATTGTATTCCTTTGCCAAACACAGAGCAAGGTATACTATAGGTCTGGTTCACAGCATAGCATACTTTTATAGAACCTATGACTGATGCATAGGGAATGACTTTTCATTCTCTTTCTATTTTCTGCAATGGTCGGGTCTTGAGTCTTACTCAACTTCACATCTTGTAACACAGGCAAGAACTCCTTCTTTGACTGTTCCATTTTGAACTATTTCAAAAATTTATTAAGGTATGTACTCATTGAAAAATCTTATCAAGCGTCTTGATCTATCTATATAGATCTTGATGCTCAATGTGTAAGCAGCTTCACCGAGGTCTTGCTTTGAAAAACTCTTTTTCAAGTATCCTTTCATGCTAACCAGAATTTCCATATCATTTCCAATTAACAATATGTCATCCACATATAATATTAGAAATGCTACAAAGCTCCCACTCACTTTCTTGTAAATACAGGCTTCTTCAAAAGTCTGTATAAAACCATATGCTTTGATCAACTCATCAAAGCGTATATTCCAACTCCGAGATGCTTGCACCAGTCCATAGATGGATCGCTAGAGCTTGCACACTTTGTTAGCATGTTTAGGATTGACAAAAACTTTCTGGTTGCATCGTATACAACTCTTCTTTAATAAATCTATTAAGGAATGTAGTTTTGACATCCATTTGCCAGATTTCATAAAATGTGGCAATTGCTAACATGATTCAGACAGACTTAAGCTTCGATACGAGTGAGAAAATCTCATCGTATTCAACACCTTGAACTTGTTGAAAACCTTTCGCAACAAGTCGAGCTTAGTAGATAGTAACACTCTTATCAGTGTCCATATTCCTCTTGAAGATCCATTTATTTAACATGGCTTGCTGATCATCGAGCAAGTCAATCAAAGTCCATACTTTGTTCTCATACATGGATCCTATCTCAGATTTTATGGCCTCAAGCCATTTCGCGGAATCTGGGCTCATCATCGCTTCCTCATAGTTCGTAGGTTTTATCATGGTCTAGTAACATGACTTTCATAACAGGATTACCGTACCACTCTGGTGCGGATCTTACTCTGGAAGACCTACGAGGTTTGGTAGCAACTTGATCTGAAGTTTCATGATCATCATCATTAACTTCCTCACTAATTGGTGTAGGAATCACTGGAACTGATTTCTGTGATGAACTATTTTCCAATAAGGGAGAAGGTACAATTACCTCATCAAGTTCTACTTTCCTCCCACTCACTTCTTTTGAGAGAAACTCCTTCTCTAGAAAGGATCCATCTTAGCAACGAATCTTGCTTTTGGATCTGTGATAGAAGGTGTACCCAATAGTTACCTTTGGGTATTCTATGAATACGCACTTCTCCGATTTGGGTTCGAGCTCATCATGCTGAAACTTTTTCACATAAGCATCGCAACCCCAAACTTTAAGAAACGACAGCTTAGGTTTATTGCTAAACCATAGTTCATACGGTGACGTCTCAACGGATTTAGATGGTGCCCTATTTAATGTGAATGCAACTGGCTCTAATGCATAACCCCAAAATGATAGTGGTAAACCGATAAGAGACATCATAGATTGCACCATATCCAATAAAGTGCGGTTACGATGTTCGGACACACCATAACGTTGTGGTGTTCCAGGTGGCGTGAGCTGTGAAACTATTCCACATTGTTTTAATTGAAGACCAAACTCGTAACTCAAATATTCGTCTCCGCGATCAGATCGCAGAAACTTTATTTTCTTGTTATGATGATTTTTCCACTTCACTCTGAAATTCTTTGAACCTTTCAACTATTTCAGACTTATGTTTCATCAAGTAGATATACGCATATGTGCTCAAATTATCTGTGAAGGTTAGAAAATAACGATACTTGCCACAAGCCTTCATACTCATTGGTATGCATACATCAGTATGTATTATTTCCAGCAAGTTAGTAGCTCGTTCCATTGTTCCGAAAAACGGAGTCTTAGTCATCTTGCCCAAAAGGCACGGTTCGCAAGCATGAAATGATTCATAACCAAGTGATTCCTAAAATCCATCTTTATGGAGTTTCTTCATGCGCTTTACACCGATATGACCCAAACGGCAGTGCCACAAATAAGTTGCACTATCATTATTAACTTTGCATCTTTTGGCATCAATATTATGAATATGTGTATCACTACGATCGAGATCCAACAAACTATTTTCATTGGGTGTATGACCATTGAAGGTTTTATTCATTTAAACAGAACAACAATTATTCTCTGATTTTAAATGAATAACCGTATTGCAATAAACATGATCAAATCATATTCATGCTCAACGCAAACGCCAAATAACATTTATTTAGGTTCAACACTAATCCCGAAAGTATAGGGAGTGTACGATGATGATCATATCAATCTTGGAACCACTTCCAACACACATCGTCACTTCACCCTCAACTAGTTTCTGTTTATTCTGTAACTCCTGTTTCGAGTTACTAATCTTAGCAACCGAACAAGTATCAAATACTCAGGGGTTACTATAAACACTAGTAAGGTACACATCAATAACCTGTATATCAAATATACCCTTGTTCACTTTGCCATCCTTCTTATCCACCAAATATTCAGGGCATTTCCTGCTTCTAATGACCATTTCCTTTGAAGTATAATCACTCAGTTTCAGGCTTTGGTCCAGCTTTGGGCTTCTTCGCGGGAGTGACAACTTGCTTGCCATTCTGCTTGAAGTTTCCCTTTCTTTCCCTTTGCCCTTTTCTTTAAACTAGTGGTCTTGTCAATCATCAACACTTGATGCTCTTTCTTGATTTCTACCTTCATTGATTTCAACATTACGAAGAGCTCGGGAATCGTCGTCATCCCTTGCATACTATAGTTCATCACAAAGTTCTAGTAACTTAGTGATGGTGACTAGAGAATTCTGTCAATCACTATCTTATCTGGAAGACTAACTCCCACTTGATTCAAGTGATTGTAGTACCCAGACAATCTGAGCACATGCTCACTAGTTGAGCGATTCTCCTCCATCTTTTAGCCATAGAACTTGTTGGAGACTTCATATCTCTCAACTCATGTATTTGCTTGAAATATTAACTTCAACTCCTGGAACATCTCATATGGTCCATGACGTTCAAAACGTCTTTGAAGTCCCGATTCTAAGCCGTAAAGCATGGTGCACAAAACTACCAAGTAGTCATCATATTGAGCTAGCCAAACGTTCATAACGTCTGCATCTGCTCCTGGAATAGGTCTGTCACCTAGCGGTGCATCACGGACATAATTCTTCTGTGCAGCAATGAGGATAAACCTCAGATCACGGACCAAGTCCGCATCATTGCTACTAACATTTTTCAACTTAGTTTTCTCTAGGAACACATATAAAAACATAAGGAAGCAAAAAACATAGGGAAGCAACAACGTGAGCTATTGATCTACAACATAATTTGCAAAATACTACCAGGACTAAGTTCATGATAAATTAAAGTTCAATTAATCATATTACTTAAGAACTCCCACTTAGAAAGATATCCCTCTAATCTTCTAAGTGATCACGTGATCCAAATCAACTAAACCATAACCGATCATCACGTGAGATGGAGTAGTTTTCAATGGTGAACATCACTATGTTGATCATATCTACTACATGATTCACGCTCGACCTTTCGGTCTCCGTGTTCCGAGGCCATATCTGCATATGCTAGGCTCGTCAAGTTTAACCTGAGTATTCTGCGTGTGCAAAACTGGCTTGCACCCGTTGTAGATGGACGTAGAGCTTATCACACCCGATCATCACGTGGTGTCTGGGCACGACGAACTTTGGCAACGGTGCATACTCAGGGAGAACACTTCTTGATAATTTTAGTGAGAGATCATCTTAAAATGCTACCGTCAATCAAAGCAAGATAAGATGCATAAAGGATAAAGATCACATGCAATCAATATAAGTGATATGATATGGCCATCATCATCTTGTGCTTGTGATCTCCATCTTCGAAGCACCGTCATGATCACCATCGTCACCGGCGCGACACCTTGATCTCCATCGTAGCATCATTGTCGTCTCGCCAACTATTGCTTCTACGACTATCGCTACCGCTTAGTGATAAAGTAAAGCAATTACAGGGCGTTTGCATTTCATACAATAAAGCGACAACCATATGGCTCCTGCCAGTTGCCGATAACTTCGGTTACAAAACATGATCATCTCATACAATAAAATATAGCATCACGTCTTGACCATATCACATCACAACATGCCCTGCAAAAACAAGTTAGACGTCCTCTACTTTGTTGTTGCAAATTTTACGTGGCTGCTACGGGCTTTTAGCAAGAACCGTTCTTACCTACGCATCAAAACCACAACGATAGTTCGTCAAGTTAGTGCTGTTTTAACCTTCGCAAGGACCGGGCGTAGCCACACTCGGTTCAACTAAAGTGAGAGAGACAGACACCCGCCAGCCACCTTTAAGCACGAGTGCTCGTAACGGTGAGACCAATCTCACGTAAGCGTACGCGTAATGTCGGTCCGGGCCGCTTCATCTCACAATACCGCCGAACCAAAGTATGACATGCTGGTAAGTAGTATGACTTGTATCGCCCACAACTCACTTGTGTTCTACTCGTGCATATAACATCAAACCATAAAACCTAGGCTCGGATGCCACTGTTGGGGAACGTAGTAATTTCAAAAAAATTCCTACGCACACGCAAGATCATGGTGATGGCATAGCAACGAGAGGGGAGAGTGTTGTCCACGTACCCTCGTAGACCGTAAGCGGAAGCGTTAGCACAACGCGGTTGATGTAGTCGTACGTCTTCACGATCCGACCGATCCAAGCACCGAACGTACGACACCTCCGAGTTCAGCACACGTTCAGCTCGATGACGATCCCCGGGCTCCGATCCAGCAAAGCTTCGGGGATGAGTTCCGTCAGCACGACGGCGTGGTGACGACGATGATGTTCTACCGGCGCAGGGCTTCGCCTAAACTCCGCGGCGATATGACCGAGGTGGAATATGGCGGAGGGGGGCACCGCACACGGCTAAGGAACGATCCGTAGATCAACTTGTGTGTCTATGGGGTGCCCCCTGCCCCCGTATATAAAGGAGGGAGGGGGGAGGCCGGCCGGCCCTTGTTCGGCGCGCCAGGAGGAGGAGTCCTCCTCCTAGTAGGAGTAGGACTCCTCCTTTCCTACTCCTACTAGGAGGGGAAGGAAGGGGGAGAGGAGGGGAAGGAAAGAGGGGGGTGCCGCCCCCCCCTCCTAGTCCAATTCGGACCAGAGGGAGAGGGGGCGTGCGGCCCTTCCTGACCGCCCCTCTCTCTTCCCACCAAGGCCCATGTGGCCCATTAACTCTCTGGGAGGGGTTCCGGTAACCCTCCGGCACTCCGGTTTTCTCCGAAATCACCCGGAACACTTCCGATGTCCGAATATAGTCGTCCAATATATCAATCTTTATGTCTCGACCATTTCGAGACTCCTCGTCATGTCCGTGATCACATCCGAGACTCCGAACAAACTTCGGTACATCAAAACTTGTAAACTCATAATAAAACTGTCATCGTAACGTTAAGCGTGCGGACCCTACGGGTTCGAGAACTATGTAGACATGACCTAGAACTATTCTCGGTCAATAACCAATAGCGGAACTTGGATGCCCTTATTGGTTCCTACATATTCTACGAAGATCTTTATCGGTCAAACCGCATAACAACATACGTTGTTCCCTTTGTCATCGGTATGTTACTTGCCCGAGATTTGATCGTCGGTATCCAATACCTAGTTCAATCTTGTTACCGGCAAGTCTATTTACTCATTATGTAATGCATCATCCCGTAACCAACTCATTGGTCACGTTGCTTGCAAGGCTGATAGTGACGTGCATTACCGAGAGGGCCCAGAGATACCTCTCCGACAATCGGAGTGACAAAACCTAATCTCGAAATACGCCAACTCAACATGTACCTTCAGAGACACCTGTAGTACTCCTTTATAATCACCCAGTTACGTTGTGACGTTTGGTAGTACCCAAAGTGTTCCTCCGGTAAACGGGAGTTGCATAATCTCATAGTTACAGGAACATGTATAAGTCATGAAGAAAGCAATAGCAACATACTAAACGATCAAGTGCTAGGCTAACGGAATGGGCCATGTCAATCACATCATTCTCCTAATGATGTGATCCCATTAATCAAATGACAACACACGTCTATGGTTAGGAAACATAACCATCTTTGATTAATGAGCTAGTCAAGTAGAGGCATACTAGTGACACTATGTTTGTCTATGTATTCACACATGTATTATGTTTCCGGTTAATACAATTCTAGCATGAATAATAAACATTTATCATGATATAAGGAAATAAATAATAACTTTATTATTGCCTCTAGGGCATATTTCCTTCAGTTATGCCCTAACCCTAACCATATCGGTCCTACCGAGTAGCATGTCGGTCCCACCGAAAATCCTAACGGTCACTAGGTTTACTAAATTGGTCTAACCAAGTTTGTTGATTCGGTCCCACCGAGATTGGTAAATTGTGTGTAACGGTTAGATTTTGTGTGGAGGCTATATATACCCCTCCACCTCCTCTTCATTCGTTGAGAGAGCCATCAGAACAAGCCTACACTTCCAACTTGCAGTTTCTGAGAGAGAACCACCTACACATGTGTTGAGGCCAAGATATTCCATTCCTACCATATGAATCTTGATCTCTAGCCTTCCCCAAGTTGCTTTCCACTCAAATCTTCTTTCCACCAAATCCAAATCCTGTGAGAGAGAGTTGAGTGTTGGAGAGACTATCATTTGAAGCACAAGAGCAAGGAGTTCATCATCAACACACCATTTGTTACTTCTTGGAGAGTGGTGTCTCCTAGATTGTCTAGGTGTCACTTGGGAGCCTTTGACAAGATTGTGGAGTTGAACCAAGGAGTTTGTAAGGGCAAGGAGATCGCCTACTTCGTGAAGATCTACCGCTAGTGAGGCAAGTCCTTCATGGGCGACGGCCATGGTGGGATAGACAAGGTTGCTTCTTCGTGGACCCTTCGTGGGTGGAGCCCTCCGTGGACTCGCGCAACCATTACCCTTCGTGGGTTGAAGTCTCCATCAACGTGGATGTACGATAGCACCACCTATCGGAACCACGGCTCAAAAATCATCGTGTCTCCAAATTGCGTTTGAATTCTCCAAACCCTTCCCTTTACATTCTTGCAAATTGCATGCTTTACTTTCCGCTGCTCATATACTCTTTGCATGCTTGCTTGAATTGTGTGAAGATTGCTTGACTTGTGCTAAGATAGCTAAAATCTACCAAAGACTAAAATTGGGAAAAGGATAAGTTTTTAATTGGTCAAGTAGTCTAATCACCCCCCCTCTAGACATACTTCCGATTCTAAAGGACCGGGTTGGCAAGCCATTCTGGAAAGAACACCTCCATAATGAAGACGGCTGCCAGAAGCCGGGCTATCTCCTCACCAACGATTCTTCTCTTCTCCTCCCACAGTCGGCGGAGGGGCTGCTTGACAGGTTTTGCATCTGCTCGGACGTGTAGCTTGTGCTCTGCGAAAGTCGTCAGAACACCCAACATTTCCTTGGGGGACCATGCAAAGATATCTCGATTCTCACAGAGGAAATCGACGAGCTCGTTTTCCTATTTGCTGTCCAGGTTTGCTCCTAGCACAGCAAACCTCTTCGGGTGCTCTAGGTCCAGACATATCTTCTTTGTTTCCTTGGCCGGCTGGAAAGAGCCCTGAGCTTCCGACTCCCTGGGGTCAGGCGATTGGTCTGGCTTCTTGCCGGCCATGGCCACAACCCGGTCAAGGATCTTCTTCTCAGCATTAATCACGAGGGACTCGGCCAGCTGACTGCTGGCTGTAGCACACGCAGAGGATTTCTTGTAGTCTCCGACTATGGTGATGATGCCCTTGGAGCTCGGCATCTTCATCTTGAGGTTAGCATAGTGGGGCACAGCCATGAACTTGGCCAAGGCGGGTCGGCCAAGTAAAGCGTGGTAAGGGTTCTCTAGATCCACCACTTCTAACCAGACTGCTTCATGGCGGAAGTGATCCTTGTCTCCGAAGAGGACATCTATCTTAATCTTGCCAATTGGTGAGCAGGACAAGCCGGGCACAATGCCATGGAACACGGTCCGACTGGGCAGAAGTTGTTTCGTCTTGATGTTCATCTTGTCCATGGTGTGACGGTACAGGATGTTGATGCTGCTTCCACCATCAATCACAACTCGGGAGAAATGAGCAGCTCGTCTTTCTGTTGTGAAGGTGGCATCCAACACCAAGGCATAAGAGCCTGGAGACGGCATCACCTCTGGGTGATCAGCCCAGCTCCAGCTGATAGTCTTTTCAGACCAATGCATAAATTCTAGATCCTTGGAGGCAACTGCATTGACTTCTTGGTGCTGTCGGCGCCGGCTGCGCCTGTCCTCAACTTGGCTCGTGAAGATGACGTAGGCTGCATGCTCATCAGGGAACTCGTCTTGAATGGTTCCGACTGCTGGGCGAGCGGCCGACTACTGAGGAGCCGGAGGCGGCTTGCCAGCAGGTGGAGGGGGCAGTAGTCCTTCGCCCTTGGAGATCCGTGTGAGCCAATGACATTTCTGCGTTATGTGGTTGGACGGTTTCGCGCCGCTATGGAACTTGCACGGGGCATGAAGGGTTTGCTCATAGGAGAAAGCCGGCTGCCAAGCCGGCCTGCCGCCCCTTCAGGCTGCTCGTCTTTGACCGTGGCCACCTGCCGACTGGTGGAAGGCGGCATAGGAGCCTTGCGCTTGGTGTCATTCTGATGTGAGCATCGATTGGAATCGCCAGCCGGCGTCTTTGGAGCCGGAGGAAGCACCTTTCCAGAGGCGTCCACTCGGAGCTCGGTCTTCATTGAGGAGTCGGCCATGGCATACTTGTCTGCTATGATCCGCAGTTCGTCGAGTGTAGCCGGCTCGTCGCAGAGAAGTCGGTGCTTGAGGAGGGTGCCCTCTCAGCACCCGGTGGTGAAGTACTCATTGCTTGCACCTCGTGGACGCCGTCGCAAGAGTTGTGCAGCTCGGCCCAACGCGTGAGGTAGTCATGGGTCGACTCGCTGGGGCCTTGGACGCACAAGGAGAGCTGGCGGGGCTTGAGAGGCTGCTTGTACATGCTGGTGAAGTTGCGAATGAAGACTTCCGTGAAGTCTAGCTAGCTGTTGACGCTGTAGGGCTTGAGGCTATTCAGCCAGGTGCGTGCCATGCCTTAAAGCATGAGGGGGATGTACTTCACGGCAATGCGCCTGTTGCCATTTGCTATGCTGACTGCAGTGGAGTAGTCGATCAACCAATCTTCCGGCTTCACCGAGCCGTTGTATTTTGGCGTGTCTCCTGGGAGTGAGAACCCTTTGCGGAAGGGCTCGTCGCGGATGCGGGGACTGAAACAGGACGGGCCGACATCGTCTTCTTCTTCTAGCGCAAGGGATCACACCAGGCGGTCGAACCGATGGCGGGCATCATTTTCGCTTATTCCTTCATGGCAGCCCAGTCGGACGCTGAGGGTCGGGTGCGTGACAGGCGTCGGGGTGGGATATCTCTCCCCGTGAGGCGGAGGAGGAGGCGGGTTGCCTCATCGCTCCACGGCTCGGGGGTGGCCTTCTGCGTCACGCTCGATGGTGAGGCGAGTCCGACTACGGCTAGCAGTCGGCCCCTTGTCTTTTAGCTCGCGGGCGTTGCCTGTAGTCGGCGTCCGGGATGTCGCGCCATGCTCTCGGCATGGGGAAGGACTTTTAGCGTGGGCGCCGGATTTGTGTCGTTTTGTGGCCGCGTCGATCAGCTGCTGGACGTGTCTAGTCATCCAGTGAAGCTCATCGCCCTCCAGCCGGTCGAGCTCGTCTATGGCCACCTGGGCGGCACGCAGGTTCTCAAGCGGCATGGCGTAGACTGGGTGGTCAGCACCCAGCATGCTGGCGATGGCCGCGCCGTGCTTCTTGATGGCGCCAATCCGGCTGGGACCACCGATAGGCGGCGTGCCAGAGGCGGCACGATCAACCTCACGATGGTAAGCTTCGGTGAGGCGTCTCATGGAGGCTATCTTCTTGCCGTTCTCAATGAGAGCAAGGAGGCCGGCCTCCAGCGTGTCGGCGTTGGCGTCGGCCGGGATGCAGGCGGACAAGTCATGCAGCGTCATCTGCAAGGTGTCGTGGACGTTCTCGCCGGAGCTGGCGCTGTGACTGATGACCAGCACCTCAGTGATGGTGCTGCTGCTTCTGCTATCGGCTCGAGGAAGAGGGTCATCGATGACCACCACGTTGGTGGGGAAGGCATCAAGTGATGACGTGTCAGAGTCGACTAGCATCGGGTCGGTGGAGCCGACCGACCTCAAGTCTACAGCAGGCTCGCCGGTGATGTGAAGCTGCTCGAGGAGGCTGACGAGGCGGTTCTCGGGGCAATCTGTGCCCGCGTCAGACGCAGGCTCGTCAAAGAGGCGGACCTTGCTGAGAAGATCGGCGAGGCAGCTCGCTACACAGGCGTCGTCGATGCCATGCAGCACGTCGGGGCAAGCGCCATCAGGCGTGTCGGGCTGGCTATGCTCGCTCGGAAGGAAAAGGGTTCCTGTCCAGAGCAGGTCTCCGAACGATGGTGCAGCTAGCCCCATGGTGGGCACCAAATGTCGGGTGGTAGGTGCAACATATGCCAATGGGTGGCTTATCATTGTGGGAGCCAATAAGACGTCGCCGGTTCCTGGAAACGGGATAAGGCAAAGACATGCACACCGGCGAATCTTACCCAGGTTCGGGGCTCTCCTAGGAGATAACACCCCTACTCCTGCTCTGCGGGGTCTCTGCATGATCACTAGATCAGAACAAGTGGCTACAAGAGGCTCCTTGAGCTGTTTTTGCTAGAGGAAGAAGAAGGGCATGGCTAGCTCTCCTCTTCTCTCTATGTGGTGTGTGAAACTCTAAGAGATCAACCCTTTGCATGGGTGGCCTGGGGGGTTTATATAGGCCTACCCCCCAGGGGTACAATGGTAATCCGGCTGGATGTGGGTCTAGGCCGTTAGTGTCTGTAGTCGCTGGCTTCTCCGCCGGCCGCTGGGGCACGCCGACTGGTGGGTCCCGCCGGCTGCCGGCCCCTTGGCCGACAGGTTGGGCCCACCGCCTAAGGGTCTTGTCGGCTGCTGGTTACTGTAGCCTCGCTCCTGGTGACAATGGCTTTGTCGGGGTAAGCATGGCTACAGTGTCGCCGCCTGGCGGGCTTTCATTGTAGCCTTACCCCATCTTATTTGTTTAATGGTGCACAAACTTCCAGGGTGGGGGTGGGCCGATTGTTGGGAGCCGGCCTCCCCTTAGTCCGACTAGCGAAGCTCGGCACCCTTTTTGGTATCTCACTGGCCAAAGGGGCTCGCCGCCCGCAGGCCGTACTAACAGTCTGTCGTGGGTGATGTCATGGGCAACATGTAATAGTGCCGTGCAGTACGGGGAGTGGCCGCCTCATACGGCGCACTGTGGCCACGCTCGCTCCGGGATTCGGGGGTGGCAGGCTTCACTGTAGCCACACCCTGTCTTATCGTCGTTATGTGGGTGCAGACTTTGAGGGTGTGAGCCGAGCCGCCTGCTAGGAGCCGGCCCTCTGGTGGCCAGTTGCTAGGAGTCGACCCTCGTCGAGTGGGCTCGCAGAGCCTTGCCGCCTTCCCGAAGCCGGCCGATGGGACAGCCTGCCAGGAGAAGGCGGCCCTGCATCTTGGATGTTTGAGGGCTCAGTCGGCCGGACATTGTTTGAAGAGCCAGGGGGGAGTTGGTTAGGCTACCCATGGTCATTTAATCCGACATAGCCCAAGGTAATGCACATACTCCTATGCGAATATGTTCGGCAATACTTGGCTCAACTTCGTTTAGCCATGTCCTTAATAACGTGTTAACACTATTCAAAGAGCTGGCATTAAAGGCTACATGAATTGTACACCAGAAAAGCTTGGCGAGAGGACATTTGAAAAAGAGCTTTTGTATAATTCTGTCTTTATCACAAAAGCAACATCGTTTACTACCCTCTCATCTTCATTTTGCCAAGTTATCCTTGGTCAGAATCACTTCTTTATGTAGAAACCACATAAAGATTTTGATTCTTAAATGTACTTTAATCTTTCAAATATGAATTGATTTGGGGATTGGGCTAGATTCTATGAAGTCTAGATACATAGATTTCGCAGAGAACACCCCATTAAAGGATTATTTCTAGTGAATCGTATCAGGTTCATCAAAGAGGTGAATGTGCATCAGCTTCCGCATGATATGTAACCAGTTGTCCCGTCGGTCCTCCACTAGAGACCTCCAGGACTATATATTTAGAGAAACAAACTGTAATATTGTGCCAATATAAGTATCCTTACATTGTACAATATTATAAAGAGAAGGATATTATGTGGCTAGTAGCGTCTCCCCTAACCATGTATCTTCCAAGAATCTAGTTGAGTTATGGTTCCCAATGATAAATTTAGCCATTTGAAAGAAGGAGGCTTTCGTCCTCAGTAGCCCATTTGAGAAAGCTGAGTCATTGGATCTTAAGGTAGCCTGAGCCAAGGTATTGGACTGCAAGTACTTGTTGCGCAAAATTTGTACCCACATTTCTTTGGTTTCAAGAGAAAGCATGTGCAAGCATTTGCTGAGCAGGCATCTATTCTTAACCCCTAAGTTCTCAATCCCCAGCCCGCCTTGGTCCTTCAGCCTACAAATAATATCCTACTTGGTAACCCTATATTTTTCTTCAACTTCATCGCGTTGCGAGAATAATCGCGATCAATAGAAGTCTAGCATTTTTCGTACCCCTATAGGTACCTTAAAGAAAGATAGTAGGAACATCAGCATGCTTGTTAGCACTGAGTTTACCAGAACAAGCCGACCTCCATAAGACATAAGCTTACCATTCCAGCAGCTTAGCTTTTTTTAAAAATCCATCTTCAATGCATTTTCACTCCTGACTACTTGCGATGTTGAATGCGAGTCAGGTTTTTGGGTTCACTAGATGAAATGACATGGTTGAAAAATACACTTTCTGCCACTCCTGACTACTCGAATGGTGAAGCCTCCGGTCATCTTCTCAGTCGTATAAGAGTATTCGTTGAGCTCAAACTCTGACACAAACATATAATTTCCCACTAAAAAATTGGTAGCACGTACCATCAAGTTGAATTATGTGCCACACCAAGTGGTGGTTGCTTTATCCTGTCCCGGTCACGCCACCGCAGCGTCGGGAAGAATCTGGGAGGGGAAGCATGACCTGAAAATCCTGCCCGTCCGTTCGTCCTTCCAGCAGAACCAAAAGGGTGCGGCCAAAAAGGAGGAGGAAATATACTAATCCCCTGAATGGAACCATGACATCAATGTGCATCTTTTTCATATAAACCTTATCTCAAATCCAATTATCATTGTGTAGATTAGAAGGGACCAAGAAAAGTAGATTAGGAAGGAGTTTAGTGGAGGTAGGAGAAGAAACCATGTATAGACCTCACATCTGTCATGTATTCTCTCATGCAACGGGGCCCACCATGTGAGCTTGATGTGGCTCATCTCAGTTGGCTCACTGGAGACTACTAATTCGGCCGTTCCTAGCGGGTTTGATTGAGAGTTGCTTTGAGGTTCGTGCTATGCAGGCTACCAAATAGCCCATTTTCGTCCCACACGGGCCTGGTTAGCCTCTACGTGGGCTATCAAACACGCCCTAGATGACATGACATGGTATGTAAGTATGTGATACACACTACACTTTTTTCAAGGCCTAGTGGCATGGTGAATCCTCGAGTTCTCTTTTCAGCCATAGTAGAGTATTCGTTGAGCTCAAACTCTAATACATAACATATAATTTCCCGTTGAAAAGTGGGTAACACGTAGTATCAGGTTGAATGATGTGGCGCACCAAGTGGTGGTTGCTTTATCCCGTCCCAGTTGCGCCGTCGCAGCATCGGGCATAATCTGGGAGGGTAAGCACGACCCAATAATCCCGTCTGTCCGTCCGTCTAGGAGAACCAAAATGGTGCATCCAAAAATAAGGAGGAGATATACCTATCACCTGAATGAAACCATGACATCGATGTGCATTTTTTCCGTATAGACCTTATATCCCAAATCGAATTATCGTTGTGTAGATTAGAAGGGACCAAGAAAAGGAGATCAAAAAGGAGTTTAGTGGAGGTAGAAGAAGAAACCACGTACAGACCTCACATCCATCATGTATTCTCTCGTGCAATGGGACCCACCACGTGAGCTCGATGTGACTCGTCTCAGCCTGGCTCGCTAGAGCCTGCTGATTCGGTCATTCCTAGCAGGTCCGACTGTGAGTTGTTTTGAGATTCGTGCTATGCGGGCCAAGCAGTGAACACGGGCTACCAAACAGCCCATTTTCGTCCCACGCGGCCCTCGTTGGCCTCTACATAGGCTATCAAAACGCACCCTAGATGACATGACATGGTATGTAAGTATGTTGAGTTTTCTCAAAAATAATGCAAGTATGTTGATAGACACTACACTTTCTTCATGGCCTAGTGGCATGGTGAATCCTTGAGTTCTCGTTTCAGCCGTAGTAGAGTATTCATTGAGCTCAAACTCTTACACACAACATATAATTTCCCGTTGAAAAATTGGTAGCATGTAGTACCAGGTTGAATTAGACTAGTTACAGTGGAATAACTTCGGCAGTAACATCGAGTCCAACTCAGCAAATTTGCTTATGTGGCAATGAGTTAATGAGGAAAGAGGTAGTTTAAGTAACTTAACAGTTAGTCCCTCCGTTTCTTTTTAGTCTGCATATAAGATTTGGTCAAAGTCAAACTTTACAAAGTTTGACCAACTTTATAGGAAAAAATATCAACATCTACAATACTAAAGTTATATGGTATGAAAGTTAATTTGATGGTGCATCTAACCATATTCATTTCATATTGTGAATCTTGATATTTTTTTCAATAAACTTATTCAAAGTTAACAAAGTTTGACTTTGACCAAATCTAATATGCAGACTAAAAAAATGGAGGGAGTACTATAGCATCACATATCCCAATGCAACATGAGTTTATAACCTCTATGAAGGTAGTAAGGCCAACTCCAGCGCGTGACCCCATCCTGCCCGGGTGCGTCAGTTTGGGGCAAAACAGACAAACTAGACGGCCCAGCTCACGGGCTCAAACGGACTTTTGTCCGTTGACGGTGTCCTGGACTATGGGGTACTCACCACGTCGTCTCCCGATCAGTTGGATTGGGCTGAGGACCCCCATGGCTGTTTACTCATGGGCCAGTTCGGACAGTCAATGTATACACGAGGAAGATTCCACAAGACTTGGTGATCAAGACAAGGACTCCTCTCCACCAGCGTAATCGACTAGGACTCTTGTTATCCTAGGCCTCTGGTACATTATATAAGACGAGGTCGGGCTAGTCGATAGAGCATCATGACATTACTCATCATACCTCTAGGGTTTAGACCACAACATATGATCTCGAGGTAGATCAACTCTGTAATCATACACATCGAATACAATCAAAAGCAGCATGTAGGGTATTATCTCTTCGAGAGAGCCCAAAGCTGGGTAAAATCCCGTGTCCATGTTACCATCGATCCTAAGACGCGCAGCCTGGGACCCCTTACCTGAGATCTGCCAGTTTTGACACCGATAATGGTGCTTTCATTGAGAGTTTCATTGAGAGTTTCATTGAGAGTTTCATTGAGAGTTTCATTGAAAGTTATAAAGCCCGCATATCTGATTGCCTTGTTTCTGCTAACACAACCACCTTCGGGCACCGAAACGTCGGCTAAGGGTTGTTTTGTTATTGCAAAAACACCCTGCATAGCATCTACAAAGGGGTGCAAGCCGACGATGGGCCACTTTCAACTGATAAACGGTCGCAAAAGTGAAAATAAACATACCATCGGCATTTGTATTTAATATACGAGGGCTGCCTTCCGTAATCATCGTTATATAAAGCCATAAATATGCATCAATTTGACTTAAGATTTTGGCCAAGCTAGGTTGCCTGGCTCCTGTGCTTACCCCTACGTTCACGATTGTTCGGCTAGGCGGTAAAGGGAGCACCTTATAATTGTTACTACCGGGTCATCTGAGTTAGTACCTCAGACTGGGTGAAGCCGAAAGCTAGCGATCTTAAAGGATATAATTGGTCGGCAGCGACGGAAGTGAAAATTTAGGTTCACTATAGACCACATAGTTTGGGAACTTTCCCCAAACTAAATCCTCAATATTTTTCTCCCACATTGATCGGAGGTGAGGTTTCATGATCAGGATCAGCATGAAAACCCAAAGAAAGGAACCGATAGCGGGACTATTTTCTTTGGAAGATGTTTTTTTACATTTAATAGCAATATAGCACATCCCTCCGCATACCTTTGTTTATTAAACCATATGGCCGGATTGCCTTGTTTGTCATAAAACTTTGCCCTTGTAAAGGCTTTATAAAGTAGGACAAACACTCCCCGGCTACTGGCCGAGGAGGTTGAAGCTGATGGCCGGTCAACAAAGTTTTGTACAATGCGGATCCGAGCATTAATGATGTAAAGTACTTGGATACATAGAATCATTACACATAAAAATTGCGAGTAAAATCCATTTACTGTAATCCATCTTTTAAACCCCTTGGGGCCTACCTTGGCGAGCTCAGATTTCAACCAGCTCTAAGCTCCTTTAAGAGATCTTTATTCTGTTTCCGAGAAGTTTGTGTTAAACACAACAAAGTTTTCTGTCAAATGGATATCAATCCTTGATACAGCCACCCATGCCCAAATTAAGGCTTAGGGGCTACTGGGCTTCATGCTCATTATTTATAAATATTCAAGGGGCACATCGATCCCCTGATGTGGTGTTGCCACCCGACCAGTGTCTCGGAGGCTACTGCATTGCTTATACAATACAGAGAATTCAAAGCGCTCAGTGTTCGGCATGACTGAACTATGGGCAATCGCGTCTTCAGACAACAATAAGTACCATCAGGGACATATCCGGCATCAAGATAATATATCATAGAGACTTCTGACAACCCTCTCTCTGGGGTCTGTCCATCGATCATTATTTCTAATATATTACACTTTGTTTCTATTCCTACGTATGCTGCCAAGCTAGGAGTTGATCCTCAGGCCAATTTTTGCAAATTGACCTGAGTCTCAGGGGCAACTAGAATCAGCAGTTTTATGTTCTCCTTCAGGTGCATCTTGGGTTTTAGACCGACACACACCTTGAGGGCTACTGGATATACATATACTGGCTATATATCTCGGCATAGAATAAATTGCACCAATAAAAAATATTCACCAAAAATCAGCTCGCGGTCGGGGTGGTGCACCACCTCAAAAGCAGTCCGACATAAAGCTCGGGCGCCAGTAGCTGGATCCATAGAGGGCATTTCTGGCATTAAGCTCGGCTGAATTCGTTCAATCTTCAAAAGACTGAGGTAGTTTGCGACACCTGGACGCTGACCATCGTTGGAGCTTGGAAGTGGTCCGGCATAAAGCTCGAATTCAAATGGCTCATTCCATAGAGAACTTTTCAGCGTTAAACTCGGATAACCTCCTTCAAACTTTTTCAATCCAAGGTGATCTATGACACCTCGGATATAGTCCGGCGTCGGAGCTCGGATACAGTCCGGCGTTGGAGCTCGGATATAGTCCGGTGTTGGTGCTCGGCTGCAAAAGATATCTCGAATGTAGTCCGGCGTTGGAGCTCGGATGCAAGAGGACACCGCTAAGGGAGTCTTGGATTAAGGGGTCCTCGGGCGTCCGGACTATTTACATGGGACGGACTGTTGGACTATGAAGATACAAGACAAAAGACTTCTTCCCGTGTCCGGATGGGACTCTCCTTTGCGTGGATGGCAAGCTTAGGGATTCGGATATGTAGATTCCTTTCTCTATAACCAACTTGGTACAACCCTAGTCCCCCCCGGTGTCTATATAAACCTGAGGGTTTAGTCCGTAGGGAACAATCATAATCATATAGGCTAGACTTCTAGGGTTTAGCCATTACGATCTCGTGGTAGATCAACTCTTGTAATACTCATATTCATCAAGATCAATCAAGTGGGAAGTAGGGTATTACCTCCATAGAGAGGTCCCAAACCTGCGTAAACATCGTGTCCCCCGTCTCCTCTTACCATCGACCTTAGATGCATAGTTCGGGACCCCCTACCCGAGATTCGCCGGTTTTGACACCGACATTGGTGCTTTCATTGAGAGTTCCGTTGTGATGTCGAAGATAGGATTGATGGCTCGCCTTGTTATCAAGGACAGTATCACCTCCGGAGGAGCCCTGGCCTCCGGCCAAACCCTCTGACTGGGCGGCTTCACCATGACCGCCCGTTCGGCCGTTGGGCCGACGATGACTTCTCGGGTCATCGAAAATTGCCTCTGTGTCAACTCTGAATACTCCAAACAGATGTATCTGATGGAGTTGTCATCTTTAAACGAACTCCTGGATCGCATCACCGCCTTTGGGGTCACCACAGACTATGATCGGATTGGGCTTAAACCCAATCACCCATCAGATAGCGGTAGTGGAGGAGCAATACAACAACTCTTCCTCTATATTGAGGACGAACTATGTTCGGATTTCTGAGCTCATAGAACCGGATACCCGTCCGTGGGAAGACGTGTCCCGTACTCTGAACCTAGAGTTGGACTGTGGACCTGAAAAATTGGTTGATATCCCGGAGCCCGAACTGTTAAGCTCTGAAGTTTCTCAAACTCCGGATCCCAAATTGGGTCAGGGTTCGGACTTAAATCCACCCACCCACCCAGATACACACGATCTTATGTACATCAGACAGCAGCCTCAAGAAACGATCCATCACTTTTAGGCAAGATTCCTCCTTGTCAAAGACAAGATTAAAGACTGCCGCGATGAAGACATGATCTCATTATTCTACAATAATTGCATGGACCAGGGAATCCTCAATGCCATCAACCGCCATCACGTATTACACTTCGCTGACTTGGCAACCATAGTACAGAAGTACTGCACAATGGAAAGCGCCTAGAAAACTCAGACAGCTTCTTGGGAGCCACCGGTCTTCACTCAACCCCTCGCCCGGGCAAAAAGGATGCACCCTCGTCGGTTGCCCGATCCAATAGTAAAGAAATCGAAGCCCATTACGGGGCGCGGAACCATTCTGGAGGGATGGCTCGATAGGCGATGAGGTGCTGGATCACGAATTCCCAGAAGGGTTTAAACCCGTAAACATCGAAGCATATGATGGAACGACGGATCCTGCTGTCTGGACAGAAGACTTTATTATACACATCCACATGGCTCGCAGAGATGATCTCCACGCCATCAAATACTTACCCCTCAAGCTGAAAGGACCAGCTCGGCACTGGCTGAAAAGCCTCCCAGTAAACTCCATTGGAAGTTGGGAAGAACTTGAGGATGCTTTTCGGGCCAATTTTCAAGGGACCTATGTCCGCCCCCCGGATGCTGACAATCTAAGTCACATAATTCAACAGCCCGAGGAATCAACCCATAAGCTTTGGAATCGAGTTCTCACCAAGAAGAACCAAATCGTCGATTGCTCGGATGCTGAAGCCTTAGCGGCCTTCAAGCACAATGTCCGGGATGAATGGCTAGCTAGACACCTCGGCCAGGAAAAACCAAGGACGATGACAACCCTAACTACACTCATTACCTGTTTTTGCGTGGGCGGGGACAGCTGGTTAGCCCGTAGCAGCACCGGCGAGCCTGGCACATCCGAAGTCAGGGATGGCAATGGAAAGCCACGACGTAACAAAAACAAATGTCGAAACAATGAGGGAAGCCCAGATGATACATCGGCAAACGCCGGATTCAGTGGCCCCAAACCCGGTCAACGGAAGAAGACATTTAAAGGCAACAAAGATGGTCCATCCAGCCTGGAAAAAATATTAGATAGGCCCTGCCAAATCCATGGCACCCCCACTAAACCTGCGAACCATACCAACTGCAGTTGTTGGGTCTTCAAGCAGGCTGGCAAGCTCACCGCTGAACATAAGGGGAAGGGACCTCAGAGCGAAGACGAGGATGAATCTCACCAGCCGAACATGGGGGGACAGAAGAAATTTTCACCGGAGATCAAAATAGTGAACATGATCTATGTCACCCATATCCCAAAGAGGGAGCGCAAGCGTGCACTCCGAGATGTCTATGCCATTGAGCCTGTTGCCCCCAAATTCAACCCATGGTCGGCCTGTCCGATCACCTTTGATCGCAGGGATCATCCGACTAGTATGCGTCACGGGGGTTCGGCTACCCTAGTGCTCGATCCAATAATCGACGGATACCATCTCAATTGAGTCCTTATGGACGGCGGCAGCAGCCTCAACCTGATATATCAGGACACTGTCCGCAAGATGGGGATAGACCCGTCAAGAATCAAGTCAAGCATCACAACCTTTAAAGGAGTTATACCGGGCGGAGAGGCCCGCTGCATGGGCTCTTTAACATTGGAGGTCGTATTCGGCTCTCCCGATAATTTCCGAAGTGAAGAACTAATCTTTGACATAGCTTCGTTTCGAAGCGGCTATCATGCACTTCTCGTAAGAACGGCCTTCGCCAGCTTTAATGCAGTCCCGCATTATGCTTATTTAAAGCTCAAAATGCCTGGACCACGTGGCGTCATTATGGTCAATGGAAATATGGAGCGCTCTCTTCGTACGGAGAAAGACACCGCGGCCCTAGCAGCCGAAGTCCAAAACGGCCTATTGAAGCCGAGCATTTCATCGGTCATTAAGACCACAGACACAACTAAACGTGTCCTGCGTACGCCTCAGTGCGGCAGCTTAGATGAGCCCGAGCTCTATTAGCAGTTACGCCCCCATCGACTACCCCATAAGGAGATAGCATGCGTGCCTCGTATACACAAGTATATCTTTAAAATTCCTTGGGCGGCGCTGGGGGCACAATGCATACAAATAGTCCATAGTTCAACTTGACCCTATTTGGACTCTAAAGTTACCTTTCAAGGTTCATTAAAACGAACCAGCTTTGATTATGCCAAAACCGGATTCTTTTCCCCAGCTTTTTATTTTTTATTTTTTTACAGATGGCCATCACACTCCCCCCTTCAAGGACAATTCACAAAGGAGGAAACAGCGTAGACGTGCAGCAGGGCCCCGCATTAAGGTTTCTTTTTAGATTAAAACCCTATGTGAACCTTTTTATCTCTTTTTGTTTCATACTTTTCTGGCATGTAAAATGTCCAAGGAAGCTATTGGCATTATGTGTAAGTACACGGCTCGCCGTACTAAAAGTGGATATTATAGAAGCAGCTTGGTTCATATTGTGTTTGGAGTTTTATTACCTCACCACCTGCGTTCTCTCCCCATGTGAGATCGCCACACGTGCCTTGACACCAGGGTCCATTACCAGGGGTTGTATTCGGCCCGGTATACTTTGAAAAGTTCGAACACCTATAGGGAGTGCTCGGCGTCGCGAGTTTGGCCTTATATGCATCAGCTCCGAATCATGTCTTTGGTCAATAGTTGGGTTGCCCAGCTCTTGTGCTTGCTACCTTACGTTCCGCTCTATCGGCTAAGGTAGTAAAGGGAGAACTACTGCGATTGTGTCCTGGTTCGTCCGGATGAGCACCTTAGTAGAGAAAGCCGAAAAACTGACTGTCATGATGCGGCGAGAGCTGGTCAACCACTCGATGACTAATCAGAATCTTCACGATTCCTTCCGTATTACACGAAGGACCATTCTTCCAGTCATGTATGTCAAACGCACCGTATTCGGATAACCGCGTACATACCAGGGGCTATATCGTAGACCCACCGTCAAACTCCTATGGCTAAGTGAAAGTGTTAAAGCCATATAGTCCGATTGCCTGGTTTGCTGCATTGACACCTCCTTAATGGACCAAGACATTGGGTCAAGAGTGATCAAGTGCTTTTCCAAACACCCCCGCGTTATACGTGAGGGGGCAGAAGCCGACGACTGGCAAACTTTCAGATTATATAAAAAACGGCCGCACAGGAGGCACCAAAAACTTTTTAGGCAAAAGTATAAAAACATAGCCTTAAATATATCATAATATTGTTTTCACAATTTCGAACCACCTCACTCGAACATTATATGTTTTGAGCACTGACCCTCTATCAAGCGGGCACCCTCTAGGACATCCTCAAAATAATGCTCTAGCGTGTGATGGTCCTTGCCCTTGGGTGGAATTTTTGCTGCAATATTGGTGGCCTTCATCTTTGTCCAGTACGTCTTGACGCAGGAGAAGGCCATCCGTGCACCTTCCATGCACGTTGACCGCTTCACAGCGTCGATACGCGGCACCGCATCAATAAGTTGCTGCACCAAACCGAAATAACTATTCGGAATTGGCTCAGTCGGCCACAACCAGACTACGACGTCCTTCATGGCAGATCCGGATAGCTTGTGGAGCTCGGCCCACAGGGACATCTGTTTGTTCAGTAATAGTGGACGCTTTGGCATGCTGAATTGCGACCAGAACAACTTTTCCGTCGCATGTCCTTCTTGTGCTTGGAAAAGCTGCATCGCATCGGAGACACTCTTCGGCAGGTCCAATAATGCGTCTGGAGAACTCCACATCTGATTAAGCGGGGCATACTTCGGATCGCCAAATTTAGTTTGTAATAAGAAGGGCTTACCAGCCGCGATCTCCCCACCTTGTCGGATCTCCTCCCGAGTCGCTCTAGACTCGGACCGTGCTTCCCGCGCCTCTTGTAAGGCCTGTCAAGATCAGCCATTTTGGTTTTGTTATCTCTCTCGAGAAGGTCACATCGGCTAGTGGCATCCTTTAGCTCAAGCGCCATTGTAGATATTCTCTTCTCGCACTGGCGCCGAGCAGCCTGTTCGGCCTTTAATTCAGTAGCTGCCTTTTCAGCAGCCGCATTGCTCATCCTGGCCTGCTCTTTGGCCCCGGCAAGCTCAGCTCGAAGGGTCTCAACTGCGGCGGCACTATCTGCAGTTATGCATATATCAGTATACAATTCTCAGCGTCATGCTCATATCATAATACTTGCATATACTGAGTGCCCCAAATAGTTACCTTGCGCCTCATCGACCCGCTTGTTCATAAGCGTGATGTCATCATCTGCCACATCAACTTTCTGCTTCAGATGTGCAATCTCTGTAGCTTGGGCAATCGCAACGAATGTAACAGCTTGTGTTTCAATTAGTCAGATCATTTCCTGGGCATATATTTCTTGATCCTCTGATCGCCTCCCTTTGGACGCCAACCAGAGTCTCAGGGGCTACTATCTATACACAGATGCATTTTTCGTCTATAACACAATCAACAATATTACATTACGTACCTCGAAGCCTCTTAGCAGGCTCGTAATGGCTTCATTCAATCTGCTTCTCACGGCCAGAACCCTCTCAACCACCATACCCATTAAGGCACGATGTTCCTTTGAGACGGGCGCATGCCGCAATATGTTCGTCAATGTATCCGGCGCCTCCGGCTTCGGAGCAGATTGCACCATCCCTTGGAGATTGGATAGTCCGGGACCTTTATTGTTGGTCCCTCTAGGGGCCGGACTGGATGGCCGAAGTGTCACCTTCGGGCCCGGTCTTCACTGTCCCTTGCACCGCTTGTTCATCAGGACAGATCCTCCGAGATGACACCTCGGCGTCGTCTGCCTTATTGGGCGGGGAGATATGTGGGGGCGTCTCGCTCTCCATCATCTGCGGAAGAAGATCCCCCGAGGAGGAGGACAGTTGAGGAAGGCTGCATGCCGGACTGCAAACATATATTTTAAATGTTACCCTTGCAACCAAGAAAGAACGGGATATGTTTAAAACACCCTTGTTCACTTACGATTCAGCTAAGGGCCTATCTTTATGGAGAGATTTTGTGTCAATGTCACCTCCCGAACCAGAACCCCTTGACAGGGATATCTTCCCCGCTTAGAAGCTTCAATCTTCAAGTCTTCGGAGGTGGTCCTCTTCTTCCCATGAGGAGAAGGGATGTAGTTTTCCCTTCCCTTCCATCTTCGGAAGTGGGAGTTCCAATCTCCCCGGACAAGGTGCCTGGCGTGCCTCTAGAATGGACGCCACCTTGGGCCTCCTCTGTCGGATTTCGGGTTCCGGAAGACCCTTGAGGTTCGAATTCTGGGGTGCACGTGGAGATATCTCCTCTACCAACTCACGTCCCAAAGCTCCGCAAGGAATCTAAGCTACATGAAGATGAACAACACAAGAGACACGAGGTTTATACTGGTTCAGGCCACCATTGTGGTGTAATACCCTACTCCAGTTTGTGGTGTGGTGGATTACCTCTGGGGCTGATGATGAACAATACAAGGGAAGAACAGCCTCACGAGGGATGTTCTTGTGGTGGTGTTGTCTCTTGGGAAGGATTGGATCTGGTTCCCTTTCTACTTTGGTGGCTAGCCCTATTTATAGAGCGAGGCTCTGGTCCTCTTCCCAAATATTGAGCGGGAAGGGCGCCAACAATTGGCCATTTTGAAGGGGAACATCTAATACACTTATCCTGACTAAAGTTGGTCCTCGCCTGCTAAAGACTCTCACGATGATGCTGTCTTGGGCTCCACAGTGACCTCCATCCTGCCGTTCTGCTGGTATTGGTCTTGTTGCACTGAAATAGTAGCCTTTGCCTGATGCCTTGGACTGTGCTTGCTCCCTTTGCACCAAAGGGGAAACAAGGACACTGCGCAGGCCGACGCCCGCCTGGCCTCGATCGTCATGGCTTGCGTCATGGGCAACTCACGAGGTACCCCTGCCTTGATCTCTCCGCCTCCTCGCGAACCTTCCTAACGAGGCCGCACCTGAGGAAGCTTCCTGTCGTCCGCCCCGTGAAGCTTGGCCCCTCGCGAGGGTCTTGCGCTTGAGTTGATGAAGATGGGCCGTACTAGGCCACCGCCTGAGCCACGCCGCAGGCCGCAGGCAGGCAAGTCTGGGGACCCCCGTTCCCAGAACGCCGACAGTAGCCCCCGGGCCCAAGGCGCACCTAGACTTGGCTCAGCAGAGAAGCGAAGGGGCAAGTGTGAAGCACCGCGGGCCCCTACAGCCTGCGGCCTTGGGTGCCGCGTGGCGGTTGATTGGACGTGGACGTCTCCGTTTCTCCATGCCCCTCATTATGCCCCCGGCTAGGCGGACATGTGGTTGCACACAGTTGTTCCCCTTTCTCCGTTCGCGCGTCCCCTGTCCTTCCTTCTTCCTTGAGCTCTAACCTCCGCCTCCAATCCAACTCGAACTCTCCCCCCTTCCCATCGCCATGGCACCAACGAAGAAGGAAAGGGGGAAGAAGCCCACGCCTTCGCCCCGCTCACCGCCGGCAGCGTCTCCCGCCGTCGATCGGTCAATCATACTCAACCCAGAAGCCTTGGACAAGGTCTGCTCTGCTCTTGCCTCCACCTTCAACAAGTGCGGGAGGACGACGGTCTGGCCTGCATCTCACCCCTCCTTCGATAGGGTCATCACGGAGGTCCGATTCTTCGCTGATGCCCTGTGGGCGGGTCTGGTTCCCCCCTTTTCTGCCTTCTTTAATGTTGTGCTCTTCCATTATCAGATCCACATGATGCACTTGGGTCCTGAATCTATTACTCTCCTTGCCGTTTTCGCTTTTGTTTGCGAGGCCATGGTGGGCATTCCTCCTTCCGTTGCCCTCCTGCGCCACTTCTTCTCTTTGCGCCTGAGTGACCCCACTCAATGCTCGGGGTGCGTGAGCTTCCTCGCCGTGCCAGAGACGGTTGCCTCAGGGATCGATTTCAGCCTTCCTCCTCCTACGACTGGGTTCCAAGAGCGGTGGCTGTATGTGGATGTCAGAGTGCCCAGCCCCCTGCTCGCCTTCGTCTGGCATCGCTTCCGGAGTTTGAAGGTGCTTGATGTGACGACGCCCAAGGTGGTGAAGGAGTTCCTTCAACGCTGCATTGCTCCTCTCGAGCGCCATTCACGCTGGATGTCGGCCTTCGCGGGGCATGAAGACCGCATGGGGCTCCAGGAAGAAGATCTAGCACCCGAAGCGCTGAGGACAGTGCTCCTGGTCCTGACTGGCGATCCTTCCCCATGCAGCCTTCGGCACGGGGCTACCCTCTTGTACCTTTGCTCGGGTAAGGCCGACTTTGTGAAGCAGATGCCTAGCTTCGACGAATGGGGGCTGCGCCCAGTCGGCCTCACAGGGCCCCGCGAGAACCCAGTTGTCATGGTTGCTCTTCCGTTGCCCACGGTGGTCCTGCCTCTAGTGATGGAGCTGGGAGACGAGGATCATCAGGAGCTGAGGGGGCTGTTGTCGAGATGCTGACACTGCGAGAAGCCCCGGGGGTGGCATCCCCCGAAGCCCGTTCTAGAGCGGTGGCAGGACGGGAGTTTCGGCCTGGAGCTACTGAGACTGGGGCTCCCGAGGCCCCGGCCACCCCTCATGAGGCGGCGCCCGGCGGCGTCCCCTAGGTTGGTCCCCTTGGCGCTGATCACCTTGATGCCTCCTCCACGCCACAGACCGACCCTTGCGTCAGGCATTTAGGCCGGTTCCGCGTAGACTTCGAGGCCCTCCGCCAGAGCAAAGACGCCTCAGGTGGCAATGATCGCCCTTGCCGCCCGTTGAAGTGCAGGAAGTACTTCGCCATCGACAAGTAAGTCCTCTTCTTTCTCAGTCCCTTGCCTTTCTGTTGCTTCAACTGACCGTAGCCTTTCAGGACCCTTCCTGCTGAGCTCATGGAGACGGCTAGGGAGCCGTCCCTTCTAGCTTCACCTTCACCGCCGACTTTGGGCGCCCCGAGTTCGAGTACCGCTCTTGCCGTGGGGCTGGTCGGAGAAGTGGGCCGTCCTGCGGAGCATCAGGATCCTGCGCGCCTCATGCCCCTCCTTCGCGAGCTCTCCTGGGGCACAGCCAGCCTGCCCCAAGGTCCTCCCTTAGTTGTGGATGGCGACTGGCTAAGGTCGATCTTGAGTTCCTCCTTGGGGGACGAACCGGCTCCAGGCTGGGTCCCTAGCGGGGCACGCCCGGCAATCACGAGGGCGCCAGCCCCCAGCCCCCTGCCCAGAGGGGGTGTGCCGCCTCATGGCCCTCCGCATGCGCCAGGGGCGGAGGACGATGCAGAAGACGTGCTTAGGCGCGCTCGGGAGCACAGCGCCCTTCGTCGAGAGTTCCTTCGGAAGGCGGCGGACGCGGTGGATCAGCTCGGGGTAGAGCTTGCTGGCGAGGACGCACGCCTCAAGGCCGAAGGCTTGCGCCTCGCTGATGAGAGGCGCAAGCTAAAGGTGGCCGTTAGCCTTGCACGTCACAAGTGTGATCTTGAAAATGCGAAGGCTGAGGCGTCGCTGGTGGCCTCGTGGGAGGCCCAGCAAGCAGACCGATTGCGCAAGGCTGCAGAGGAGCACGCGTGGGAGCTCCAGGCCTGGAGCAACTCTCTGGAGCGGCAAGTGGAGCTGCGCTAGGTGGCCCTTGTGTCGTTGAAGGGGGCATTCGATGACTAGGCGGAGCTCCAAAGGCGTGAGGAGGTGCTGGTGCTGGAGGCCGCCGAGCGCAATCTCGACCTCGAGCGGTTGGAGACGAGGGAGCGCCTGGTGACCCAGGCGGAGGATGAAGTTGGCGCGAGGGAGGCCCATGTCCAAGAAGAGGTCGACCGCCGCGTGGCAGAAGCTCGCTTGAGTCTTGAGCGCGTGAAAGTGCTAGTTATCGACTAGAGGGGGGGTGAATAGGCGATTTTTATCAAAGTCTTCAAAACGCGGAAGTTTCGAAGACAAACAATAGAAATGACCTAATTGATATGCAGCGGAAGATAGACTACAACAAGCAAGCCATAGTCAAGTATGCAATAGCGTTAATGTACGAAGACTAATAGCAACTAGGTAGTAGGATCAGGATGGAAGATAGTATGAAGCCAATCAACAATAGTAGTCAAGCAATGAAGTCAATCAGATAAGACAAATAAGCAATGACTTCACGAAGACAAACTCAAAGTAAAGGAGGGAAGAGATAGAACCAGTCACTTGTTGAAGACACAGGATTTGTTGGACCAGTTCCAGTTGCTGTGACAACTATACGTCTGTTTAGGGAGGCTGAGATTCAACTCAGAAGACCGTGTCTTCACCTTATTCCCCTTGAGCTAAAGACACTTAGTCCTCGCCCAATCACTCTGGTAAGTCTTCAAGGTAGACTTCCGAACCTTCACAGACTTCGTTCACCCGGCAATCCACAATGACTCTTGGATGCTCACAACGCGACGCCTAACTGGCTGGAGGATACACAGTCCTCAAGTGTAATAAGTCTTCAGGTCACACAGACAGAAAGACTTCAGTGATGCCTAACACTCTTTGGCTCTGGGTGTTTGGGCTTTGTCCTCGCAAGGATTTCTCTCTCAAAGGCTTCGAGGTGGGTTGCTCTCAAAACGACAACAGCCGTAAACTAACTCTGAGCAGCCACCAATTTATGGTGTAGGGGGTGGGCTATTTATAGCCACTAGGCAACCCGACCTGATTTGTCCGAAATGACCCTGGGTCACTAAGGAACTGACACGTGTTCCAACGGTCAGATTTCAAACACACGCGGCAACTTTACTTGGGCTACAAGCAAAGCTGACTCATCCAACTCTGGATAAGATTTGCTCTCATTGTCTTCGCTCGAAGACATAGGATTTGGGTTGAGCATCACTTCAGTCACTCTGACATAGTTCACTTGGACCCCACTTAACAGTACGGTGGTTCCTATGACTCAACAAAGAAGAAAAGGAAGCAACGAATCCACACAGTCTTCACGCTCCATAGTCTTCACGCAATGTCTTCTCATGTCATAGTCTTCAATATGAATATCTTCTCATACCACCATTGTCTTCAATGTCTTCATACATTTTTAGGGGTCATCTCCGGTAGGTAAACCGAATCAATGAGGGACACTACCTGCGTTATCCTGATATTCTCACAAACGCATTAGTCCCTCAACCAACTTTGTCGTCAATACTCCAAAACCAACTAGGGGTCGCACTAGATGCACTTACAATCTCCCCCTTTTTGGTGATTGATGACAAACTGGTTGAAGTTTTCAATGGGGATAAAGTATGTGAAATTGTAAAGGATAGGAATTGTCTTCATAAGTAGCAAGGGCTCCCCCTGAAGATGTGCATATAAGTAATTTTGCTTTTGGAATGCAAATGCACATGGCAGGTTGTACTTGTGGAGATCCACTTCAACTTATGAAGATAATTCATCATGCATGAAATGATATAGCATATAGAATGACATGCATAATGAAAAATGGATGTCTGCAGGATGATCTAAGTGCGGAAGGTATCATCACACATGCGGAATTTACCATCGCATCACAGTAAAGCAAATAAGTAGCAGACGACCATCAAGTTTAGGTGTTACAACTCAAAGAACCAAATGTTTTAAAAGGCAAGAGTTGTAAGCACGAGGCAAAAATATAATGCAACCGCCCATATGAACCCGCTTGAAGACTATCAACTCATACGCTTCTCCCCCTTTTGTCAGTAAGGACCAAAAAGGTTTGAAGACATAGAGCATCTACTCTTCAACATGAGTAGGTGAAGCAACAGGGTTGTCATCGTTGGGTGGCGGTGCAGATGAACTTGGTGCAGTGTCGATGCATGTTGTAGGAGGAGGTGGTGAAGTAGCATCATCTTCATCATCGATCACTCTGGCATTTACCGTTGCCGCGGAGGAAGAATATTCAGTCTTCAAGAGATGGAGTACGACATAGGACAGCAGTCCATGGAGGAGTGGAGTCAAACTGGAATCTTTCATTGAAGTCATCGTCGTGAAGATCAGCTTCAGCACTGAGCAGGGTCAAACTCTTCCATGATCGCCGGCAAGTTTCATGAGCAACAAAGGCATTCTTGGTGGCAAGGTTGCGAATGCGATTGACATCCGCCAAGAGGCTTTGCATCTGTCTCTTGAGCCAGAAATAATACTTATCATGTTTTTGATGAAGGGCCACAAGAAGTTCTCGGTCATTGAGAACGCGAGAACGCTTCCGAGGCCTTTGGGCAATGGTGCTTTCAGTGGCTTCAGTAGGTGCTCGATGAGGCAGACGAGTATTTCCAGCCAATGGATAGATTCATGTTGCTGCTTGAACACCTTCAATGGGTTGAGTGAAGCTTTGGTGCTCGGCATTCTGAAGACAAAGAGGCTTCTTGGCAGGTTCAGGGTATATAGCTTCAACTGACATATCAACCTCTGGTAGAAAAATCACATGATTACGAGCAGAAGGTTGATAGTTGACAGATGAGTGTCTCCTGATGAGGCACATGACCCATGGAGCATAAAACTTCAGACCAAACAGATCAGATCCAGATGCAGCCAGTTGCCTGATGAAGAAGTCTTGCGCATTGAAGCTGATGCCATTGAGAATATAGAAGACCAAAGTCTTCATAACTCCTTCAAGCTTTGCCGCTGATGAATGTCCTTTGATAGGCCATAGAGTTTGCCTGATGATGTGATATATGGTGCGTGGCAGATACTCAAGGTCTTCAACAAAGAACTCTATTGGATATTCAGCATCACGTGGCAAAGGCTTCATCATGCTCAGCATCTGACTCATATTGGGTTCAGGCTTATGGAAGATGCTTTCCAAAGCATTGCGGTGATTTTGACAACCAGGTTCATAGAGTTCTCCGGGAGTGGATAGGCCTGTAAGCTCAATGATGTCGAGAGCTTTGGCTTCATGATGAACATTTCCTGTCATCCACTCTAGAATCCATGTCTTGATATCTCTGTTGTAGCCGCGAATATGCAGAGTAGCATAGAATTGAAGCAATAGCTCTTCATTCCAGTGTTCTTTATCTGTGACAAAACTGAGCAGCCCAGCATCACGAAAGTAGTCAAGTGCTTCTTCTAAGCAGGGTAGTCCAGTAATGGCTTCAGTGTCGAGGCGCATATGAGGGAAAATGCGCCCTTGATCATACAGAACACAGGAGTAATAGCTTCGCTGCTGATGACTCCAGAACCGATCTGATGATATTCTTGGCTTCGTGTAGGGGTTCTTCGAGCTGTCAAAGAATGTGTTGTGGCTCTTGAAGCCATTCGCATTGAAAGACCCTGGTGAGTTTGCAGTACCTGGAAACCTTGGCAGTCTTGGCTTGGGCTTCTGGACCTGAGGCCTATGCTCAATGTGATAGTCAAATTGAGGACCAGAGACATTAGGCGGAGGGACCAGAACGGGCCATCTTACTGTGATGAGCTCGCCATGGTTGTATGCTTGCTCGATTGTATAGGGCCGTGGTGGCAGAACAGGAGCAGTGGCAGCAACTGAGGCTTCAGGCTGCACAACAGGTGCTTCAGGAGCAATTGCCTCATTAGCTTCAGGCACACTGTTTGGTTCAAGCTCCACATTAGCTTCAGCCATGACAACGTCATTGGCTTCACTTGCGTTGGTTGTGGCAGCTTCAGGATTTTCAACCTCCACTTGAGGAGCTGGAGGGCCAGGCACAGACACGTTCACTTCATGAACTATTTCTTCAGGCATGGGGGGAGTTTGGACACGTTCTTCTTGACGTTCCTCATCGGCTGATGCAGCCGGATTGTCTTCAGCAGCTTGTGCTTCAGACACGGAGACATTCACAGTTGAAGTGGCTTCAGAGAACACTTGATGTGCAACAGGTTGACAGTGCACTTCTCCTTCTGGAACGCTCGGAAGAGGGACTTGAGGCCTTGGTCCTTTGTGAAGCCTTTGTAATACAGGCGACGCCTTTGGAGATGGAGTGGGCAGGTCCTCATCCTCTTCAACTTGTACGGATGGTGTGGTTTGTTGTTGTTGGGGAGTACTGGGGGAGTCTTGTTGCTGTGGGTGACCAGCCCACGATGCATCCTGAGCAATTGGCATCAGAGGATGCCAATGCTGACGTTTTCGCTGTTCGTATGACATTATATTCGATCTGAGGAAGAACTTCATCATCTTCAACATTGTCATGATGACCAATGTCTTCAGCAGCGGTGGGTTCAGCTGCTGGTATATCTTCAGCTTCAGGAGCCTCTGTGGAAGTAGGCTCATGAACAGTCATGCGAAGTTCTTGGGATGCAGATGCAGGACGAACCACTAAGATGGGTTCAACAACAAGGGGCTCTGTGGGAGCAGCCCGACTCTTCTTGGTCTTGCGCTTCTTCTTGGAGGGAGCGGCATCAGAGGCTTTAGTATTCTTCCTCTTTCTGGCTTCAGCCTCGGCAGCCCTCGTCTTCTTCTGTTCTGAAGCGGTTGTGGTGACCTTTGGCTTCGAGCCAGTCATGCTACTTGGGAAGATAATGCGAGGGCTTCTTGGCTTGAAGGTGCAGGCTGGTCAGCAGGAAGCTTCTTCTTTTTATTTGCAGCCATCCTGGGGTCAATGCCAGGACGGCCAAGTGACTTGCGCTTCTCAGCCTCATTGTAGGCAAGCACACACTTATCAGCCAAACTCTTCATGCACTCACGAGAGCCTTGAGCTTCTTGGCGCTTCTTATGAAAAGCTTCTTTAAGCTCATACAGCATGACTTTGAAGTTTCAGACGTCTTGAACACTTAGCTTGGCCACATGCTTCTTGAATTGAGCCTTCTCATAATCAATCTTGTTCTTGAGCTCAACGATTCGCTGAGCGAGAGCTAGCTCAGAAGCAATAGTGCCATTGAAAGAGACGCTGAGGCCAATGGGAAGCTGTAAATCTTCAAAGCTGACATTGGGGGTGTCAAACCACTCATCAATGAAATTGTGGATGATGGCCACATCAAAGAGAGGCAAGTTGTTGAAGATTTCTGCTTCTTCCTTGCTCTTTATCAGCTGCTCAAGAGCATCATCAGCAAGATCTTCATCACTTGACAGATCAATGGGTTCTTCATGCAGAATGGCGGCAGGAGTCAAGGCTTGATCGGTATGCCTGACCAGTTGCTTTTTCTTCTCCGTCTTCTTGGAGATGCGGGATTGATCTTCAGACTGCACACTGGCTTCAGGAGGTGCAGTGGCCAGTGGCTTCACATGAGAAGATTTTGGAGGTGCTGATTTAGAAGCCTTTAGCTTCTTTTGCTTCTGTGGCTTCGGAGGAGGAGCTGGGGCTTCATTAGAATCAGCCTCATTGTCAGAATGATCCACTTTGGCACCTTGTACCAAGATGTAGGAGATGAGGCCATCAAGGTTTGCAAAGGGGCCAATTCTGTTTTCTTCAGCTTCACGTGTGCCATCATCACGGGGAGCAGAGGGACCAGGATTGAAGTCTAATCCCCATGACTTCTTGTTTTCCTTTGCTGAAGCCTTAGCAAACTGAAAATTGCGCTTGAAGAGATTGTCGTCACGACACCAGAGTAATGATGTGGGATCGGCATTCTCAGGCTGAGGTCCACGGACCATGCACGGATAGAAATCTTGTGCAATAGCTTCAGCTCTGTTCTTGGGTTGAAGACCTCTAGAGAGATCACCCCAAGGGCTCTTGATAGCATTTTTCTCTGTGTACTCCTGGGTGACGAACTTGTACTTGTACCACTGTTTAGCCCAATAGCGTCGAATCCATTGGATTCGAGTCTTGCGCTGATTGTAATCTTCTTCAGGATCTGTTTTATACATTTGTGCCAGATCATCAGGCAGATCCCTTGATGTTCCCCCACGATGCTGTCTGCCACCCTTCCTTGCTGATTTTTCTGCAGCCATGAACTTCAAGCTGAATGGCTTCAATACGTTCAGAGGCTTCAGAGATTTATGCTTGCTGGTCAAGCAGGAACTGGCTTCAGGAGAATTGATATGATGCTGTAAGTATTCTGCAAACAAATGCAGACTATGAGAACCAAGGGATTCTCCCACGGACATGTACCTGTGACAGCATTAGAGATGCGAGGGAAGGGGAAGAGGTCATATGCATTCTCAGAAGATTTTGAAGATAAATCAATTTGAAGATATTGACCTCATGATGCGAATACATTCACTTATATAGGTGAGTTGGTTCCAGATTTGTACCAATCCGTGAATGAGTACAAGTGAGGAATCAAACTAGACAGGAAATCTAAGTGAATTGACTCGTCAGTATGAGATGCAGACAGAATAGATCTAACATTGAATAGGCAGAAACTACTTTTGGTAAACAGGATGAATCTTGAAGATCAAAAAGGTGGTAAAAATAGAGTTATAATTACCGCACGAAGAACTGCTAGATGGGAAGAATAGGAGACCGAGCATTTCAGCCCATCGTGCCCTAACTTGGCGACGGAGGACACCTACGGCGACGGCGGAGAGGACGAAGTCCGCGGCCGGCGTGAGGACGGCGTCGAAGATGTCGCGGCAGCTAAGCGCTTCGTCACCGGCGTCGTCGCGAGCTAGCGGTGGCGCTAGGGTTTTGACGGAGGTGGAGAGGTGGAAGAAGGATTTCTTTACCGCAGGGGACAAGTATCTATAAGTAGGTGAGAGAGACAGCGCAATTATGCTGGTGCCCCTGGCGGTTCACATCTGAGGGGTACGTGGCAAGCATGCAACATACTTAGAATTGTCCCACGTTCCCACGCCCGCCAGGCATGTCGGAGAGTTGTTCCGGCTTCTCCGGATTTCAACAATAAAGATAAGTCATTTAAAACAGATTTAATGTTTGTCTCTTTGCCTTCTGCTGACTAGGACGCAGAGAAGACATTCGACAGTTTCAATAGAATGCATATGATTTGGACAGATAGAGTTTGAGATAGGAAGCATAGAGAGGTTAGGGTCCGATCACATTCACTTAGTTCAAAAGATCCAATCTTGAAGACATAGCTATAAGTGGATGCTATAGAGGACAGAACACTAGTATATATATAAATCAGAAAACAATCAAATCATCATAGTGTAGAAGATCATGAAGATAAATTGAAACTGAAGACAAACCAAATGCGAAGTTATTGCAATATAATGCCATGAGTGGAACACTTCAAACAGAGAAAGTTGGTGGTGGCGTTACCCACCGTATAGGAAGTATTAGACCCAGACACGGCGCACAATTATTGTGGCGCTCCGAAGTTAAATTCCATGTTAATGTATTCACACTCAGAGTGTAAATCTTCATTGATTGAAGATATACATTACTTTGTGTGTTGCACATCTAAGTCATCAACATGCATAAGTGTTAGGATGTGTGCCTGATCACAGGACATTCAAGGATTCCAAGATATTTAGCTCACACCGTAACTTGCAAAACCTTTTCTTATCCAGGGGCTTTGTGAAGATATCTGCCAGCTGCTCTTCAGTGTTGATGTGCATGATATCTATATCTTTCTTCATAACATGATCTCTGAGAAAGTGATGACGTATTTCAATGTGCTTTGTCTTCGAGTGCTGGCCTGGATTATTGGCTATCTTTATGGCACTTTCGTTGTCGCAGAAGAGAGGTACTTATTTCAGGTTGATGCCATAATCCTTGAGAGTTTGCTTCATCCATAGAAGCTGAGCACAACAGGATCCAGCAGCAATGTATTCAGATTCAGCAGTTGAGAGTGATACACAGTTCTGCTTCTTTGAAGACCAACAGACAAGTGATCGACCAAGAAAATGACATGTGCCTGATGTAGACTTGCGACCCACCTTGTCACCAGCATAATCAGCATCCGAGAATCCAACCAAATCAAAATTTGAACCCTTGGGATACCATAATCCGAGTGTTGGGGTGTAAGCCAAATATCGAAGAATTCGCTTCACAGCTAAGTGATGCGATTCCTTTGGTGCCGCTTGGAATCGAGCACACATGCAAACACTAAGCATAATATCTGGCCTAGATGCACATAAATAAAGCAAAGAACCAATCATGGAGCGGTATACCTTTTGATCGAACTCTTTACCATTGTCGTTGGGACCAAGATGGTGTTTGGCTGGCATTGGCGTCGTATAACCTTTGCAGTCTTCCATTCCAAACCTCTTCAGACAATCTTTGAGGTACTTTTCTTGAGATATGAAGATGCCATTGCTTTGCTGACGAATTGAAAGACCAAGGAAGAACTTCAGTTCTCCCATCATGGACATCTGATATTGCTCTTGCATCATGTATCCAAACTCATCACTATACTTCTGGTTGGTGCAGCCGAAGATTATGTCATCGACATATATTTGGCACACAAACAGTTCACCATCATATGTCTTCGTGAAGAGTGTGGGATCGAGGGATCTAGGTTTGAAGCCTTTGCTCTTCAGGAAGTCTTTGATTGTATCATACCAGGCACGAGGAGCTTGTTTGAGGCCATAAAGTGCTTTGTTTAGCTTGTACACCATATCAGGATGTTTTGGATCTTCAAAGCCAGGTGGTTGTGCGACATATACTTCTTCTTCAATCTTGCCATTGAGAAATGCACTCTTCACATCCATTTGATATAGCAAGATGTTGTGATGATTAGCATAGGCTAGCAGAATGCGAATGGCTTCAAGCCTAGCAATAGGAGCAAATGTTTCATCAAAGTCAATTCCTTCAACTTGAGTATATCCTTGAGCCACAAGACGTGCTTTGTTTCTGACGACTTGACCATGCTCATCTTGCTTGTTTCGATATATCCATTTCGTTCCAATAATGTTATGCTTGCGAGGGTCAGGTCGCTTGACAAGTTCCCAAACATTATTCAGCTTGAACTATTGAAGTTCTTCTTGCACGGCTTGAATCCATTCGGGTTCCATAAAAGCTTCAGCAACTTTCTTGGGTTCTGATATTGACACAAATGAAAAGTGCCCACAGAAGTTTGCTAGCTGTGTTGCTCTTGAACGAATAAGCGGACCAGGCACGTTGATGTTGTCAATTATCTTCTCGATTTGTACTTCATTTGCAACACGAGGATGAACAGGACGAAGATTTTGCTCTGGCTGATCATTGTCATCATTGGGAGGATTGTCTTCGGTCTGAGCAGTGTCTTCAGGTTGATTTGGTGCAGAGATGATAAGTTCCTCTTCAAGCTGTGCTTCAGAAGGCATGATTTCACCAGTTCCCATCAGCTTGATAGATTCGCTTGGAGGAGCTTCATCTAGTGTACTTGGCAGAATTTCTCTTTGTGAACCATTGGTTTCATCAAATTTCACATCCACTGTTTCAACGATTTTGTAGTGGAAGAGGTTGAAGACTCTGTAAGAGTGTGAATCCTTTCCATAGCCAAGCATGAAGCCTTCGTGAGCTTTGGGTTCAAATTTTGACTTGTGATGGGGATCCTTGATCCAGCACCTAGCACCAAAGACTCTGAAGTAGCTGACATTTGGCTTCTTGCCAGTAAGGAGCTCATAGGATGTTTTGCCCAGAAGCTTGTGGATGTAAACACGGTTGATGATGTGACAGGCTGTATCAATAGCTTCAGGCCAGAACTTTCTTGGTGTCTTGTATTCATCTAGCATTGTTCGAGCCATCTCAATGAGGGTTCTGTTTTTGCGCTCAGCGATGCCATTTTACTGAGGTGTGTACGGAGCAGAGAACTCATGAGTGATTCCCATTGTATCCAGATACAGATCAAGTCCTGTGTTCTTGAATTCAGTGCCATTGTCACTTCTGATATGCTTGATCTTCACGCCATAATTGTTCATTGCTCGATATGCGAAGCACCTGAAGACATCTTGCACTTCGGTCTTGTAAAGAATTATATGAACCCATGTGTATCTTGAGTAGTCATCAACAATGACGAAGCCATAGAGACAGGCAGTTGTTGTGAGGGTGGAGAAGTGAGTAGGTCCAAATAAGTCCATGTGTAACAGCTCGAAAGGTTGAGATGTTGTCATGATTGTCTTCGAGGGGTGCTTTGCCCTTGTCATCTTTCCAGCTTCATAGGCACCACATAGATGATCCTTCTTGAACTTGACATCTTCGATGCCAATGACATGCTTCTTCTTGACAAGTAAGTGTAAGTTCCTCATGCCAGCATGTCCTAGCCTTCGATGCCAGAGCCAGCACTCTGAAGCTTTTGTGAGAAGACATACGACAAGTTGTGGACCTGCTGAGAAATCTACCACGTATAGATCATCTTTCCTATATCCTTCAAAGACTAGAGATTTGTCAGATTCCATTAGTACAAGGCAACGATATTTTCCAAATAGCACAATCATGTTTAAGTCACAAAGCATTGAGACAGACATTAAGTTGAACCCAAGGGATTCAACAAGCATCACTTTATCCATGTATTGATCCCTAGAGATTGCAACTCTACCTAGACCCAATACTTTGCTTTTACCAGTGTCAGCAAATGTGATTTGACTCTTGTCGGATGGACGTAAGGTTGAGTCCATGAGAAGACTTCGATCACCAGTCATATGATTAGTGCATACGCTGTCAATAATCCATTCTGAAGCTTTTGGTGACATGCCCTACAGTGCAGTTAGGAGGATTGGCTTCACAAGGTATGTTGTGAAGCATAAGCATTTTATGCATACTAGGATTATCACAGCATAGATCAAGATTAGAACACACAGTATGACAGATAAGAGATGCATATGTGGAATACATAGTAAGTCATTTTATCATGCGTCCCTTTATGTTTTAGGTCCCCAGCAATAATATCGGACGCCATAGATTGCTGGCTGGAGACCAGATTCTGCAAAAGAGAGTTAATTCTTCTTCACCACCCACATTTTCAGGGGTGGCTTAGAAGCAATGAGTCTAAGTGCAGCATCTGAGAATTTCGGCTTTGAAGCCCTAGCAAATAGCCTTGCAGGAAATGAATGATACTCATGTGAATAAGCAGAAAAGTTCTTAGTTCTATGAACATAGCGGTTTGAAGACACATGCTCATATTCATGAGTCTGAGTATGATTTCCCTGCAAAACATTGGCGTTAGGGTGACTCAAGTGAGTCCTGTGTTCGTAAGTAGCCATTGGACCATATGATGCCTTTGGTCTGGGGTTTGTTTTCTTCCCTGGTGGTGTCATGATAACATTCACTGGAAGATTCTCAAGGCAGCTTTTGGGAACCCAGATCTTCTTCATAGGAGGTCCATTCCTGTAGTTAGTACCAATATACCTGGCAAACACTTCACCATTCTGATTTTTGAAAAGTTTATAGTTTGCATCAAAGGATTCATCAATGATAATAGGATTAGCACAGGTAAATCCAGATAAAGTGGATGGATCCACTGAAGGTTCCTTTGCAGCAACCCATGTGGTTTTGGGATACTGCTCAGGCTTCCAATAGGAACCATCAGCATTCATTTTCCTCTCGAACCCAACACCCTCTTTCCTAGGGTTTTGGTTCAGAATCTGCTTTTTGAGGACATCGCAGAGTGTCTGATGTCCCTTCAAACTTTTGTACATCCCTGTTTCAAGCAATGTCTTCAACCTAGCATTTTCATCAGCAATAGTAGTGGTATCCTCAGAAGAGGGGTTAGTTACCACATCAGTTGTTGAAGACAGAGCAACAGTAGCAGCAGTGGAACATTCAGCAATAGAGGTAGCGTTATCACGCTCAATACATTTTAAGCATGGTGGTTCAAATTCATCCTGAGCGGGACTGATCTGTTGAGCGCGAAATGACTCATTCTCTTTTTGAAGATCTTCATGAGTCACTTTCAGTTTCTCAAGCTCTTGCTTCCTTTGAAGATAATCATAGGAGAGCTTTTCATAAGTGGTTGAGAGCGTCTCATGAAGACTTTCAAGTTCTTGATACTTAGCATGAAGATTTTTTGTATCTTCAACTAAGGATTGTGAACGTGTCATTTCCGCGTCCAACAGGTCATCGCTTTTGTCTAACAGTTTTTGAGTATGTTCCATAGCCCTTTGTTGTTCAGTAGCAATTTTAGCAAGTGTTTTGTAGCTGGGTTTAGATTCACAATCAGAGTCATCTTCACTTGATGTTTGAAAGTAAGCATCGCGCGATTTTACCTTGGCACCGCGTGCCATGAAGCAGTAGGTGGGAGCAGGATCGTCCTTGTCATCATCAGCATTGGTGTGGGAGTCATTGTCTTCAGTGTTGAAGATGGACTTTGCGACGTAGGCTGTGGCCAGAGCCAGACTTGCAACACCAGAGTCGGACTCAGCTTCAGATTCCACCTCTGCCTCCTCAGAAGCAGACTCCTCCTCTGAATTCATTTCCTTGCCAACAAAAGCACGAGCCTTGCCAGATGAGCTCTTCTTGTGAGATGAAGACCTTGATGAGGACTTGGAAGAAGACTTCGAAGATTTCTTCTTCTTCTTGTCATCGGAGTCATATTCCTTGCTCTTCTTCTTCTTCTTCTCGTTGTCCCACTGAGGACACTCAGAGATGTAGTGCCCAGGCTTCTTACACTTGTGACATGTTCTCTTCTTGTTGTCTTGAGTGGAAGCTTCATCATTTCTTGAACTGGATCGTGAAGACTTTCTGAAGCCCTTCTTCTTGGTGAATTTCTGGAACTTCTTCACAAGCATAGCAAGCTCCCTTCCAATGTCTTCAGGATCGTCAGAACCGCAGTCAGATTCTTCTTCTTCGGATGAGGAAACAACTTTTGCCTTCAAAGCACGAGTTCGGCCATAGTTGGGGCCACAGATATCTCTTTTCTCAGAAAGCTGGAACTCATGTGTGTTGAGCCTCTCAAGTATATCAGACGGATCGTGTGTCTTGAAGTCAGGACGTTCTTGTATCATGAGGGCAAGGGTGTCAAAGGAGGTGTCAAGTGATCTCAGCAGTGTCTTGACAATTTCATGCTTGGTGATCTCAGTGGCGCCGAGAGCCTGAAGCTCATTTGTGATGTCGGTGAGGCGATCAAAGGTGAGCTGGACATTTTCATTGTCGTTTCTCTTGAAGCGATTGAAGAGATTTCGAAGAACACTGATCCTCTGGTCTCTCTGTGTAGAGACGCCTTCATTGACCTTGGACAGCCAGTCCTAGACTAGCTTTGACGTTTCCAGAGCACTCACACGGCCATACTGTCCTTTGGTCAGATGACCACAGATGATGTTCTTTGCAGTCGAGTCCAGTTGAATGAACTTCTTGACATTAGTAGGGGTGACACCTTCACCAGTTTTGGGAACGCCATTCTTGACGACATACCAGAGGTCGACATCAATGGCTTCAAGATGCATGCGCATCTTATTCTTCCAATAGGGATATTCAGCTCCATCGAAGACCGGACAAGCAGCGGATACTTTGATTATCCCTGCAGTTGACATAGCTGAAACTCCAGGTGGTTAAACCGAATCACACAGAACAAAGGGAGTACCTTGCTCTGATACCAATTGAAAGTGCTAGTTATCGACTAGAGGGGGGGTGAATAGGCGATTTTTATCAAAGTCTTCAAAACGCGGAAGTTTCGAAGACAAACAATAGAAATGACCTAATTGATATGCAGCAGAAGATAGACTACAACAAGCAAGCCATAGTTAAGTATGCAATAGCGTTAACGTACGAAGACTAATAGCAGCTAGGTAGTAGGATCAGGATGGAAGATAGTATGAAGCCAATCAACAATAGTAGTCAAGCAATGAAGTCAATCAGATAAGACAGATAAGCAATGACTTCACGAAGACAAACTCAAAGTAAAGGAGGGAAGAGATAGAACCAGTCACTTGTTGAAGACACAGGATTTGTTGGACCAGTTCCAGTTGCTGTGACAACTGTGCGTCTGGTTAGGGAGGCTGAGATTCAACTCAGAAGACCGTGTCTTCACCTTATTCCCCTTGAGCTAAAGACACTTAGTCCTCGCCCAATCACTCTGGTAAGTCTTCAAGGTAGACTTCCGAACCTTCACAGACTTCGTTCACCCGGCAATCCACATTGACTCTTGGATGCTCAGAACGCGACACCTAACCGGCTGGAGGATACACAGTCCTCAAGTGTAATAAGTCTTCAGGTCATACAGACAGAAAGACTTCAGTGATGCCTAACACTCTTTGGCTTTGGGTGTTTGGCCTTGTCCTCGCAAGGATTTCTCTCTCAAAGGCTTCGAGGTGGGTTGCTCTCAAAACGACAACAACCGTAAACTAACTCTGAGCAGCCACCAATTTATGGTGTAGGGGGTGGGCTATTTATACCCACTAGGCAACCCGACCTGATTTGTCCGAAATGACCCTGGGTCACTAAGGAACTGACACGTGTTCCAACGGTCAGATTTCAAACACACGCGGCAACTTTACTTGGGCTACAAGCAAAGCTGACTCATCCAACTCTGGATAAGATTTGCTCTTATTGTCTTCGCTCGAAGACATAGGATTTGGGTTGAGCATCACTTCAGTCACTCTGACTTAGTTCACTTGGACCCCACTTAATAGTACGGTGGTTCCTATGACTCAACAAAGAAGAAAAGAAAGCAACGAATCCACACAGTCTTCGCGCTCCATAGTCTTCACGCAATGTCTTCTCATGTCATAGTCTTCAATATGAATATCTTCTCATACCACCATTGTCTTCAATGTCTTCATACATTTTTAATGGTCATCTCCGGTTGGTAAACCGAATCAATGAGGGACACTACTTGCGTTATCCTGCAATTCTCACAAACGCATTAGTCCCTCAACCAACTTTGTCGTCAATACTCCAAAACCAACTAGGGGTGGCACTAGATGCACTTACAGCGCGAGTACGAAAGGAGGTTGGGGCTGATCAGGGCCGAAGCTGAGGGCAGGAGCGCTGCCCTCAGGACCAAGCTGACTGAAGTGATGCGGCGTGCGGACGCCTCCGCAGCCTCCCTTGACGCAGCGCAGGTGGGGCTAGCTTCTTCCCGCGCCGAGCTGCTTCTTCTCCAACAGAGGGTTGATGGCGCCGAGGCCGTCGCGCGGCGGAATGAGGACGAGATCCGTCAGCGGTAGACTCTGGAGCATGTGCATGGCCCCATGCTTCAAACACTCAGGGAAAGGGCCAACGCGGCCCTGGGCAACATCTGTGAGGCGGCCGTTGCGGAACCCCGCGTAATCAACTACGCTGGCAACCTCCGGTTCTTCACAGACGTGGTGACACAACTGGAGACCCGCTCTAATAGGGCCAATAGGCTTGTTGAGGAGAGGAGCCGAGCCCTGCTCGGACGTGCTTTTTCTCGAGTCTTCAGTTATCTTCAGGACCGGGACCCCCACTTCGATTTCGACGCCTCCATCGCACCGGTGCCCATAGCCGTTTGGGGCGATCTGGCGCAGTGGGTGGAGAACAACGTGGACGCCCTCGTCAGGGCCTTCTCCATTGATGACGACGGCGTGGTTGTGGCCGCCGATGAAGGCGGCGTTGTGAACGAGCATGACGTTGATAACGGTGATGGCGTGGGTGATGGTGAGGCCGGTGACGCCAGTGATGACTCTGGAGGCGCTCCCGAAGATGCATTGGGAGATTTGTCTGATTGATCGCAGGCCACCTCCACTATTTACCCTACGTGGAAAGAGTTCGGGCTTGGCCCTGAAGATTGTAAGAGCATTTTGGGAGGGGAAGCCCCTCGTGTAAAGGTTTGTAGCTAGTGTGCTTGTAGACACAGCGCCACATGTATGCTTATGCTGAGCTACTGGCCCCGCGATGGGCCAGCTGACTTGTTTACCTTTGACCCGGACGGGTCCCGAGCGGGCCTGTGGGGGTCACAGCGCCTTGAGTGCCTTTTGGGTGAACCCATTGATCCTGCGATGAGAGCCTCCTGAGAGGGCGCGGCGATAGTGGCCCGGATTGTAGACGTGCTTGGCCCGGCCCAGCTCACGAGGGGCTCGTGAGGGGAGGCAGCTGATGCTAACTTTGGGCGCAAGGCCAAAACCAGAATGCGAGAGATTGCTCGAACGAGACTAAACACCCCTTCCCCGAACACACGCAAGTCTCAAGCTCAAATCCAACTTAACTTCAAATCGAAGAAACTTTGACAACAGAGAAACAAGGCAAAAAGGCAAAAAGCCGCGTCCGGCACCTAGTCTAGTCTTCGACGTCTTCTCACCAGCGCGGAGCTAAGTGCTACCACTGGGCGTGGGCGGGAGCCCCCGAGGCCCGAGGGCGGCTCTCCGGAGACTCCGGGGCATGTACAGCCCCACTCATTATTACGTGAGAGTGTCACGGGCGGCGAGCTTCACAGGCACTGGGCCTTCTTCACAGGTACCGGCCTTGCTTCATATCGCCAGACGAGGGGCCCACCTTGCACCACACTCTACCGCCATCGACAGCGACCGGAGACCGAGGACGACGCCAATGGGGTAGAGCGGTCGTCAGCGGTTCCCCCGATGACCACGGGTCCTCTGCCGGGGGCAGGCCCTGAGGCACCTCCCCGGCAGAGGGCCTACCTCCTGATAACGCCTTGCTCCGAGCGCCGCGCGGGGCGAGCCCGGATCTCGGCCCCTCTCCGGCAGCCCCCGGTGCCCTCCTCCTCAGGGGTAGGAAGCTGCAGGATTGGGGCAGCCATCTGCTGTGGCGACCTGTACCTCCTGTGACCCATGGTTAGCATAAGCTTGCTCCTGAGGAATTAGCGGTACCCGATAGTTGCTGCCACCAGCGTGGTCATCAAGGCTCCATTGGGGTTCCTGAAAGAGCTCATCTTCCGGCGTTTCTTCCCTCCAGCCTGGCCCAAGGAACGAGCCATGGTCTTCTTCCAGCGCGTGCCCTTGATCCACCATGTGAGGTACATAGGCTTCTGGGGCCATCGCCCCGAGCGCCTCATCGTAGTGCCCCATACGCCACGCAGTCCTGCTTGAAGCGATGTCTCGGTGGTGGTAGCGCGGCGGACCACTGAGGCCGTAGGCTGCAGCGTACGCTCCCTTGCCGGCCGGAGGTGGAGTCGGCACCGCTTGTCGCCCGGTGCTGTCAGCTAGGTTGGCGTTGGGGAGGCCTTGGAATCCGTTCGGAGTTGTGCGGGCGCATATGGGGCCTCCATACGGCCCGCCCTGGATCTGGGGCGGCAGCTGGACGCAGAAGGGATGAGCTCCCAAGGCGGCGGAGCCCAGGAGCTCGACCACTCGCTCAAGCAACACATCATGGCCGCCCTCCAGCAGCCTGCACCGCAGCAGTTCTCAGGCTACTGTGAGCGCGGCCCTCGAGTTCGCCTGCTCCCCTCGGGTGTACGGCACTGTGGCCGCGGCATGGCTTGAGGCCCTTGCTGCCGACCGCACCTACCGTGGTGTGAGGGCAGGCGGTGCCTGGCCGCATCGCCCGCGCCCCGCAGCGCCCTGCGGAGCGCGGGCTGCCTGTGGCGCGAGGTTGAGGTCGCCCTAGGCAGGCAGCACGGCGTGGGCGGGCCACGACGCTCAGCGGTCGGCGTTGGCCGTCGGGTCACCGGACATGCGAACGACAAAGTGATGGAATGCGAGGCGGCGGAAGAAGGATTCCGGCGCACCCCTACCTGGTGCGCCAAATGTCGGATGTCGGGTTCCTGCAGACCCTTGACGTTCGAACTCTGGGGTGCGTGTGGAGATTTCTCCTCTACCAACTCACGTCCCAAAGCTCCGCAAGGAATCTAAGCTACACGAAGATGAACAACACAAGAGACATGAGGTTTATACTGGTTCAGGCCACCATTGTGGTGTAATACCCTACTCCAGTCTGTGGTGTGGTGGATTGCCTTTGGGGCTGATGATGAACAATACAAGGGAAGAACAGCCTCGCGAGGGATGTTCTTGTGGTGGTGCTGTCTCTTGGGAAGGATTGGATCTGGATCCCTTTCTACTGTGGTGGCTAGCCCTATTTATAGAGCGAGGCCCTGGTCCTCTTCCCAAATATTCAGCGGGAAGGGCGCCAACAATTGGCCATTTTGAAGGGGAACATCTAGTACACTTATCCTGACTAAAGTTGGTCCTCGCCTGCTAAAGATTCGGATGATGACGCCGTCTTGGGCTCCACGGTGACCTCCATCCTGCCATTCTGCTGGTCTTCGTCTTGTTGCATCGAAATAGTAGCCTTTGCCTGATGCCTTGGACTGTGCTTGCTCCCTTTGCACCAAAGGGGAAACAAGGACACTGCGCAGGTCGGCGCCCGCCTGGCCTCGATCGTCATGGCTTGCGTCATGTGCATCTCACGAGGTACCCCAACCTTGATCTCTCCGCCTCCTCGCGAACCTTCCTAACGAGGCCGTGCCCGAGGAAGTGCTACCTCTTGAGCTAGTGTTGGTTTTCCACGAAGAGGAGAGGGTGATGCAACAAAGTGTAGTGTAAGTATTTCCCTCAGTTTTTGAGAACCAAGGTATCAATCCAGTAGGAGGCTCCTCAAAAGTCCCACGCACCTACACAAACAAACTGAGAACCCGCAACCAATGCAATAAAGGGGTTGTCAATCCCTTCACGGCCACTTGCGAAAGTGAGATCTGATAGAGATAGTATGATAAGATAATATATTTTTGGTATTTTATGATATAGATGAAAGAAAGTAAAGAGGCAAATAAAAGTAGATTGAAAGCAAATATGATAAGAGATAGACCCGGGGGCCATAGGTTTCACTAGAGGCTTCTCTCGAGAGCATAAGTATTACGGTGGGTGAACAAATTACTGTCAAGCAATTGATAGAAAAGCGAATAATTATAACATTATCTAGGCATGATCATGTATATAGGCATCACATCTATAACAAGTAGACCGACTCCTGCCTGCATCTACTACTATTACTCCACACATCGACTGTTGTCCAGCATGCATCTAGAGTATTAAGTTCATAAGAACGGAGTAACGCATTAAGCAAGATGATATGATGTAGAGGGATAAACTCATGCAATATGATATAAACCCCATCTTGTTATCCTCGATGGCAACAATACAATACGTGTCTTGCAACCCTTTCTGTCACTGGGTAAGATCACCACAAGATTGAACCCAAAGCTAAGCACTTCTCCCATGGCAAGAAAGATCAATCTAGTAGGCTAAACCAAACCGATAATTCGAAGAGACTTGCAAAGATAATTCAATCATACATAAAAGAATTCAGAGAAGATTCAATTAATATGCATAGATAAATCTGAACATAAACCCACAATTCATCGGATCTTGACAAACACACCGCAAAAAGAGATTACATCGGATAGATCTCCACAAGAGAGGGGGAGATCATTGTATTGAGATCCAAAAAGAGAGAAGAAGCCATCTAGCTAATAACTATGGACCCGTAGGTCTGAGGTAAACTACGCACAACTCATAGGAGGGGCAAGGATGTTGATGTAGAGGCCCTCCATGGTTGATTCCCCCTCTAGCAGAGTGCCGGCAAGGCTCCAAGATGGGAACTCGCGGATACAGAAGGTTACGGCGGTGGAAATTGTGTTTCGTGGTGCCCCTGGATGTTTTCGGGGTCTGTAGGTATATATAGGAGGAAGAAGTACGTCGGTGGACGCCCGAGGGGCCCACGAGACAGGGGGGCGCGCCCTACGGGGGGGGGGGCGCCCTCCTATCTCATGGGGCCCTCGGAGCTTTCTTGACTTGCACTCTAGGCTCTCCGGATCAGATTTGTTCCAAAAATAACTCTCCCAAAGGTTTCATTCCGTTCGGACTCCGTTTGATATTCCTTTTCTTCGAAATACTGAAATAGGCAAAAAAAACAGCAATACGGGTTGGGCCTCCGGTTACTAGGTTAGTCCCAAAAATGATAAAAATGTATAAAATAAAGCCCATAAGCATCCAAAACAGGTAATATAATAGCATGGAACAATCAAAAATTATAGATACGTTGGAGACGTATCAAGCATCCCCAAGCTTAATTCCTGCTCGTCCTCTAGTAGGTAAATGATAAAGAAAGAATTTTTGATGTGGAATGCTACATAGCATAATTCTCAGTGTAATTTTCTTTCATGCGGCATGAATGGTCAGATCCAAATAATACAAAATAAAAGTTCATATTGACATAAGAAATAGTAATACTTCAAGCATACTAAGCAAGTAATCATGTCTTCCCAAAATAGCATGGCCAAAAGAAATTTATCCCTACAAAATCATATAGTCTGGCTATGCTCTATCTTCATCACACAAAGTATTTAATCATGCACAACCCCGATGAAGATCCAAGCAATTGTTTCATACTTTAATAATCTCAAACTCTTTCAACTTTCACGCAATACATGAGCGGGAGCCATGGACATAGCACTATATGTGGAATAGAATGGTGGTTGTGGAGAAGACAAAAAGGAGAAGATTGTCTCACATCAACTAGGCGTGTCAACGGGCTATGGAGATGCCCATTAATAGATATCAATGTGAGTGAGTAGGAATTGCCATGCAACGGATGCACTAGAGCTATAAATATATGAAAGCTCAACAAAAGAAAACTAGTGGGTGTGCATCCAACTAGCTTGCTCACTAAGACCTAGGGCATTTTTGAGGAAGCCCATCATTGGAATATACAAGCCAACTTCTATAATGAAAAATTCCCACTAGTATACGAAAGTGAAAACATATGAGACTCTCTATCATGAAGATCATGGTGCTATTTTGAAGCACAAGTGTGGAAAAAGAGATAGTAGCATTGTCCCTTCTCTCTTTTTCTCTCATTTTCTTTTTTTTCTTTTCTATTTTTTTTCTTTGGCTCCTTTTTTTTCTTTTTGGCGTTCTCTTTTTTCTTTGGCCCCCCTTTTTTTTCTTTTTGGCCTTCTCTTTTTTTTCTTTCTTTTTTTTATTTTTTAAAGTCCGAACTCTCATCCCGACTTGCGGGGGAATCATAGTCCTCATCATCCTTTCCTCACTTGGACAATGCTCTAATAAACAAGATCATCACACTTTTATGGATTTACAACTCAAAGCTAGAACAAGATATGACTCTATGTGAATGCCTCCAGCGGTATACCGGGATATGCAATGAATCAAGAGCGACATGTATGAAAATTATGATGGTGGCTTTGCCACAAATACGATGTCAACTACATGATCATGCAAAGAGCAATATGACAAAAGTAATGTGTGTCATATGAACGGAATGGTGGAAAGTTGCATGGCAATATATCTTGGAATGGCTATGGAAATGCCATAATAGGTAGGTATGGTGGCTGTTTTGAGGAAGGTATATGGTGGGTGTATGGTACCGGCGAAAGTTGCACGATACAAGAGAGGCTAGCAATAATGGAGGGGTGAAAGGGTGCGTATAATCCATGGACTCAACATTAATCAAAAGAACTCATATACTTGTTGTAAAAATTTAGAAGTCGTCAAAAACCAAAGCACTATGCGCATGTTCCTAGGGGGATAGATTGGTAGGAAAAGACCATCGCTCGTCCCCACCTGCCACTCATAAGGAAGACAATCAATAAATAACATTGTGCTCCAACTTCATCACAAAGTTGTTCACCATACGTGCATGCTACGGGAATCACAAACTTCAACACAAGCATTCTTTAAAAACATAATCACCCAACTAGAATGACTTTAATATTACTACCTCCATATCTCAAAACAATTATCAAGTATCAAGTTGATCATAGCATCCAATTCAATTTCTATGATAGTTTTTATTATACCCAACTTGGATGCTCATCATTCTAGGACCAACTTTGTAACAAAACAAATACCATGCTGTTCTAAAATACTCTCAAAATGATATAAGTGAAGCATGAGAGACTAGCAATTTCTTCAAAATTAAGACACCACCGTCGTACTCTAAAAGATATAAGTGAAGCACTAGAGCAAAAACTATCAAGCTCAAAAGATATAAGTGAAGCACATAGAGTATTCTAGCAAATTCTAATCAAATAGGCTTCTCCCAAAAGGTGTGTTACCGCAAGGATGATTGTGGTAAACAAACAAGCAAAGACTACTATAATACACGACGCTCCAAGCAAAACACATATCATGTGGTGAATAAAAATATAGCTCCAAGTAAAGTTACCAATGAACGAAGACGAAAGAGGGGATGCCTTCCCGGGGCATCCACAAGCTTAGGATTTTGGATACTCTTGAATATCTTGGGGTGCCATGGTCATCCTAAAGCTTAGGCTCTTTCCACTCTTTATTCCATAGTCCATAAAAGCTTTACCCAAAACTTGAAAACTTCACAACACAAAACTCAACAGGAAATCTCATAAGCTCTGTTAGTGAAAGAAAACAAAACCACCACATAAGGTACTGTAATGAACTCATTATTTATTTGTTTTGGTGTTAAACCTACTGTATTCCAACTTCCTTATGGTTTATAAACTAATTTATTAGCCATAGATGCATTGAAATAAGCAAACAACACATGAAAAACAGAATCTGTCAAAAACAGAACAGTCTGTAGCAATCTGTAACTAACACAAACTTCTGGAACTCTAAAAATCTTACAAAAATAGGAAGTACTGGACAATTTGTTTATTGATCAGCATCAGAAAGAATCAACGCAAACGCTCTTTTCTGTGATTTATTGATTTTTTTCTCGTGAGCGCAAAGTTTCTGTTTTTCAGCAGAATCAAATCAACCATCATCATAGTTTATCCTATAGGTCCTACTTGGCACAAACACTAAACAAAAGATAAAAACACATCTAAACAGAAAGTAGAAACAAAATTTAACACTAAACAGAAACAAAAACAAAGAACATAAATAAAATTGGGTTACCTCCCAACTAGCGCTATCGTTTAACGCCCCTAGCTAGGCATAAAAGCAAGGATAGATCTAACGAGTGCCATCTTTGGTACTTGATTCATAAGTAGCACGCATGATAGACTCATAAGGTGATTTGACTTTATTTCTTGGAAAGTGCTCCATGCCTTTCTTTAAAGGAAATTGGAATCTAATGTTCCCTTCCTTCATATCAATAGTCGCACCAATCGTTCTAAGGAAAGGTCTACCAAGAATAATAGGGCAAGAAAGATTGCAATCTATATCAAGAACGATAAAATCTACGGGCACAAAATTTCTATTTGCAAAAATAAGAACATCATTGATCCTTCCTATAGGCTTTTTAATGGTGGAATCCGCAAGGTGCAAATTTAAAGAGCAATCATCAAGATCATGGAAACCTAGAATATCACATAAAGTTTTCGGAATCGTGGAAATACTAGCACCGAAATCTCACAAAACAAAACACTCAAAATCTTTAATTTTAATCTTTATAGTAGGTTCCCACTCATCATTAAGTTTTCTTGGTATAGAAACTTCCAAATTCAGTTTTTCATCATAAGATTGCATCAAGGCATCAACAATATGTTTGGTAAAAGCTTTGTTTTGATTATAAGCATGAAGAGAATTAACAACGAATTGCAACAAGGAAATACAACCTTTTAGAGAGCAATTATCATAATCAAATTCCTTGAAATCTGAGATAGTAGGTTCAATATTATTAGAAGTTGAGGATTCTCCAATCTCTCTTTTACCAAATTTAACATCACGATCTAAAAAATCCGAATTTTTGGGATGCCTTCTAGGCAAAGTTGATTCATCATCACTCCCATAATCATCAAAATTCATATTGCAAAACATAGATCTAATCGGAGACGCATCAATAACTTTAAGATCCTCATCATTATTTTCATGTAGATTAGAAGAACACGCTTTTATAAAGCTTTCTTTTTTAGCACGCAATCTAGCGGTTCTTTCCTTGCACTCGTCAATGGAGATTCTCATTACTTTGAGAGACTCATTGATATCATGATTAGGAGAATAAGATCCAAGTTTAAGAGAATTAACATCAAGAGAAAGTCTATCAACGTTCCTAGCCAAGTCATCAACTTTGAGCAATTTTTCTTCAAGCAAAGCATTAAAATTCTTTTGAGAAATCATAAATTCTTTCACACTATTCTCAAAATCAGAGGGCATCTTATTAAAATTACCAAAAGAATTATTGTAGGAATTTCCATAATTATTAGAGGAATTACTAGGGAACGGTCTAGCATTAAAATTTCCTCTATAAGCATTGTTTCCAAAACTATTCCTACTAACAAAATTCACATCCATAGATTCATTATTATTCTCAATCAAGGGAGACAAAGGCATATCATTAGGATCAAGAGGAGTATTTTAAGTAGCAAACATCTTCATAAATTCATCCATCTTTCCACTCAAAACATTGATTTCTTTTATAGCATGCACTATTTTACTAGAAGATCTTTCGGTGTGCCATTGAGAATAATTATCCATAATATTATCAAGCAATTTTGTAGCATATCCTAACGTAATTTCCATAAACGTGCCTCCCGCGGCCGAATCTAAGAGATTTCTAGAAGCAAAGTTCAAACCGGCATAAAATTTTTGTATGATCATCCATAAATTCAAACCATGAGTAGGGCAATTGCGAAGCATCAATTTCATTCTTTCCCAAGATTGGGCAACATGCTCATGATCAAGTTGTTTAAAATTCATAATATCGTTCCTAAGAGTGATGATCTTAGCGGGAGGAAAATACCTAGAGATAAAAGCATCTTTGCACTTGTTCCAAGAATCAATACTATTTTTAGGCAAAGACGAAAACCAAACTTTAGCACGATCTCTAAGTGAAAACGGAAATAACTTAAAATTGACAATATTGTTATCCATATCTTTCTTCTTTTGGATATCACACAAATCAAAAAAATTGTTTAGATGAGTAGCGCCATCTTCACTAGGAAGGCCAGCGAATTGATCTTTCATAACAAGATTCAGCAAAGCAGCATTGATTTCACAAGACTCAACATCATTAAGAGGAGCAATCGAAGTACTAAGGAAATCATTATTATTGGTATTCGAGAAATCACACAACTTGGTATTATCATGTGCCATGGCAACAAGTAATCCAACACACAAGCAAACAGAAAAAGGCAAGTGGAAAAGAGAGGAGGAGATTGGGAAACAGAGGGCGAATAAAACGGCAAGGGTGAAGTGGGGGAGAGGAAAACGAGAGGCAAATGGCAAATAATGTAAATGCGAGGGAGATGGGTTTGTGATGGGTACTTGGTATGTCTTGACTTGAGCGAAGACCTCCCCGGCAACGGCGCCAGAAATCCTTCTTGCTACGTCTTGAGCTAGCATTGGTTTTCCCCGAAGAGGAGAGGGTGATGCAGCAAAGTGTAGCGTAAGTATTTCCCTCGGTTTTTGAGAACCAAGGTATCAATCCAGTAGGAGGCTGCTCAAAAGTCCCACGCACCTACACAAACAAACTGAGAACTCGCAACCAACGCAATAAAGGGGTTGTCAATCCCTTCACGGCCACATGCGAAAGTGAGATCTGATAGAGATAGTATGATAAGATAATATACTTTTGGTATTTTATGATATAGATGCAAATAAAAGTAGATTGAAAGCAAATATGATAAGAGATAGCCCAGGGGCCATAGGTTTCACTAGAGGCTTCTCTCGAGAGCATAAGTATTATGGTGGGTGAATAAATTACCGTCAAGCAATTGATAGAAAAGCGAATAATTATGACGTTATCTAGGCATGATCATGTATATAGGCATCACATCCATAACAATTAGACCGACTCCTGCCTGCATCTACTACTATTACTCCACACATCGACCGCTGCCTAGCATGCATCTAGAGTATTAAGTTCATAAGAACGGAGTAACGCATTAAGCAAGATGATATGATGTAGAGGGATAAAATCATGCTATATGATATAAACCCCATCTTGTTATCCTCGATGGCAACAATACAATACGTGTCTTGCAACCCTTTCTGTCACTGGGTAAGATCACCGCAAGATTGAACCCAAAGCTAAGCACTTCTCCCATGGCAAGAAAGATCAATCTAGTAGGCCAAACCAAACCGATAATTCGAGGAGACTTACAAAGATAACTCAATCATACATAAAAGAATTCAGAGAAGATTCAATTAATATGCATAGATAAATCTGAACATAAACCCACAATTCATCGGATCTTGACAAACACACCGCAAAAAGAGAATACATCGAATAGATCTCCACAAGAGAGGGGGAGATCATTGTATTGAGATCCAAAAAGAGAGAAGAAGCCATCTAGCTAATAACTATGGACCCGTAGGTCTGAGGTAAACTACTCAAAACTCATAGGAGGGGCAAGGATGTTGATGTAGAGGCCCTCCGTGGTTGATTCCCCCTCTGGCAGAGTGCCGGCGAAGGCTCTAAGATGGGATCTCGCGGATACAGAAGGTTACAACGGTGGAAATTGTGTTTCGTGGTGCCCCTGGATGTTATCGGGGTCCATAGGTATATATAGGAGGAAGAAGTACGTCGGTGGACGCCCGAGGGGCCCACGAGACAGGGGGCGCGCCCTACAGGGGGGCGCGCCCTCCTATCTCGTGGGGCCCTCGGAGCTTTCTTGACTTGTACTCCAGGCTCTCCGGATCATATTTGTTCCAAAAATAACTCTCCCGAAGGTTTCATTCCGTTTGGACTCCGTTTGATATTCCTTTTCTTCGAAATACTGAAATAGGCAAAAAAACAGCAATACGGGTTGGGCCTCCAGTTAGTAGGTTAGTCCCAAAAATGATAAAAATGTATAAAATAAAGCCCATAAGCATCCAAAACAGGTAATATAATAGCATGGAACAATCAAAAATTATAGATACGTTGGAGACGTATCAGGAAGCTTCCTGACATCCGCCCCGCAAGGCTTGGCCCCTCGCGAGGGTCTTGCGCTTGAGTTGATGAAGATGGGCCATACTGGGCCACCGCCTGAGCCACGCCGCAGGCAGCAGGCAGGCAAGTCTGGGGACCCCCGTTCCCAGAATGCTGACATCGTCGCTGTCCTCCTTGTCTTCCCTCGCCGACACTTGGTAGGGTGCCGGAGCCAGCATCCTTGTTAACAACGGATCAGCTGAGTCTTCGGGAAGAGGGATCAAGCACCTAATTCTATCCACCTTCTTTATCCATCCCTGGCCGTGTATGATTTTCTCAGTATATGAGGAATTTTACTAAACTGTGTTCGGAAGTCGAGTACTTACCGAGGTATCCGGATGGTTGCAGTCAAGGCCGATGTCCTCCGGCCACTGTTTTCGCGTCCCAAAGAATGATTTCCACATTCCTGTGAGTGTCATGCCGAAGAAGTGTTGAAGTGTTCGTGGTCCTTCCGGATTAAACTCCCACATCCGGAGAGGCCGTCGCTGGGACGGTAGGACCCACCGGACTAGCATTACTTCGATTATGTTCATGAGACTGGTGTCCTTTTCAATGAGGCTCTGAATGTGGCTTTGCAGCGTCTGCACTTCACCAATGGATCCCCAGTCCAGCTCTTATTAATCCATGATGCAAGCTTTAACAAAGGGCCAGATCAAAACGCATGTGTAGCTGCCCACCTGGTACCACGGGGTTCGGTGATGTAGAACCACTCCCGCTGCCACAGGTCAAAAGTTTCTGTGAAGGAGCACTTTGGCCAAGTAGTATTGGCGAGCTTGCTCACCGCAACACCACCACACTCTGCCTGTTTCCCGTCGACTACCTTCGGCTTCACATTAAAGGTCTTGAGCCACAAGCCGAAGTGTGGGGGAATATGGAGGAAGGCTTCTCACACGATAATGAACGACGAGATGTGAAGGAAAGAATCCGGAGCTAGATCATGAAAATCTAACCCGTAATAGAACATGAGCCCTCGGACGAAGGGATGAAGAGCGAATCCAAGCCCTCGGAGGAAGTGGAAGATGAATACAACCCTCTCATTAGATCTGGGGGTAGGAATAATCTGCCCTTAAGCATGAAGCCTGTGGAGGATTTCCGCAATCAGGTATCTTGCCTCCCGAAGCTTTGTGATATCCTCCTCTGTGACGGAGGAGGCCACCCACCGGCCTTGAAGGCTGGGTCCGGACATGATTGGGAAGCGCGAAGCGATTGTATTGAACTTTGGGTGCTGGAACTCGAGGTGGGAGAGGTTGAGGAAAGGCTTGGCGTAGAGGAAAAAGGACGAGTCTTAGCCCCTTTATAAAGGCGATGAATATCAAACGCCCCCTCTTAGGCCTTAAAACATGCCTATTCCCAAGGAAACATACCAACGGAACAGTTGGGTTACCCACGCCCGTATTGATGAGAATCCTGTAATAAGGGGACAAGATCTCTCCTTTGACAAGACGTGCCAATGAAACCGCATCTCGAAATATGAAGCGACAGGCTAAAAGACGGTTCAAATAATGGCCGGGCGGCGACATGATGTCATGCTACCAAAAAGTTGTCAGCGGATTGGACTCGTGAAATATTATACTCTCTACGGTTGTGTGTGGAACTTGTTTTGCAGAGCCGGACACTTTTCTTGTGTTTGAAGACTACTTTGGAGTATTCGGAGGAGGACACCGACACGCAACAAAAGGGCCTTGTTTTTTGGACGAGAGTCCGCAAAACATTCCATGAAAGAAAGATGTTTGAGCCCTACCAAATTATGAGCAACCGTGGCATCACCTCGATTCAAAAGAGGTGGTTGTTCATCCAACAATAGTGCAACAAGTATTGTGCCGCACTTGAGAGCATTGAAGCACGGCCCGTGAGTGGTTTCTGTTGGGGAACGTTGCAGAAAATAAAAAATTTCCTACGGTTTCACCAAGATCTATCTATGAGTTCATCTAAGAAACGAGTGATAGGAGTGCATCTACATCCCTTTGTAGATCGCGAGCGGAAGCGTTCAAGAGAACGGGGATGATGGAGTCGTACTAGCCGTGATCCAAATCACCGATGACCAAGTGCCGAACGGACAGCACCTCCGCGTTCAACACACGTACGGAGCGGATGACGTCTCCTCCTTCTTGATCCAGCAAGGGGGAAGGAGAGGTTGAGGAAGAAGGCTCCAGCAGCAGCACGACGGCGTGGTGATGGTGGAGAGGCAATACTCCGACAGGGCTTCGCCAAGCACTTAACGGAGAAGGAGAGGTGTTGGGGAGGGGAGGGGCTGCGCCTTGGATGTTGTATGCAGCCCTCCCCTCACCCCTCTATTTATAGAGGAAGGGGGAAGGGGGCCGGCCCCCTCTAGATGAGATCTAGAGGGGGGGCGGCCAAGGGAGGGGGCTTGCCCCCCAAGCAAGGGGGGGCGCCCCCACTAGGGTTTCCCCTCAAACCCTAGGCGCATGGGCCCAAGGGGGGCGCCCAACCCTTCAGGGGCTGGTTCCCTGCCCTTTACAGCCCATGAGGCCCACCGAGAGAGGTGGCCCCTCCCGGTGGACCCCCGGAACCCCTCCGGTGGCCCCGGTACAATACCGATATGACCCCGAAACTTTCCAGTGACCATATGACAACTTCCCATATATAAATCTTCACCTCCGGACCATTCCGGAACTCCTCGTGGCGTCCGGGATCTCATCCGGGACTCCGAAAAACATTCGGTAATCACATACAAGTCTTCCTAATAACCCTAGCGTCACCGAACCTTAAGTGTGTAGACCCTACGGGTTTGGGAGACACGCAGACATGACCGAGACGGCTCTCCGATCAATAACCAACTGCGGGATCTGGATACCCATGTTGGCTCCCACATGCTCCTCGATGATCTCATCGGATGAACCACGATGTCGAGGATTCAATCAACCCCGTATTCAATTCCCTTTGTCAAACGGTACGTTACTTGCCCGAGACTCGATCGTCGGTATCTCAATACCTCATTCAGTCTCGTTACCGGCAAGTCACTTTACTCATACCGTAATGCATGATCCCGTGACCAAACACTTGGTCACTTGAGCTCATTATGATGATGCATTACCGAGTGGGCCTAGAGATACCTATCCGTCATACGGAGTGACAAATCCCAGTCTCGATCCGTGTCAACCCAACAGACACTTTCGGAGATACCTGTAGTGCACCTTTATAGTCACCCAGTTACGTTGTGACGTTTGGTACACCCAAAGCACTCCTACGGTATCCAGGAGTTACACGATCTCATGGTCTAAGGAAAAGATACTTGACATTGGAAAAGCTCTAGCAAAACGAACTACACGATCTTGTGCTATGCTTAGGATTGGGTCTTGTCCATCACATCATTCTCCTAATGATGTGATCCCGTTATCAATGACACCTAATGTCCATAGTCAGGAAACCATGACTATCTGTTGATCAACGAGCTAGTCAACTAGAGGCCTACTAGGGACATATTATGGTCTATGTATTCAGACGTGTATTACGATTTCCGGATAATACAATTATAGCATGAATAAAGACAATTATCATGAACAAGGAAATATAATAATAATCCTTTTATTATTGCCTCTAGGGCATATTTCCAACAGTCTCCCACTTGCACTAGAGTCAATAATCTAGTTACATTGTGATGAATCGAACACCCATAGAGTTCTGGTGTTGATCATGTTTTGCTCGCGAAAGAGGTTTAGTCAACGGATCTGCGACATTCAGATCCATATGTACTTTGCAAATATCTATGTCTCCATCTTGAACATTTTCACGAATGGAGTTGAAGCGACGCTTGATGTGCCTGGTCTTCTTGTGAAACCTGGGCTCCTTGGCAAGTGCAATAGCTCCAGTGTTGTCACAGAAGAGTTTGATCGGCCCAGACGCATTGGGTATGACTCCTAGGTCGGTGATGAACTCCTTCACCCAAATTGCTTCATGTGATGCCTCCGAGGCTGCCATGTACTCCGCTTCACATGTAGATCCCGCCGCGATGCTCTGCTTGCAGCTGCACCAGCTTACTGCTCCACCATTCAACATATACACGTATCCGGTTTGTGACTTAGAGTCATCCAGATCTGTGTCGAAGCTAGCGTCGACGTAACCCTTTACGACGAGCTCTTCGTCACCTCCATAAACAAGAAACATGTCCTTTGTCCTTTTCAGGTACTTCAGGATATTCTTGACCGCTGTCCAGTGTTCCTTGCCAGGATTACTTTGGTACCTTCCTACCAAACTTGTGGCAAGGTTTACATCAGGGCAGGTACACAGCATGGCATACATAATAGATCCTATGGCTGAGGCATAGGGGATGACACTCATCTCTTATTTATCTTTTGTCGTGGTCGGGCAGTGAGCCGAGCTCAATTTCACACCTTGCAATACAGGCAAGAACCCTTTCTTGGATTGATCCATTTTGAACTTCTTCAAAATCTTATCAAGGTATGTGCTTTGTGAAAGACCTATGAGGCGTCTCGATCTATCCCTATAGATCTTGATGCCTAATATGTAAGCAGCTTCTCCAAGGTCCTTCATTGAAAAACACTTATTCAAGTAGGCCTTAATGCTGTCCAAGAATTCTATATCATTTCCCGTCAAAAGTATGTCGTCTACATATAATATGAGAAATGCTACAGAGCTCTCACTCACTTTCTTGTAAACGCAGGCTTCTCCATAAGTCTGCATAAACCCAAACGCTTTGATCATCTCATCAAAGCAAATGTTCCAACTCCGAGATGCTTGCACCAGCCCATAAATGGATCGCTGGAGCTTGCATACTTTGTTAGCGTTCTTAGGATCGACAAAACCCTCCGACTGTATCATATACAGTTCTTCCTTAAGATGTCCGTTAAGGAATGCCGTTTTGACGTCCATCTGCCATATCTCATAATCATAGTATGTGGCAATTGCTAACATGATTTAGACAGATTTCAGCTTCGCTACGGGAGAGAATGTCTCATCGTAGTCAACCCCTTGAACTTGTCGATAACCCTTAGCGACAAGTCGAGCTTTATAGATGGTAACATTACCATCCGCGTCCGTCTTCTTCTTAAAGATCCATTTGTTTTCTATCGCTCGCCGATCATCGGGCAAGTCTGTCAAAGTCCATACTTTGTTTTCATACATGGATTCTATCTCGGATTGCATGGCTTCAAGCCATTTGTTGGAATCTGGGCCCGCCATCGCTTCTTCATAATTCGAAGGTTCACCATTGTCTAACAACATGATTTCCAAAACAGGGTTGCCATACCACTCTGGTGTGCAACGTGTCCTTGTGGACCTACAAAGTTAAGTAGCAACTTGATCCGAAGTACCTTGATCATCATCATTAATTTCCTCTCCAGTCGGTGTAGGCACCACAGGAACCTTTTCCTAAGCTGCACTACTTTCCGGTTCAAGAGGTAATACTTCATCGAGTTCTACTTTCCTCCCACTTACTCCTTTCGAGAGAAACTCTTTTTCCAGAAAGGATCCGTTCTTGGCAACAAAGATCTTGCCTTCAGATCTAAGGTAGAAGGTATACCCAATGGTTTCTTTAGTGTATCCTATGAAGACGCATTTTTCCGACTTGGGTTCAAGCTTTTCAGGTTGAAGTTTCTTGACATAAGCATCGCATCCCCAAACTTTTAGAAACGACAGCTTAGGTTTCTTCCCAAACCATAATTCATATGGTGTCGTCTCAACGGATTTAGACGGAGCCCTATTTAAAGTGAATGTAGCTGTCTCTAGAGCGTATCCCCAAAATGATAGCGGTAAATCGGTAAGAGACATCATAGATCGCACCATATCCAATAAAGTGCGATTACGACGTTCGGACACACCATTACGCTCAGGTGTTCCAGGCGGCGTGAGTTGTGAAACGATTCCACATTTTCTTAAGTGCGTACCAAATTCGTGACTTAAATATTCTCCTCCACGATCTGATCGTAAGAACTTTATTTTTCGATCACGTTGATTCTCTACTTCATTCTGAAATTCCTTGAACTTTTCAAAGGTCTCAGACTTGTGTTTCATCAAGTAGACATACCCATATCTACTTAAGTCATCAGTGAGAGTGAGAACATAACGATATCCTCCGCGAGCCTCAATGCTCATTGGACCACACACATCAGTATGTATGATTTCCAATAATTTGGTTGCTCGCTCCATTGTTCCAGAGAACGGAGTCTTGGTCATTTTGCCCATGAGGCATGGTTCGCATGTGTCAAATGATTCATAATCAAGAGACTCTAAAAGTCCATCAGCATGGAGCTTCTTCATGCGCTTGACACCAATGTGACCAAGGCGGCAGTGCCACAAGTATGTGGGACTATCGTTATCAACTTTACATCTTTTGGTATTCACACTATGAATATGTGTCACACTACGTTCGAGATTCATTAAGAATAAACCGTTGACCATCGGGGCATGAACATAAAACATATCTCTCATATAAATAGAACAACCATTATTATCGGATTTAAATGAGTAGCCATCTTGTATTAAACGAGATCCAGATACAATGTTCATGCTCAAACTTGGCACTAAATAACAATTATTGAGGTTTAAAACTAATACCGTAGGTAAATGTAGAGGTAGCGTGCCGACGGCGATCACATCGACCTTGGAACCATTCCCGACGCGCATCGTCACCTCGTCCTTCGCCAGTCTCCGCTTATTCCGCAGCTCATGCTGTGAGTTACAAATATGAGCAACGACACCAGTATCAAATACCCAGGAGTTACTACGAGTACTGGTAAGGTACACATCAATTACATGTATATCAAATATACCTTTAGTGTTGCCGGCCTTCCTGTCCGCTAAGTATTTGGGGCAGTTCCGCTTCCAGTGACCCTTCCCTTTGCAATAAAAGCACTCAGTCTCAGGCTTGGGTCCATTCTTTGACATCTTCCCGGCAACTGGCTTACCGGGCGCGGCAACATCTTTGCCGTCCTTCTTGAAGTTCTTCTTACCCTTGCCCTTCTTGAACTTAGTGGTCTTATTGACCATTAACACTTGATGTTCTTTCTTGGTTTCAACCTCTGCTGACTTCTGCATTGAAATACTTCAGGAATGGTCTTTACCATCCCCTGCATATTGTAGTTCAGCACAAAGCTCTTGTAGCTCGGTGGGAGCGACTGAAGGATTCTGTCAATGACCGCCTCGTCCGGGAGGTTAATGTCCAGCTGGGACAGGCGGTTGTGCAACCTAGACATTTTGAGTATATGCTCACTGACAGAACTGTTTTCCTCCATATTACAGCTATAGAACTTGTCGGAGACTTCATATCTCTCGACCCGGGCATGAGCTTGGAAAACCATTTCCAGCTCCTCGAATATCTCATATGCTCCGTGTTTCTCAAAACTCTTTTGGAGCCCCGGTTCTAAGCTGTAAAGCATGCCGCACTGAACGAGGGAGTAATCATCAGCACGTGACTGCCAAGCGTTCATAACGTCTTGGTTCTCTGGGATGGGTGCTTCACCTAGCGGTCCTTCTAGGACATATGCTTTCTTGGCTGCTATGAGGATGATCCCTAGGTTCCAGACCTAGTCCGAATAGTTGCTGCCATCATCTTTCAGCTTGGTTTTCTTTAGGAGCGCGTTGAAGTTTATGTTGACATGAGCGTTGGCCATTTGATCTACAAGACATATTTTGCAAAGATTTTAGACTAAGTTCATGATAATTAAGTTTATCTAATCAAATTATTTAATGAACTCCCACTCAAATTGACATCCCTCGAGTCATCTAAGTGTCACACGATCCGAGTCGACTAGGCCGTGTCCGATCATCACGTGAGACAGACTAGTCATCATCGGTGAACATCTTTATGTTGATCGTATCTTCCATACGACTCATGTTCGACCTTTCGGTCTCTTGTGTTCCGAGGCCATGTCTGTACATGCTAGGCTCGTCAAGTTAACCCTAAGTGTTTATGCATGTGTAAAACTGTCTTACACCCGTTGTATGTGAACGTAAGGATCTATCACACCCGATCATCACGTGGTGCTTCGAAACGACGAACTTTAGCAACGGTGCACAGTTAGGGGGAACACTTTCTTGAAATTATTATAAGGGATCATCTTATTTACTACCGTTGTTCTAAGTAAACAAGATGCATAAACATAATAAACATCACATGCAATTATATAATAGTGACATGATATGGCCAATATCATATAGCTCCTTTGATCTCCATCTTCGGGGCTCCATGATCATCTTCGTCACCGGCATGACACCATGATCTCCATCATCGTGTCTTCATGAAGTTGTCACGCCAATGACTACTTCTACTTCTATGGCTAACGCGTTTAGCAATAAAGTAAAGTAATTTACATGGCGTTCTTCAATGACATGCAGGTCATACAAAAAATAAAGACAACTCCTATGGCTCCTGTCGGTTGTCATACTCATCGACATGCAAGTCGTGATTCCTATTACAAGAACATGATCTCATACATCACAATATATCATTCATCAGTCATCACAACTTCTGGCCATATCACATCACATGACAATTGCTGCAAAAACAAGTTAGACGTCCTCTAATTGTTGTTGCATCTTTTACGTGGCTGCAATTGGGTTCTAGCAAGAATGTTTTCTTACCTACGAATAACCACAATGTGATTTTGTCAACTTCTATTTACCCTTCATAAGGACCCTTTTCGTCGAATCCGCTCCAACTAAAGTGGGAGAGACAGACACCCGCTAGCCACCTTATGCAACTAGTGCATGTCAGTCGGTGGAACCTGTCTCACGTAAGTGTACGTGTAAGGTCGGTCCGGGCCACTTCATCCCACAATACCGCTGAAGCAAAATAAGACTAGTAGCGGCAAGCAAGTTGACAAGATCTACGCCCACAACGAAATTGTGTTCTACTCGTGCAATAGAGAACTACGCATAGACCTAGCTCATGATGCCACGGTTGGGGAACGTTGCAGAAAATAAAAAATTTCCTACAGTTTCACCAAGATCCATCTATGAGTTCATCTAAGCAACAAGTGATAGGAGTGCATCTACATACCTTTGTAGATCGCGAGCGGAAGCGTTCAAGAGAACGGGGATGATGGAGTCGTACTCGCCGTGATCCAAATCACTGATGACCAAGTGCCGAACGGACAGCACCTCCACGTTCAACACACGTATGGAGCGGATGACGTCTCCTCCTTCTTGATCCAGCAAGGGGGAAGGAGAGGTTGAGGAAGAAGGCTCCAGCAGCAGCACGACGGCGTGGTGATGGTGGAGAGGCAGTACTCCGACAGGGCTTCGCCAAGCACTTAACGGAGAAGGAGAGGTGTTGGGGAGGGGAGGGGCTGCGCCTTGGATGTTGTATGCAGCCCTCCCCTCGCCCCTCTATTTATAGGGGAAGGGGGAAGGGGGCCGGCCCCCTCTAGATGAGATCTAGAGGGGGGCGGCGGCCAAGGGAGGGGGCTTGCCCCCCAAGCAAGGGGGGCGCCCCCACTAGGGTTTCCCCCCAAACCCTAGGCGCATGGGCCCAAGGGGGGGGGGGCGCCCAGCCCTTCAGGGGCTGATTCCCTGCCCCTTACAGCCCATGAGGCCCACCGAGAGAGGTGGCCCCTCCCGGTGGACCCCTGGAACCCCTCCGGTGGCCCCGGTACAATACCGATATGACCCTAAAACTTTCCGGTGACCGTATGACAACTTCCCATATATAAATCTTCACCTCCGGACCATTCCGGAACTCCTCGTGATGTCCGGGATCTCATCTGGGACTCCGAACAACATTAGGTAATCACATACAAGTCTTCCTAATAACCCTAGCGTCACCGAACCTTAAGTGTGTAGACCCTACGGGTTCGGGAGACACGCAGACATGACCGAGACGGCTCTCCGGTCAATAACCAACAGCGGGATCTGGATACCCATGTTGGCTCCCACATGCTCCTCGATGATCTCATCGGATGAACCACGATGTCGAGGATTCAATCAACCCCGTATTCAATTCCCTTTGTCAAACGGTACGTTACTTGCCCGAGACTCGATCGTCGGTATCCCAATACCTCGTTCAGTCTCGTTACCGGCAAGTCACTTTACTCGTACCGTAATGCATGATCCCGTGACCAAACACTTGGTCACTTTGAGCTCATTATGATGATGCATTACCGAGTGGGCCCAGAGATACCTCTCCGTCATACGGAGTGACAAATCCCAGTATCGATCCGTGTCAACCCAACAGACACTTTCGGAGATACCTGTAGTGCACCTTTATAGTCACCCAGTTATGTTGTGACGTTTGATACACCCAAAGCACTCCTACGGTATCCGGGAGTTACACGATCTCATGGTCTAAGGAAAAGATACTTGACATTGGAAAAGCTCTAGCAAAACGAACTACACGATCTTGTGCTATGCTTAGGATTGGGTCTTGTCCATCACATCATTCTCCTAATGATGTGATCCCGTTATCAACGACACCTAATGTCCATAGTCAGGAAACCATGACTATCTGTTGATCAACGAGCTAGTCAACTAGAGGCTTACTAGGGACATATTATGGTCTATGTATTCACACGTGTATTACGATTTCCGGATAATACAATTATAGCATGAATAAAGACAATTATCATGAACAAGGAAATATAATAATAATCCTTTTATTATTGCCTCTAGGGCATATTTCCAACAGTTTCGGCATTGGGGACTTGGTATGCTCTCCTCATCCTAGTTCTTTCTTTGCTACGGCCATGAGACTTCGGCCTTGTATATGTTTGCATGTTCATTTCTTGTTGATCATGTGGTGTAGGCATTTCAATCTTTGGAAGCATTCAAGGCCCGGCACAATGACAAGCCATTCACTCTTACACATTGTTGGACGCTCATCAACAATTGCCCAAATTCAAAGATCAGTACCATGAACTTCAAAGAAAGAGAGGCAAGAAGGCGGCCGCGTTTGCCGGAGGTGGAGATGGTGAGGCGTTGAAGAGGCTGAGGGGCAAGACCAACTCCAAGTTGGACGACATACGTGATGCGTCATCCATAGCCTTGCATGAGACTTTGCACGACATACTGTCTCAAAAGGATGTGAGGGACGATAAGAAGCGGCAAAGCAAGGATGAGCAAATGAAGCAATACATAGAGCTTCAAACGAAGAAGGAGGAGGCAGCCAAGAAGAGGAAGATCGACATGGAGGAGGCGGCCCGGCAAAGGCAGCTCGACATCGAGGCCACCAATGTCATGGCCAAGCAGAGGCAGCTCGACATCGATGCCACCAATGCCGCAACCAAAGCAAATGAAGTGGCCCTTGCGATCATGAGCGTAGACTTGACCAAGATGAGCGAGAAGACGAGGAGCTGGTTTGAGGCCAGGCAGAAGGAGATGTTCGACACCGACGGCCTGAACTAGGCCGTCTGATCGGCTGTGGCCGTTCTTTTTTGGAGGCTGGCATGGGTGCCGGCCGCTGGCTGTGTGCCGGCGAGAAACATATTCATTTTGAAGGCTGGCTGTGTTGCCGGCGACAAACTATTCTTTCTGTAGGCTGGCTCTGTTGCCGGCCGCTGGCTGTGTTGCCGGCGAGGACATGTAGGCCGCTGGCTGTGTTGCAGGCGAGGACGTGTAGGTCGCTTGCTTTGTTGCCGGCGTGAACTAGGGCCGTTGGGCTGATGAACTAGGACTTTGTATTTCAAACATTGTTTTTTGAAAATGGAGGCAAACAGGATGGGGCGAAAGGATGCAGCCGCGCGTTGGGCACACGGCCACCGCATCCCAGGACAGGCACGTACACAACCCCATTGCCCTACCCAAAAGGAAAGAGTCGACGCAAAACGGACGTCTGTTTAGGATCGCGCGTTGGAGTTGGTCTAAAATGGTCTAGGAATATGTGTATGTTACTAGTGTATGCTACTCTTCATTCTGGCTAGTCTTGTGTGCCACGCCAAGCGGTGGTTGTTGCTTTATCCCGGTTGCGCCGCAGCGCCGGAGAGAATCTGGGAGGGGAAGCACGACCCGGAAATCTCGTCCGTCCGTCCGTCCGTCCGGGAGCCAAGCCAAAAAGGCCGCGGCCAAAAAGGAGGAGGAAATGTACCGCATTACCGGCCGCGTCGCGTCGGAATCTAATCCGTCCGGGAAGCGCGGTTGTCGGTGATGTCATCCCCCTACCAGCCAGCAACAACCACATCCGTCTCATCATCGTCCTCGTCCCACGTTGTTCCACTTCTTAATCTTCCCCGTCAAAACGGAACGGATGCCCTCCGCTTCGGATGAGACGACAGAGTGGGCGGGGGCCACGACACACACTAGTACTAGTAGCTCAGCTGATTGAATGGTTTGTGGGGATCCGCAGGGCCACGACGCCCACAAGAACACTTTGGGTCCGCATCTACTGCTATACTCAAAGTGATGATCAGAATCAGATCACTGTTCCGGAGTAGATCGCGCCGGGGCTGGTCGCTGTTTCCTCTTCCCGCTTTGCCAAAACACGCGGTTACGTGACACGGGTTTCATCCCCGCCCCGCGTGAATGGTGAGACACAGCGAGCTGCAGGGTGATAAGTGCTTCCATAAGCCTAGGAAGAGATTCCCGTTCACTCGTGCGCGGCCAGTTAGAAGCAGGTTCCGACGGGAGACGTGGCCAACTTCGATCCGGTAAATGACAAGAACCATCCATCCGGCGGACGTCACCTACGTACTCGACAACAACATAAAGCTTTGTGAAACCTCGCTCAAGGAAGCTTATCTCCTCGAGCATGTGTCACGCTTGGGAAGCGATCGGCGTCGCCGGCCGGCCGGTCCAACTCGCGCGTGCCATGTCACGGCTCCCCGCCGGCGCGTCCACACGGTGTCACGGCCCACGGGTGATCTACGTACGCGATCATGACGGCCGCCGCCTCGGCATGCGTCGAGCTACCAGCTGCTACGACGGATGCAGAAGCTTGCAAGCTTTGCATGCGTTGGTGGATCGCAGGCAGAGCGCGCAAGCAACCGGTGGAAGTTCCCAAATACGGGTGGTTGGCGAGCGTAAGCATCGTGCCAACAATGACTCGTCGGGAAGACTGTGGTATCGTCTGTGGAAATAGTAAGGAGTATTGTAACGGTATGAGTCGCTCTCGGGAGTATCTTGCTACGGAGAGTAGCACGGCGGAAAATAGCGGCTGCGGAAAGGAAACAACGGTTGCCGCCTTGTTTCAGCTACCGATGACAAGCGGTGTACCATGTGCGGCTGTGGAGTACGGTCTACGGAACCCACAGAGAAAAATGCACTGATCTGACAGGGAAATTCTGCCTCCTACAGCTACAGAGTCGTCGTTACAGGACGAGCAAGGGGGTACTATATATATATATACTCGTAGTACAGTGCTAACCGTTTATGTGCAAATTAGAGGGCCACGTGTACACTTAGTCGACTCGATTATCGAAAGACCGTAGTGATCAGCTAATCATGGTGCAAATGCTCCAATTTCTCACTTTTTAGCTAATCAAAGAGAGAAGCACGTCCACACTGCCCTGGCAAATAATTGGTGATCTCGGGTGTGCGTACGTACGTGTTTGCATGCAACAAGCAAAGCAAAATGAGCGAGAACATGGCAGCACACCTGGTTGGTGAACCCGGGAGACTAAAACGTCCGACGTGTCGGCACGAACCCATGACTCATGATATGTGCTCTGACCTTGATCTTGTTTTGGGGCGATCAGAGCGAGTGGCGTCCGGCTTCAAATCTTCTCGTTTCAAACATGATGGCAGATGAAGCAAACGTTGACCTTATTATACTCCAACAATTGAATAGTAGGAGTAGTACGTATGAGGATGCCTACTCCACCAAATATCGCTGCCTCAGGTGCCACACACTAGAAACCTCTCACACCATACTTCAGTAATAATAATAGTAATAATCAACTTGATTTATCTTCAAAATCCTAAGCACTAAGCAGAAAATGAGGTACGTGGTGCATGCAAAAATGTGGGAAGCGTACAAGAAAGTACTCGATGATGACAGGCATGGCAAACCAAAGATTATTTGGTGTCATAAAGTCTTAATAAAACATAATGTCGACGTCCAACTTACCTGCAAGAAACCCCTTTGGTGGTTTGACAGAGGGTCATTAGTTTTTGTGTGCAACAAGTGGCATTAGACAAAAAGGAAAGGAAGGTTCCGATGATAGTTAACTCCCTCCAGGTGTAAAACGAAATTGGCATTCTACTTGCCAATGACATAATCAACAATACAAACTTTAACCACCAAGGACGTGTTACATATATCCACTTGCACCAGAGTTTGCTTCCAATTTACGCATTTCGTACGATGACGCAGGCCCACCATGAAGCTCCGAGTTAAATTCACAAAGTTTTATGGGACTACTCCAAGTGTCATTTCGACTTGTCCTTTGGCAACTTTGAACCCAACTAGATTGGTAGGCTAGTAGCTAGCTTACCACCATAACCCACACGACAGCAGATCAGCAACCTCATGTCATTTTCACATAAAAATGAGATGGCCAGCTCTATTTGTTTTTTCTCATGCCTGCCTCTGTCAACCGATGGATGGTCTTGAAGAGCGATGTTCTTTAAAAAATCATATACTTTTTACATTTCTAACTACCCATAGTTAACTAATTATTATTATTAGTGTTCTATACTTTTTGTGAAATGACCAACGTGTGTTAAGCAACACAGACTCTTCGTAAACATCCTTACAGAAGATGAATAAAACATCTAAATTGTGGGGTGTGCCAAACACTTCTTCCTCATCCATCGACAGCGTGCCATGAGCAAATCTCGTTGTCGTCTCTCGGCCTCCCTCTTGATAAAGCAAATTTGTTGATACCGAGGAGTTTGTAGAAGTAACACCTGGAAGCCGTCGATGTAGACGAGAAGACGCAGGCGGCCGCAATCTTCATAGCAGAGGGCATGCTGAAACATCCATGTACAGACAAACGGATCGGGGAAGACAAATCTCAAACACTCCTCGATCAGGCTGAGACCAGCCAACCTTCGTCAGTCGGTAGCAGTGGTGGGGCCATCTCCCGACTACCCAAGGCAGTTGCCCATGCTCCGCCTTGCATTCTCATTTCAACAATAGCAGTAAATGGAGAGATTTATTTCCATCTCCTCCCGTTGCTCGAGTGAACATACAAGAAGTATACTAGATCTCTCGTGACTAACCGCTAATTGGTCATCTAGTAATGATAATATCTCCATGTCTAGAAATATATGTTTGTCAAATGTGTGTGGTCAAAGTTTTTAAAACTTTTGAAGGAAATATGCTCTAGAGGCAATAATAACGTTGTTATTTTATATTTCCTTATATCATGATAAATGTTTATTATTCATGTTAGATTTGTATTAACCGGAAACTTGATACATGTGTGAATACATAGACAAAACACTGTGTCCCTAGTATGCCTCTACTTAACTAGCTCGTTGATCAAAGATGGTTAAGTTTCTTAGCCATGGACATGTGTTGTCATTTGATGAACGAGAACACATAATTAGGAGAATGATGTGATGGACAAGACCCATCCATTAGCTTAGCATTATGATCATTCAGTTTTGTTGCTACTGCTTTCTTTGTGTCAAATATATATTCCTCCACCGTTTACTTCTCCGATAGTATCATCGTAGTGCTTAGGCGAAGCCCTGCGTGGATCACATCACCAACACCGTCATCACGCCGTCGTGCTGACGGAACTCATCGACTACATCGACACTCTGCTGGATTAAGAGTTTGAGGGACGTCATCGAGATGAACGTGTGCAGAACTCGGAGGTATTGTACGTTCGGTACTTGATCGGTTGATTCAAGAAGACGTTCGACTACATCAACCGCGTTAAGTTAACGCTTTTGCTTTCGGTCTACGAGGGTACGTGGACACACTCTTCCCCTCTCGTTGATATGCATCTCCTAGATAGATCTTGTGTGAGCGTAGGAATTTTTTTGAAATTGAATGCTACGTTTCCCATCAGTGGCATCCGAGCTAGGTCTATGCGTTGATGATATGCACGAGTAGAACACAAAGATTTGTGGGCGGTGATCATCATACTGCTTACCACCAATGTCTTATTTTGATTCGGCGATATTGTCGGATGAAGCGGCCCGGACCAACCTTACATGACCGCGTTCATGAGACTGGTTCCATCGACAGACATGCAACTAGTTTTGCATAAATGTGGCTGGCGGGTGTCTGTTTCTCCAACTTTAGTTGAATCGAATTTGACTGGGCCGGTCCTTGTGAAGGCTAAAACAACAAACTTGATAAATCACCATTGTGGTTTTTGTGCCATAGGTATGTACGGTTCATGCTAGCAGGCCGTAGCAGCCACGTAAAACTTGCAACAAACAAAGTAGATGATGACTAACTTGTTTTTGCAGGGCATGTTGTGATGTGATATGGTCAAGACATGAGGTCATATAAAGATTGTTGTATGAGATGATCATGTTTTGTAAAAGTTATCGGCAACTGGCAGGAGCCATATGGTTGTCGCTTTATTGTATGAAATACAAGTGCTAAGTAATTGCTTTACTTTATCACTAAGTGGTAGTGATAGTCGTAGAAGCAATGGTTGGCGAGACGACCACGACACTACGATGGAGATGAAGGTGTCGAGCCGGTGAAGATGGAGATCATGACGTTGCTTCGATGATGGAGATCAAAAGCACAAGATGATGATGGCATATCATGTCACATATTTTTGACTGCATGTGATGTTTATCTTTTATGCATCTTATTTTGCTTAGTACAGCGGTAGCATTATAAGATGATCCCTCACTAAAATTTCAAGGTATAAGTGTTCTCCCCGAGTATGCACCGTTGCGAAAGTTCTTCGTGGTTAGACACCACGTGATGATCGGGTGTGATAGGCTCTATGTTCAAATACAACGGGTGCAAGCCAGATTTGCACACGCAGAATACTTGGGTTAAACTTGACGAGCCTAGCATATACAGATATGGCCTAGGAACACTGGAGACCGAAAGGTCGAACGTGAATCATATAGTAGATACGATCAACATAGAGATGTTCACCATTGAAGACTACTCCATCTCACCTAATGATCGGACAAGGTTTAGTTGATTTGGATTATGTATCATTTGGATGACTTGAGGGATGTCTATCTAAGTGGGAGTTCTTAAGTAATACGATTAATTGAACTTTAATTTATCATGAGCCTAGTCTTGATAGTATTTGCAAATTATGTTGTAGATTAATAGCTCACCTTGTTGCTACCCTATGTTTTTTGATATGTTCCTAGAGAAAACTAAGGTGAAAGATGATAGTATCAATGATGCGGACTGGGTCCGTGATCTGAGGTTTATCCTCATTGCTGCACAGAAGAATTATGTCCTTGATGCACCGTTAGGTGACAGACCTATTGCAGCAGTAGATCCAGACGTTATAAATGTTAGCTAGCTCAATATGATGACTACTTGATAGCTAAGTGCACCATGCTTTACGGCTTAGAACCAGGACTTCAAAAACGTTTTGAATGCCACGGAGCATATGAGATGTTCTAAGAGCTGAAATTGGCATTTCAGACTCATGCCCGTGTTAAGAGGTATGAGACCTCTGTTTGCACACGAACACGTCACCGTGTACCCTCGATGTCGGGGTGATGCACTGCAGCTCACGTCGAACGAGGCCCGTCGGAAGCACGGTACGCAAGACAATCCGGCGGGTGCTTTTGAGGACCCAAACCCCACACGCCCGGGAGGGACCCCGTCAGGACGCGCGGTGGCTATGGGCTACCCTAGGTTGACCTAATCGCCTCTAGGGCCTCGAGATTTGCTGCCCTGCAACAAGAAGAACGAACGAAGAACGAGGAAGAAGAAGAACTAGGGTTAATGATAAAAGATAAAAGATAAAAAAGTGGTAGATTATTGTTCGATTGTGTGTTGTTCAATCGGTCGTCACCCCTTAGGTATATAAGAGGTGGCTGGACTTCCCATGCAAGGAAAAGGCTTGGATTCATGTCGAAAACCCTAGTCAAATTCGGATTGGTTTTGTCGAACTTTCTAAAACTGTTCGGTTTAAACTGATTGCACCTTGTGGGTCTTTTTTGTGATGGTAAACGACCTCGGATGGAAACAAGTCCAAAAGCAATCTTGACTGTTTCGATGGGACGAACAACTTTCATGTTGAACGTTTTTTGATCAGAGGTCATCTTCAGTGTCCAATATCTCGCGCAAAACATCTGCTTGCTCGCGCTACCCATCAGACGTCGCGTCTGGTGGGGCGCGCCATATCTCGCCTCGTGACAGGGTTGCATTTCGATAGCTCTAACTTTTGCATACAAACTTGGATTGTGATGATTTTTTCTATCAAAATCAATCGTTTCGACGAGACAAAGAAAATTAGCGTAGATCATTTTTCCATACGAGGCCGTCATGGGGTCGTAATCAGCCGAATAGTGTTCTGAATACAAAATCTCAGTACTTCAAACACAACTTCGGTCTTAGACATGAGTTCGGATGGCTATGGCACAAATATCAAAGTTTCTCTTTTTGATGATACGGAACTTCCTCACTTTGAGCACTTTTCCATCTGAGTCCATCTTAATTATGTTTTTGACCATGCCAAAATCTGGTGTCAACATATGCCCCCTGTTTTTCGGCAAAGCTTGTGTGCCAAAAAATAACTCTTATATAGCTTGTTCTAAGGATGATGTCAATACTCCATCATCCATTTTGCATGTTCTTAGGACAATAAGTATATATCGGCCATTGCTTGTTTGAACCTCTTGATGCAAACTTGGGTGAAAACTTCTCAGCTTCTATAACAATCCGGTGATAAGGTTTCATAGATCAAAACCATCCTCTGAACCATATTGTTCACCCTTTTGCTAGGATTTTGCAGATAATCAAGAATGAACTTCCTCCAATCCTTATTTCTCCTGCATAAAAGCTTCATTAGTGGCCGAAGCGGTGGGCTTCGGTTCGGCCTTACCTACGTTGACAAGACCTAGCATCGGCTATTGAAAGAAGTACAATACACCATGGTTAACATAGTAGCCGGATGCTTGTTGTGCCAACTCTTTTGAATTGTCATGTCTAGATATATGAACAATTTTAAAGCAACCCAAGGTAAAGCTTGCATCTACTCATACCAAAAGATAAACTATAAGTGATTCGTCAAAACATTGATAACCCTTGGATATTTGTTGAATTACTAATAACGAATCACCGAAAGCCTCAATATGTATAGCACCTATAGCAAGGCAAAGCTCCAATATGAATAACAATGCATATTCTGCTTTGATCATTGTGCAAAAATATTTTAAGCGGCATGAGGCTTCACAAAATAGCTCCATATGGAGATAAATAAACAATACCAACACCTTGGCCATTGACACAAATTTAACCATCAAAAATAATTTCCCAAGTACTAGAAAGACAAGGGCAATATCGATGAACATGTACCTCGTTTTGGCCTCCAATTGAACTAAGGACGATGTTAGGATACTACATCAGCCATGCTTTGACATATTCTTAGGGTGAGAGATAAATATCGGCCATTAACATAAGGTCCATGTAGAATTCATTCACCAAATCACATATAGCCAAAATAAACAAATGAAATAGCAATCAAATATTTCGGCCCTTTGGATTAGCAAGAAAACTGTAGGTAATAAAATGTATAGAGATTTGGTAATACCCTCTCATGATGCAGAAAATTATGTCGCTTCCATGGATCAAAATAAATCCACGGAGGGTAATTGATCATAGCCGATGATGAATTACATGGCAAAGACATCAATGGTATGGTTGAAGAATATGGATGATGTGTTAATCAAAGATTTTTGATGTTGTGATGCGCACCTTCGGCTTAATTGTTTGTAGCTTTCATTCTTTTCCTTCTTCACTTTTATTGTACTTGTTGCAATAGAAACATGCACATCACTTTTGTTTTGATTGATCTTCTTGGGAACCCATGCCATGTTCTTCTTTCTCAGCTCTTGTGCACTAAGATTTTGTAATTCCTTCTTTTGCCAATACGATAAGTCGAGTGGGCATCTGGCTGTGATTCTGTTTTGACCAATGGCAATTCTTTTTTGCCTTGTGCACTCTCAACTTCTTTTCTTCAGATTTGGCACTCTGATTTTTATCAATTGATTGCTTCACTTCTTTGCCTTTTGTAGCCAACGTCAACACTTTAATTGGCTCTTTGATATTTGAGATCAAATCTGAAGTAGCACACTTACGACCATCTTTTTTCACGCGGTAAACTTGCTTTACCACGTCTTTCTTCTTCCTTGAGCTCTGGACCGATTCCTTATTATTGAAATGGTCTTTAACATGTGATTGTTTAAATGTTGATCTTCTCGGAGCTGCATAATATTGGTGAGATGGTCTAAAATAAGATGGAGGATATGCCCTTGTATCATACCTGTCCCATGATGGATATGGATCTATATGAGCATAGGGAGGCATCCACGACATTGGCATTGGCGGCCCAAAATAAGGATATGAATATGTTGCATTAAAATTCTCACTTTGCCAATACCGATCCTCATATTTGCGCCTTGGGGGTGATCTTGGTTTCTTTGCATGATTTGGCTGGTAAACATTCTTCTCTTCACTCTTCTTTTAATATTTTTCCAATAGTTCAACGAAGGTGATTTTTGATCTCTTACACTTGCGCTTTCGGCCTTTGTTTTCTTTTGGTTTGCTTTCATCGATCATTGGATTTGCTTGCTGCCCCCTAGTTCTTGGCGTCTCCATTGTAGCTTCGATGAAATTCACGCCCTCAATATTATGTTCATTATGCTTTTCAACAACTTCTTTACTTGAAAGCTTGATCTCGTCACCTGCAGCTTTTACCTTCTCTTCAAATGGATTGGCTTGAAGGAGCCGGTGCAAAAACTTTTTGCCATCGGGACCAATCGGAATAGACTGGTCATCTCTTGGTGTTTCAACAAACTTCAATCGTCCCTTTTCAATGGCCGATTTAACTATTTGACGAAACATGTTGCAATCCTCAAAATTATGCTTGGACGAATCATGCAACTTACAATATATTCTACCTTGGGTTAATGGCTTAAGATGGTGATTAAGAATTGTAATGTAATTATTTTTCAGAAACAAATCAAATATTTGATCACGCATGCTTGAATTGAAGGTATACTTCTTGTTTTCTAGCCGATCTTGCTGTTTGAACGACTTTGGAGATAAGCAAACAAATGTTCAGATTTGGAATCTCCCCATTTGGCTGTGCATTGTGTCTTCCACTCTATCTCCGATGTCTTTGGATAAGATATTATATTAGCATCGGTTTTCTCAAGAGAATTTAACCTTGGCTTTAAATTTCTGAAACGAAGATATTTAGAACATACATGTCTCAGTTCAGACCAAGTGCAAGCCAAGTACGAAATAAGCAAAGCTACCCAACTAGATATGAACTTTACATAAAGCATCGGGGAAAGCTTTGGTTGTAACAATAAGTCATTATCGGTCTTTATAAATGGCGCAATGGGTTGACCGATATGTTCCATAACAATTTTATTGATAACAAATAAATCACCCTTCATCATTGATCTTTCAAAACTACTTATGAGAATATTTCTTATAGATGCATCAATAATGAAGTTGCGACCAAATCTGTAAATAGGTAAATTACTCGCTATGCATACCTCTTCAAATACGTTGGGAGAGGATGATGGTGGAGTGACTTGAACAATATCTAGCTTCGTCTTTGGATGACTCTCCACACCTATTCATCATCTTTTTCTTTATTTCGTGGATCATTACCTTGAAAATCCTTATCAGCCGAACTTTGTTCGGCTACTTGCTCTTGTCCTTGAGGCTTGTCAATTTCTATGACACGGAACTCATAGCGCAGGAAGTAGGTTCCATTAACTTCAGAAAAATCAAGAATGGTTGTTTTGCTATGCTTGCCATCCCCTTTCTCAATAATGCCTGCCTCTTTGGATTTGATGGATTCGGAATATATACTACTTGATTCGGCTTTTTCAACCAAAGCACTTTCAAGTTTTGAATCATCCTTCTTTTCATTGATACTATCAATTGGCAATGCTTCTTTTATCTGAGCTAATTCTTTTTCTATTTGTTTCTGGCGGCGAGAGGCAAAATTGGCTTTGAGCTTTTTCTCAATTTCAGCCCACTCCAGATATGATTGCCCCCCAATGTTTTTAGATTCTTTCGGCAATGACACACGGGTGTTGCCGAAATTTTGCAATAGTGTAGGGGGTGTATAATATGATGTAGTACTAGCTGAAGGCATATGCATTGTTGTAAAACCATATTTTTGCTCGCCAATTTTATCAATTGGCAAAGATTCATCTTTTTACAAAACTCTAGCTTTTATTGCGGCATAATCAGGAAATAACCCCTTTTCATGTTGTTCAAGGCAAAGAGCACTAATCGTCTTATTTTGAGCTAAACTCTTTAATGCAGCCACTACTACCTCATCTTCTACAGTATTGGACACAACCGCTCCTGTAAAATTTACATTCATTCGGCTATGACCAAGAAGGTCGAAAGCCGAATTATGAACATCAACAGTTGTGTATGGCACTGAAAAATTATTGTCATGAGGTGTAGCATATGACGGTTGGGAATAACTGGTCGAATAGCTAGTAGTAGCATGGCCAATTCTCTCGTTCATCGGCATGATTGGATTAGTATATTGCACATTACTTGCCGATGAATAAAAGGGTGAAACACTTTCTTGCATGGCATTGGAAATCCTAACATGAGGTGTTTCCAATTTATTAACCAAACTCACCATGTTGTTCATCGGCATAACGACTTGTGGGTTTGCCGATGCATGAGAGTTGGGATACATATGGTGCATGTTACTAGTATCATAAGAAGTTGAAGCATGTAAATTACTTTGAATTGGCCTATGCACGTAATTAGATGCATGATTGAACAAACTAGGGCTAGCCGATAGAGTATACTCATTGAACGATCTAGTAACACCATATGAATTATTTGCATCTACAGTAGGGAATTGGGTATTCATATTACCTTTGTAGATTGCAAACCCTAGATGACAATCTTTTCGTAGCAAGAATGAGCCAGAGACTGTTCAAAGCTTTGGTCCCCAGCAGAGTCGCCAAAAATTGTGTTCGCACAAGAACACGTCACCGTGTACCCTCAACGCCGGGGGTGATGCACCGCAGCTCACGTTGAAGGAGACCCGCCGGAAGCGTGGTACGCAAGACAAACCGGCGGGTGCTTTTGACGACCCGAAACCCTACACGTCCGGGAGGGACCCCGTTAGGGCGCGTGGTGGCTATGGGCTGGCCTAGGTCGACTGATCGCCCCTAGGGCCTCGAGATTCGCTGCCCTGCAACAAGAAGAACGAACGAAGAACGAGGAAGAAGAAGAACTAGGGTTAAGGAGAAAAGATAAAAGATAAAAAGTGGTAAATGATTGTTCGATTGTGTGTCATTCAATTGGCCGTCACCCCTTAGGTATATAATAGGTGGTTGGACTTCTCGTCCAAGGAAAAGGCTTGGATTCACGTCCAAAACCCTAGTCAAATTCGGATTGGTTTTGTCCGAACTTTCCAAAACTGTTGGGTTTAAACTGGCTGCACCTTGCGGGTATTTTTTGTGTTGGTAAACGACCTCGGATGGAAACGAGTCCAAAAGCAGTCTTGATCGTTTCAACGAGGAGAACAACTTTCATGTTGAACGTTTTTTGATCAAAGGTCATCTTGATGGTCAAATAGCTCGCGCAAAATGTCTGTTTGCTCACGCTACCCATCAGACATGGTGTCTTGTGGGGCGCACCATATTTCGCCTCCATAACGGCGAGCAACCATATATATGCATATAGTAGTTGAAATGTTTGTATAAATTAAGCATGACTGCTTAATCTATGAATGAAATCTATACTTAATTACTGAACTTTGCAAAAATTAGATAGTGCTAGTGATTTTTAGCTGCATATTTTCACAAATTGCCATTGGAACCGCTGGATGTCCTCTCTGTATGTGTCGTCGTGGGTGTGCTTATTGTGTCGTGCGCCGGCCCCAAACACTGACAGCACAACTTATAAATTGACAGATGAAGTACTAGTTATAGTGATGCATATAATTAAGCAAAGGGATCACACATGTCTGTATTGACTGGAACGAGAATGCAATAGCACAATAAGAATTAAGGCCATGATGATGCGATCGCAGTGGTGGTTAAAGGAGGCAAGAAGAAAGATGCATCCATCAATGTATGACCTCCTCCTCAACTCAGTGCGTCGGGCTACCAACCGGTGGCTAAGGAGCGGCGGCTTTTGTGGCGAGGTTAAGGTGCTTCTCAGCAAAGGCATCCAAGGCTTCCAACCGGTTGAAGAAGGCCAACGTCGTAGCGTCCTCACTGGCCTTGTAGATACTTATGTACACGATTTGCTCGTAAATGTGGATGTGTAGGTCGACAAATTCTTGCAGGGCGAGGCACCTCACGACGAGCGCAACCTCCAGGTGGACATTCTTCGTGGCGTTAGGGGGCAGTCGCAGGGCCACCAATGCTTGAAAGAGGTTCTGACCATGGAGGCCGATTAGGGTGGTAGGCAATGAGGATCTCGGGCGCACGGGTTGGAGGAGTACGCCGATGTCGTCCGCGAGCTTCTTGACGACGGTGAACTTGTTGGTGGTGGCAACGATCATCTGGTCCAACTGAGAGTCGTAGCTGGCGTCGACGGCGGCCATCCACCAGCCGGTCGCCAACACCGTCTGGAGACAATCCTCGGTGCCATGCCGCAGGCCGGCGTCATGGACCGTCTGGCACAACCACTGGCCGCTCGCACGCATCACCGCCATGGGTCTGGAGTGAGCACTTTTGCGCTTAGTGTAGGTGCTTAGGCAAATGCTTAGGTGCGTACGATGTGGTAGATGCATTGGAATGGAGGGGCACCTTTATATGAGTGCAAACTACATTGCATTCACATCGTGCTGCCTCTTTTCCCGGTCCTCCTCCCATTACTTCCCTCATGCATTCATGATGCTAATTGAAGGAGGATGCATCATTGGCCGTTCAACATTTCGGGAACCGCTACCCTCTCCCTCGTCTGCATTAAAGCCATATCGGGAACTGCACTTCCCACTGTCAAATTGAATAGTACTGCACCGCCCACTGCACGCCCGGCTGAACACGCCTCCTCGCCTCCATCTATGCTTAATTATTGAATTTTAGTTGCAAAAATTAGATACTGCTAGTGATTTTAAGCTTCATATTTTTGATAAATCGCAGTGTTACAAGGTTGACAAATGGCAATGTTACTAGATCAACAAATGTCAATCTTTCTTGTTTGACAAATGGCAACATACCCAATATGACAGATGCAAATCTTACCAAATTGTTTGTAAGTGCTTGCACACGGGTCATCCAAAAGAACCATTTGCGTTGAAGAGATGCACAAATCCTGCTCTCACTTTACATATGGGTGTTCCTTCTAAAACATTTTCGATCAAGAGCCATTAAAACCTATAGCCATTAAAACCAAGACACGCCGCGTCACGTGAATTGTTAAAATTTTAATTATGCACATAAATGCATTAAAAACTCAATTAATGCATAAAAATGTCCAAACGAACCCCGAAAAATCCCAAAAATCGACACAACACTCCTGTTGTTCTATGTTAACACGAGAAAAAAATTTGAAGGCAATAAGAGGCAATGGATATCATTTCATCCCCAAAGGTGGGACGTTCCCTACCGAAACCATCATCCTTGTTGTGAGAAGCTCTGGTTTGTGAGAAGCATATACCCAAACCTGCCCCAAATGGGACAAAAAATTTACCACGGCATGTTGATCCCGCTCCATGATAGCATGCCAAGTTTCATGAATTCTAGACGATTTTTGGATTTACTAGAAATTAAAAACTAGGTATCTCAATGTTTGCGGCCGAGTGACGGTGGCAGGGTGTTTGACATGCATTCCCATTTCTTGCATGTGACCTAAGCATGCGTGCAAGGACATAAATTTGAATTTTCAACCAATTTATATGCATTAGAGCATGTGCATGTAGTTCAAATTTGAATTATGCACATAAATGCATTGAAAAACTCAATTAATGCATAAAAATGTCCAAATGAACCTCGAAAAATCCAAAAAATTGACACAACACTCCTGTTGTTCTATGTTGACACGAGAAATTTTTTGAAAGCAATAAGAGGCAATGGATATCATATCATCCCCAAAGGTGGGACGTTCCCTACCGAAACCATCATGCTTGTTGTGAGAAGCTATGGTTTGTGAGAAGCATATACCCAAACCTACCCCAAATGGGACAAAGAAGTTGCCACTTCATGTTGATGCCGCTCCATGATAGCATGCCAAGTTTCATGAATTTCAAACAAGTTTTGGATTTACTAGAATTTAAAAACCAGGTATCTCAATGTTTGCGGCCGAGTGACGGTGGCAGGGTGTTTGACATTCATTTCCATTTCTTGCATGGGACCTAACACTGGTACAACGAGGTGCTATACAAACGGTTTTTAACCCCTTTCCGCGACGGCGTTCGGAACCGTTACCTAGTGAGTGTGGGTGATTAGGGGGTCCTTCCCACACGACCCAGAAACCGTCGGGGATATGCCCTCCTGGCACACACGCTCGGCAAAATGAGGTCGTGTGCGACTAGTGAGCGAGAAAATACGGTTATACGTACAGTAGGGCTAAAAAATAATTATATAGACAAAATCATTTCCGGTCGTAAGTACATCCCACACAGTCAGTCCCCGCGACATGTTTCCGTTCGTATATACATTCCACACAGTTGCTGCAAGGAAAACATTCCGTTCGTAGGTACATCGCACACAATTTTCCTCGTTAAATCATTTGTGATAGCGTTCCCATCGCATGCAGTATTAAAAATTTATCGTTTGCGTTATTGAATGCATCACACACGGTGTGTAGAAAAAACTATGTGGCAAAGGTTGTCCATCACACACAGTTTTTATGAGGAAAACGTTTGCGCAAAGGTGGCCTAACGCAAGCAGTTTTGAAGAGGATGTTGTGTGTGATTGTTTAATCGATCCAATACGGTTTATTCCAAGAAACTATGTGCGTTGCCTTAAGTCATCGGCCACAGTATTTTCTCAATAACCGTTTGCAATAGCAAAAACCAATTAGCAGGCTAATTCACCATTAGCAGGCTAATTGCACTATTATTAATAATCCATTTATTAATCTAATTGACATTCATATTAAGCACATAATATATTTCATTCCCATATTAAGGAAGCAGGATTTCATAATTGAAATACATCAGAGTACAACATGATATAGCTTCAGCACTCAGCTACCCCATTACACAACTGCACCAGCACCAAGTTTCACATGACCTTTTGAAATTAGCAGCATAGATGGTACATAGATAGATGCATCTCATCGGGAAAACTACTGAAGCGGAAGGCGAATAGTTGAGCCTTCATTGATGTTGAAGCTCTTTGCAACTTTAGGCCAGTGCTTGTGGATGATTGACCATCCATCCTTCGTCCTCTTCAGGAACACTTCAATATTGAACCGTGGGTGTGTATAAAAACCTTCCTCGCGTCCTGACCATAGAGGTAATTTGAGAGGTAATTATCAGTGAACTGCTTTGGAAAGGCCTGAAAACAAGGATGTGCATAAATATCTTCTCTATATTGGAAATGGGGCAAAGGAATAAAAAAAGGCAAGGTATAATAGTTAGTACCATCTTGTAGTGAACTGATGTCTTCTTCATTGTGCAGACAAAGATCTTGTTGTTTTTTGTCGCCAATTTCTTTATCCTAACAATCTTTCTGAGTTTCTTGACTTGATTGATATTCGTGGACACCTCATTTCCCCATATGCAAAAAGGGTCGAACAGTGGGTCAAAACCTTTGACAGCAGGACCTACATGTGCAAGACCAAATTGTTAAAAACCTAAGTATTAGAATGGTTCCTACAATTACACAATAATGTGCTATTAGACAACGGACCATGCATGTGCTAACCTCGATTGTAAATCTCAGTGCTTCCCATTGTTTCCCTGCAACACATATAAGGTAGTTAGTCATCAGGTTAAGTAAGGGTTCACATGCTATCAGTAAAATATGTTGATGAAAAATAAGCACATTGCAGATTCATCAGATTAATTCAAGCCACATGGAAAACAAATTTATCCAAACCAAGCATGATTAAGAACTAGGAAATATAGCACTTGTATATGTTTCTCATGTATTAAGTGCAACCAAATTCGATTTATTCCTCACATGCACAACAATACAAAATTGCACCCACGACAATTGGACATCGCATTGCAGAATTGAACCAAGCAGTTAACTAAACACCACAACAAATGAAGCAAACATTAATTGAGCACTACATTGCACAATATAACATACTCCTAATAGAAGATCAGACAGTTAACCAAACCGAGCATGCTTAACAATTTGGAAATATAGAAAATGTATTTGTTTCTCATGTATTTTGTACAGCCAAATTCGATTTACTTCTCACATGGTATACAATAACAGAATGCACCCACAACTATTGAACATTGCATTGCAGAATTGAACCAAACAGTTAACTAAACACCACAATACAAATGAACCAAACATTAACCGAGCACCACATTGCACAATGTATAACCAAACCAAGCATGCTTGACAATTTGGAAATATAGCAATTGTATTTGTTTCTCATGTATCTAGTACAGCCAAATTCGATTTACTTATCACATGGTATACAATAACAGAATGCACCCACAACTATTGAACATCGCATTGCAGAATTCAACAAAATAGTTAACTAAACACCACAACACAAATGAACCAAACGTTAATGGAGAACCACATTGCACAATGTATAACCAAACCAAGCATGCTTGACATCTTGGAAATATATCAATTGTATTCGTTTCTCATGTATTTTGTAAAGATAAATTTGATTTATTTCTCACATGGAAGACAATACAAAATTGCAGCCTGAAGAATTGAACATCACATTTGCAGAACTGAACCAAATAGTTACATGAAGATGACAACTAATTAACCAAACAGTTAATAAGTGAGCACCACACAACACGACATATAGAACATATACATAGGAGCAACCGATTGCATGGTAAAATTAGATAGCACAATTCACTAGAATTTGTTAAGGAAAGGCAGGAGCAGCACACACAATGGGTAAACCGAGCATGCTTAACCGGCATAGCTAACAAATGGCAAGGTGCTCCTCCAAGATCTAGGGGTTGGCACGAATGGTAGCCATCACGACCTCATCCGTGTGTGTGGCCACGATTTGCTTCTCCGCTGCCAAATGCTCCTTGAGCTCCTGGCTATACTGCATGCACCATGGCTTAGGGCGGTGCTTATTTGGTGGATGGGTCGGCGATTTTGGTGGAAGGTGTCGCGCCGGCGGTCGGGGCATGTGTGATGTGGAGGGAGGAGGAGGATGGGGATCTGGTGTGGATTAACTGCCTGGATAGACGAGGCCGAGCAACGTGAAGGAGGGTTGCCGGAGAGGGGGGTGCTTCTGCAAGCAAGGAGTGAAGGTTTCAACTTGGAAAGGAAGGCGGAAACAGGGGAAATGTGGCTTTTGGTAAGGGGGAGGGGCGGGGAGGTAGATATTTCCGCGGAAGCCGAAAATTTGGAATCGCTTCAGCGAGAAACTGGCGCGCATAGTGTCATCAGACATGGTCCCTTATTCAGAACTGTGTATGATATTTGAAACATCACAACTGGTTCAGATAGCTTAACCCATGTGTGATGAGTTTGAACGTCAAATATTTTGGTTCCAATTTCCCTGGTTACCGTGCTCATCCACGTCATTGCATAATTTGGGTACACAAAGGAGACTACAACACACCCACACTTCTTAATCGAGCAAGTTCAGCAATTACACAGAGCTAGTTAGCCTACACATTACTCTAAAAAATTAAAGACCGGCGTTCTTAATTAAACAAAACAAAGAGTACTACTATGGCTGGTGCTCGTCGATCTCCGCCGCCTCCTCCATGTCCAGCTCGCGCCCGACGGTCTCCTGGGGAAGGAGCTCCATGGCATCCATCGCATCATATTCGGCAAGCATCCTGCCATCCGCGTACACCATCTCTTTGGAAAAGGCCACCACGAGCTGGGCGTGGGCGGCCGCGATCTAGGCTTGGACGGGCTCCGTCGTTGCAAGGTATGCGGCGGAGGAACGAACGGCTGCTCGAATACTCTCGGCGATTGCCAACTCTTCGGCTATGGGTTGTCGACCGTTGTCGGAGAAGCTTCGTTCGATTTCTGCATTGAGCGCCACGATCTGGGCATGGGAGGCCTCAATATGGTCGCGGGCAGCCTCCATCAAGGCTAAGGCCGCCGCTGTGGAACGGACAGCTACTGTGCCCCTCTCGCCAACTGCTATCCCCGAGGAAGATGTTGTTGCCACCACCTGAGAAGCAACAACGGCCGTTTAGGCTGCCATGGCCGCCCGGTTGCAGATTGCGGCCGCGCTCTGCACCTTGTTAGCACGTGCATGGCGGCTGCGGCCGCGCTCTCACCGGAGTGGGCCGCTGAAGTTGCCCTCACAACGCGGGTCCACGTCCCAATCTTTCACCGGCGATGATTGAATAGTGAAATGCTATTTGGGGAGCGAGTTAGTGTGCTTGACACGCCGGCTATGGACTGTAGCCGACGCACCTTCTCGCGTAAGCCATAGGCGTACTATACACCAACCGTGCTCTAGGATATTTTGTACTTCATCTCACACGGTCGGTGATAATAAACTGTGTGGGATCTACTTGATTATTAATTTTGATTTGAATTACATAATGGGGTCACAACGGCAATGGATGGTGTTTGAATTGCTAGACCTTTTATCTGCAGTGAACATGCAACTATAGTTGTGTCGTAAAAAAATTGGAATTGTTCAGGGTTCCTTTGGACATTATTATATGGTAACTTGGTTTTCTAGGTATTTCAGGAGCACAATTGAAAATTAAACCACATGTTCCAATCCATTATAACGGGTTGCAAAATCAAATGTTTGTCCTTGGTTGAAAGCTTAGGTCACATGCAAGAAATGAGAATGAATGTCAAACACCTTGACACTATCGCTCAGCTGCTAACACTGAGATACATGCTTTTAACATTCTAGTAAATCAAAAACTCATATGAAATTCATGAAACTTGACATGATATCATGGAACGGCAGCGACATGCCGTGGTAAAAATATTGTCCCATTTGGGGCAGGTGTGGGTATAAGCTTCTCGCAAACAAGAGCTTCTCTCACAACAAGCGTGATGGTTTCAGTAGGGTACGTGCCACCTTGGGGGACGAAACGATATATGTTGCCTCTTCTTACTTTCAAAATATTTCTCATGTCAACATAGAACAACATGAGTGTTGTGTCAATTTTTGGGATTTTTTGGGGTTCGTTTTGACATTTTTATGCATTAATTGCGTTTTCAATGCATTTATGAGCACAATTCAAATTTGAACTACATGCACATTCTCTAATGCATATAAATTGGTTGAAAATTCAAATCTGTGTCCTTGGTTGCATGCCTAGGTCCCTTGCAAGAAATCGGAATGAATGTCAAACACCCTGCCACCGCCACTCGGTCGGAAACATTGAGATTCCTGGTTTTTAAATTCTAGTAAATCCAAAACTCGTCTGAAATTCATGAAACTTGGCATGCTATCATGGAGCGGCATCGACATGTCATGGTAAAGTTTTTGTCCCACTTGGGGCAGGTTTGTGTATAAGCTTCTCACAAACCAGAGCTTCTCACAACAAGCCTGATGGTTTCGGTAGGGTACGTCCCACCTTTGGGGACAAAACGATATCCGATGCCTCTTATTGCTTTCAATTTTTTTCTACTGTCAACATAGAACAATAGGAGTGTTGTGTCAATTTTTGGGATTTTCCGGGGTTCATTTGGACATTTTCATGCATTAATTGCATTTTCAATGCATTTATGAGCACAATTCAAATTTGAACTACATGCACATGCTCTAATGCATATAAATTGGTTGCAAATTCAAATTTGTGTCCTTGGTTGCATGCTTAGGTCCCATTCAAGGAATGGGAATGAATGTCAAACACCCTGCCACTGTCACTCGGCCGCAAACATTGAGATTCCTAGTTTTTAAATTCTAGTAAATCCAAAACTCGTCTGAAATTCATGAAACTCGGCATGTTATCATGGAGCGGCATCAACATGCCATGGTAATTTTTTTCCCATTTGGGGCAGGTTTGGGTATAAGCTTCTCAAAAATAGGGGCTTCTCACAACAATCCTAATGGTTTCAGTAGGGAATGTCCCACCTTTGGGGACGAAATGATATCAACTGCCTCTTATTGCTTTCAAATTTTTTCTAGTGTCAACATATAAGAACAGGAGTGTTGTGTCAATTTTTGGGATTTTTTCGGGTTCGTTTCGATATTTTATGCACTCATTTATTTTTCGATGCATTTATGTGCATAATTCAAATTTGAACTACATGCACATGCTCTAATGCATATAAATTGGTTGAAAATTCAAATATGTGTCCTTGGTTGCATGCTTAGGTCCCATGCAAGAAATGGGAATGAATGTCAAACACCCTGCCATCGTCACTCGGTTGCAAACATTGAGTTTCCTGGTTTTTGAATTCTAGTAAATCCAAAACTCGTCTGAAATTCATGAAAGTTGGCATGCTATCATGGAGTGGCATCAACATGTCGTGGTAAAGTTTTTGTCCCATTTGGGGCAGGTTTGGGTATAAGCTTCTCACAAACCAGAGCTTCTCACAGCAAGCCTGATGGTTTCGGTAGGGAATGTCCCACATTCGGGGACGAAATGATATCCGTTGCCTCTTATTGCTTTAAAAAGAATTTAGTGTCAACATAGAACAACAGGAGTGTTGTGTTAAATTTTGCAATTTTTTGGGGTTTGTTTGGACATTTTTATACATTAACTGGATTTTCTAGGCATTTTATGTGCATAATTCAAATTTGAACTACATGCACATGCTCCAGTGCATATAAATTGGTTGAAAAATCAAATCTTTGTTCTTGGGTGCATGCTTAGGTCCATGCAAGAAATGGGAATGAATTTCAAACACCAGGGCACTGTTAATTGCCGGCAAAATGTTGAGATACTTTGTTTTTAAATTCTAGCAAATCCAAAACTCGTCTGAAATTCATGAAACTTGGCATGCTATCATGGAATGGCACCCGACATGTTGTGGTGTTTTTCCTGTCTATTTTGAGAGAAAAAGCACTCGAATAACAGCCAACAAAGGCATATTCATACAAATAGCTGCCACTCTAACCTCGCAAACGTTTGCATAATTCAAATCATGTGCGTTATGTTAACCATTCACATGACGCCATGTGTCTTCATTCTAATGGCTATAGGAGGTGACGTGCGGACATCTGCTTGACTGAACGGGAGGCGTGCGAGCGCAGCCCGGTGCGCAGGCTAACCGAGAGGCGTGCAAGCTGTCCTCCAATGCGCAGGCTCACTAGGAACCGTACGAGCTGTACGCTGCGTAGGCTCATTGGGAATCGAGCGCTTTGACTTCCATGGCCACCCGCCTTCCTCTCCATTAATGGCGCTTGAACCGCTGCTTAATACGGGCAGCCTTATTGTTCACCTCCCATTCCCCCCCCTCCCGCAGACCTCCACCAACACCCTGGCACAGAAGGATCATCTACCACTAGTCTTCAAGTTTGGTGAAGTCAACTCCGAGTCAGAGGAGATAGAAAATAAGGAGGAATGCGGTCTCATGGACATGGCCCAGAACGAGCTGGCCCTGGCTGTCGCTGCCCCCGCTCCCATCCCAGCTCCCATCCCCACGCTCGCGCCCATCCCCGTAGCATTGACGGGTTGGTTGCCGAGCACAATCGCAGAGCTAGAAGCCGCAGGCTTCACCAAGGTCTCCGCGGACCCGCGAGAGCACGTGTACATGCCAGCGCCAGCACCCGTGCCCATGTGCGCCCCTCCACCCACCGCGGGGCCGATCCCTGTGTCTTTGCTGCACCCACCGCACCCATTCCCATGCGTGCACCCCCCCACAGAAGCATGGAACGCCGCCGTCGACCGCTACCTCTCAGCGCTACCAGCTGCCGTCCTCCCGCGCCCTGCCCGTCGATCACGCGACGACATGATGTTTGATTTACAAGTGAAGAACATTCTAAGCTGCCTTGAAGACTTCAACAACAGTGTCCCGGAGGACGACAATGACAAGGACGGCGCGGCACGCCACTTCCCCCACCGCCGAAAATAATTTGTTTTCTTGGGTTTAATATTGTATCTCGATCGCAAACGTTTTAGTTAGAACACCCGTATGCAAACCGACAGCTTCCCCAGGAAGCCAAGGGAAAATGTGCCGAGCAGGATTTGTGCAGCTCTTGATCGCAAACATTTTAGATAGAACGCCCGTATGCAATGCGAGAGCAGGATTTGTGCATCTCTTCAACGCAAACGGTTATTTTGAATGACCCATGTGCAACCACTTACAAACAATTTGGGTAAGATTTGCATCTGTCATATTGGGTATGTTTCCATTTGTCAAACTTGAAAGATTGACATTTGTTGATCTAGTAACATTGCCATTTGTCAACCTTGTAACACTAAGATTTGTCAAAATATGCAGCTAAAAATCAGTAGCTTGATCTAATTTTTGCAACTAAAATTCAGTAATTAAGCATAGGTTTCATTCATAGATTAAGCAGTCATGCTTAATTTATACAAACAGTTAAACTCGACAGCTGAACCGACTAAAATTTTCCCCAATTGTTGCCAACCACGTACTTCAATAACTAGTTCTACTTTATATACTAGCTAATTTTAAGTATGTTGTATAGTTCCACCACATCTATAGTCCGATGAACTGAATAAAATAGCCCCTAAATACTACTACTACTACTACTACTACTACTACGGAGGGGCTTTGTACTACTTCCAGCAGCCTCTCCTTTGCCGAGCACGCTCAGTAAGAGGCAGAGGAGAAGGAGCCTACCGACGAGCTGGAAAAAATGCAATACGGTGCCTGCCGCTTCTGCACGTTCGGCAATGCTCGCCAGCTCGAACGCCCACTGCCGCTCCAGACGATCCCTCTCGAAGCGGTGGTTCTCCCCGTAGATCTCCTGATTCCTCGCCTCCGAGGCAGTGTGTGCCGCAGCCACAGCGCTGGTAAGGCTCCTTGCATGCTCGATGAGGCGCTACTCCTCCTCCCGCAGGAACTCGGTGTAGCATGCAAGGTCGCTGATGCACGTCCCGGCATCCACCTCCGCCTCCTACCTTCGGGTGGCAGCCGCGAGCGGGTGATGACCCCGGCGGTCGATGGTGGGCTAGCGGTTCCCGCCTTCGGTCCGCGGTGACGGAGCGGGCGGTGGCCCTGGCTTTCAACGGTGGTGTGGCGGCAATGGCGGCCGGCAACAGCTGCCGACGTGTGATACGTCTCCAACGTATCTATAATTTATGAAGCATTCATGCTATTTTATTATATGTTTTGAATGATTACGGGCTTTATTATACACTTTTATATTACTTTTGGGACTAACCTATTAACCGGAGGCCCAGCCCATATTGCTGTTTTATTGCCTGTTTCAGTGTTTCTAAGAAAAGGAATATCAAACGGAGTCCAAACGGAATGAAACCTTCAGCATCGCGATTTTTTGGAAGAATATCATCCGGGAGACTTGGAGTTCACGTTAGAAGATCCTCGAGGAGGCCACGAGGGTGGGGGCGCACCCCCTACTGGGCGCGCCCCCTGTCTCATGGGCCCCTCGAGCACCCCCCGACCGACTTCTTTCGCCTATATAAGTCCACGCACCCTAAAAACATCGACAACGAAGATAGATCAGGAGTTCCGCCGCCGCAAGCCTCTGTAGGCAACAAAAACCTCTCGGGTGCCCGCTCCGGCATCCTGCCGGAGGGGGATCCCTCACCCGTGGCCATCTTCATCATCCCGGCGCTATCCATGATGAGGAGGGAGTAGTTCAGCCTCGGGGCTGAGGGTATGTACCAGTAGCTATGTGTTTGATCTCTCTCTCTCTCTCGTGTTCTCTCTCGTGTTCCCTCTATGGCACGATCTTGATGTATCCCGAACTTTGCTATTATAGTTGGATCTTATGATGTTTCTCCCCCTCTACTCTCTTGTGATGAATTGAGTTTTCCTCTTGAAGTTATCTTATCGGATTGATTCTTTAATGATTTGAGAACACTTGATGTATGTCTTGCTGTGCTTATTTGTGGTGACAATGGGATATCATGTGCCACTTGATGTATGTTTTGGTGACCAACTTGCTGGTTCCGCCCATGAACCTATGCATAGGGGTTGGCACTCGTTTTCATCTTGACTCTCCGATAGAAACTTTGGGGCACTCTTTGAAGTACTTTGTGTTGGTTGAATAGATGAATCTGAGATTGTGTGATGCATATCGTATAATCATGCCCACGGATACTTGAGGTGACAATGGAGTATCTAGGTGACATTAGGGTGTTGGTTGATTTGTGTCTTAAGGTGTTATTCTAGTATGAACTCTATGATAGATTGAGCGGAAAGAATAGCTTCATGTTATTTTACTATGAACTCTTGAATAGATAGAACAGAAAGAATAACTTTGAGGTGGTTTTGTTCCTACCATAATCTCTTCGTTTGTTCTTCGCTATTAGTAGCTTTGGAGTGACTCTTTGTTGCATGTTGACGGATTGTTATATGATCTATTTATGTTACTATTGTTGAGAGAACTTGCACTAGTGAAAGTATGAACCTTAGGCCTTGTTTCCTATCATTGCAATACCGTTTACGCTCACTTTTATCATTAGTTACCTTGCTGTTTTTATAATTTCAGATTGCAAATACCTTTATCTACCATCCATATTGCACTTGTATCACTATCTCTTTGCCTAACTAGTGCACCTACACAATCTACCATTGTATTGGGTGTGTTGGGGACACAAGAGACTCTTTGTTATTTGGTTGCAGGGATGTTTGAGAGAGACCATCTTCATCCTACGCCTCCCACGGATTGATAAACCTTAGGTCATCCACTTGAGGAAAATTTGCTACTGTCCTACAAACCTGTGCACTTGCAGGCCCAACAACGTCTACAAGAAGAAGGTTGTGTAGTATACATCAAGCTCTTTTCTGGCGCCGTTGTCCGGGAGGTGAGTGCTTTAAGGTATATCTTTAGATCTTACAATCGAATCTTTTTGTTTCTTGTTTTATCACTAGTTTAGTCTATAAAAGAAAACTACAAAAAAATGGAATTGAGTTTGTCTCATACGCTTCATCTTTTTAATATCTTTTGTGAGAATGATGGTAAGGAAAATTGTGCTCAAGTGCTAGAAGAAGAAATCTATAAAATGTTTGTCACTAAATATTTGAATGATGAGCATGATTGCAATGTTGTTAGTATGAACTCTTTGAATATCCATAGTACTAATGATGATTGCACTAGTCATGATGAAAATATCCCTTATGAGCATGTCAACTTTTTTGGAGTGCATGTTTGCATGAACACACCGAATAGAGAAGATATATATTGCAAGAGGCATAAGCATTTATAAACTAAATTGTTGCAAGAAAAGTTAAATGGGAGTGCTGAAAATTTACACTTCCTTTGCCGTACTTGTGAACTATGCAATGAACGTGGCCATATACATCTCCTATGCAAATTATTTCATGATCGAATCGTATCCAAAAATGTGATGATTTGATTTCCCTTGCACATTATAATGAACTTAGTTTGCTTTTGGGTTATGAAGAATTGAAAAGTTTAACTAAGGATCTTCCAGATTTTGCCCTTAAGAAATTCCTTGATATTGATCTAGAGAAGATTTATTTTTATTGTACGGTGAATTGCATTGAAAATCCTTATATTGCCAATTACCTAAAGAAAAGAAAACAAATAGAAGATGAAGAGAATACTAATGAAAGGGAAGAGACTTCCCATTGTCCTCCTATTATTCCTTATGATGAATCAGGTATCAAGGAGGAGCCTTCTATTCAACCAATCTCATCAATAAGGAGCTCAAGGAAGAAGGTTGAACCCACACATAATGTGAAGAAGAAAAGGAAGAGAAGGAGCAGCAAAGGTAAAAAGGTATCCCTCCCAAATGATGTTGCTCCTACTACTCATTGTGCTGATGATAATTGCTATACTATTGGTGCTATCCATACTATTGATGATGATTATGCTTATGATATGAAAAGGCCAAAGCTTGGGGATGCTATGTTTGATGAGGTTGACATATTTGAGAATATATTTGCTGAAATTAATTTTTGTCCCAAGCTTGGGGATTCTACGTTTAATGAAGATGATATCTTTAGTCTCCCAATTTTTGATATGCAAAGTTGTTATGATGACATCATGCCTCTTACCTATGATGATTATATTGATGAAAGTGGATTTGAAAGAGTGTCAAATTTAGGAATTAGTGATCCCACTACTTTGGAGGATGTTCAATTTTATTGTGATAAATATGAAAGTGGATTTGGAAGAGTGTCAACTTTATTTAGTGATGATTCCACTATCTTGGAAGAGGTTTCAATCGATTATGACGAGGACAAAGTTGCTACTTATGATGATTATTGTGATGAAACTTATGCTATAAAAAGTAGTGATGATTATATTTATAAAACTTGTCATGATTATGATTACCATTTTTCTGAACATTACTCTTTTAATGTGGAAACAATTTTTAGTGTTCAAGTCTCTTATGATACTCCCACTATTCAGAATGAGAATAATTTTGCTTATGTGGAGAGTAGTAAATTTTCTATGCTTGTAGATCATGAAAAGAATGCTTTAGGTGCTGGTTATATTGTTGAATTCAGTCATGATGTTACTGAAAATTATTATGAGGGATGAACCTATGCTTGTAGGAATTGCAATAATGTCAAGCTTCCTCTCTATGTGTTGGAAATTTTGAAGCTATGCTTGTTGTACCTTCCTATGCTAGTTGATTATTGTTCCCATAAGTTGTTTGATCACAAAATCCCTATTAATAGGAAGTGGATTAGACTTAAATGTGCTAGTCATATTCTTCATGATGCTCTCTTTATGTTTCAATTCTTATCTTTTATGTGAGCATCATTGAAATCATCATGCCTAGCTAGAAAGGCATTAAAGAAAAGTGTTTGTTGGGAGACAACCCAATATTTACCCTTACTGTTTTTGTGTGTCCACATGATTATTCTACTGTAGTAATCATGTTTTATATCTTTTGTTTCAATGAAGTGCCAAGTAGAGCCTTTGGGAAGACTTGGGTGAAGTCTATGTGATCTTGCTGTGAAAAACAGAAACTTTAGCGCTCACGAGATTTGCTACCATTTTTTACTTAAGAGTGATTTTAGGTTGATTATTTTTGAAGATGATTAATATACAAATTCCTCAGATCCACCAATTTATTTCAGAATTTTTTGAGTTCTAGAAGTATACGTTCGGTACAGATTACTACAGACTGTTCTGTTTTTGATAGATTCTGTTTTCATTGTGTTGTTTGCATATTTTGATGAATCTATGGCTAGTATGTAAGGGTATGAACCATAGAAAAGTTGGAATACAGTAGGTTTAACACCAATATGAATTAATAATTAGTTCATTACAGTACCTTAAAGTGGTGGTTTGCCTTCTTGTACTAACGGAGCTTACGAGTTTTGTTTTGAGTTTTGTGTGGTTGAAGTTTTCAAGTTTTGGGTAAAAGATTCAATGAACTATGGAATAAGGAGTGGCAAGAGCCTAAGCATGGGGATGCCCAAGTCACCCCAAGGTAATATTAAAGGACAACCAAGAGCCTAAGCTTGGGGATGCCCCGGATGGCATCCCCTCTTTCGTCCTCGTTCATCGGTAACTTTACTTCGAGCTATATTTTTATTCACCACATGATATGTGTTTTGCTAGGCGCATCATTTTCTTTTATTAGTATTTGCTTTTAGTTATTTATAATAATGTTTTGCATCTTTAGTTTCAATAAAAATGTCAAGGATAGCCTTTGCCATGCTTATTTTTCTAGTATACATGTTGCTGTTTAAAAACAGAAAGTTTACCGCTGTTGCAAAAATTCCCTAGAAAAGTAAGAGAGTGATATAATGTTGAATCTTTTTGCATAATGAGGTACGATAAATCTTTTACAGCTTAGTATTTTTCTTATAATTTTTCGATTTATGAAAGTTTGATGAATCTTGCATTCTTTACAGACTATACTGTTTTGCCAGATTGCTGTTATGGTTGCGTTGTTTGCATATGCTTGCTTGTTTAATGATTCTATTTGAGGATAGGAGTATTAAATATGCAGAGACATTTACTATGCAATGTTGAATAATAATGTTAGTAATTTGTTATAGTAGAAAATGATATGGTTTTGCATTGGTTTATACTAACCTATCTCACGAGTTCTTGTTGAGTTTGGTGTGGATGAAGCTTTTGATAAAAAGGGAAACCGACATATAAAAGGAATTAAGGAGACATAAAAGCTCAAGCTTGGGGATTCCCAAGGCACCCCAATATAATGTTTCAAGAAGTCTCAAGCATCTAAGCTTGGGGATGCCCCGGTAGGCATCCCACCTTTCTTCTTCAACAATTAACAGTTAGTATTGGTTGAACCTAAGTTTTTGCTTCTTCACATGAGTCGTGCTATCCTTGCAATGTCATTTTGTTTTGATTTGCTTGCTGTTTGAATACAATACCAAGATCTGAAATTCTTAAATGAGAGAGAGTCTTCACATAGTTACATAATTATTTAGCTACTCATTGATCTTCACTTATATCTTGTTGGAGTAGTTTGTCATTTACTCATGTGCTTCACTTATATCCTATGAGTAAATGGTTGAATGAGTTGAATGTCATAAATCTGAAATTATATATGTTTCATTTTCTTATCCCATGGGGAGTAATGACTTCACATCTAAGAAGTAGAGGTTGTAAATTTATAGACGGTTAGCAAGCATTGTATTGGTCATTTGAACAATTCATGAAAGAATATTGAAGGAAGAGAGATTTCACATATAAATATATTATCATAGACATCTTTTATAAATGTGAGCACTCATTAAGTATGACATGCTAAAGAGTTGATGTTGTACAAGGAAGACAATGTAATGGGTTATGTTTTCTCACATCTCAGTTAAAGTATATTGTCATGGATCATTCAAACATGTTGAGCTTGCCTTTCCTCCTCATGCTAGACAAAATTCCTAGCACCAAGTAGAGATAGTACTTGTGCTTCCAAATATCCTTAAACCTAGTTTTGCCATGAGAGTCCACCATACCTACCTATGGATTGAGTAAGATCCTTCAAGTAAGTTGTCATCGGTGCAAGGAATAAAAATTGCTCTATAAATATGCATGGCTTATTAGTGCGGAGAAAATAAGCTTTGTACGATCTTGTTATGGAAGCAATAAAAGCGACAAACTGCATAATAAAGGTCCATATACAAGGGGCAATATAAAGTGACGTTCTTTCGCATTAAGATTTTGTGTATCCAACCCTAAAAGCACATGGCAACCTCTGCTTCCCTCTGCGAAGGGCCTCTCTTTTACTTTATGTCTTTTACTTTATGCAAGAGTCAAGGTGATCTTCATCTTTCCCGTTTTCATTTTATCCTTTGGCAAGAACTTTGTGTTTGGGTGATCCTGATATATATATCCAATTGGATGTACGTTAGCATGAACTATTATTGTTGACATCACCCAAAGGTGATTACGTTTGGAGGCAACATTATAAGCCCCTATCTTTCTCTGTGTCTGATTAAAACTTCATAACCACAAGTATTGCGTGAGTGTTAGCAATTGTAGAAGTCTATATGATAGTTGAGTATGTGAAGTTTGCTAAATCAAAGCTCTGACATAGACCCTTCCTGAAAATAGGATGAATTGCAATTGTTTGATGACTAAGAACGAAGTTTGCTAGTTTTCAAGAAAGTTTATGGTCTATGCTTTAACATGTGAATAGCTTGTTACTTGATCATGAAAAGTTTTATGACATGAACTACTATTATGACATATAATGATGCTAGTAAAGGTTATTAAAATTATCATTGATCAAACTTGTGAACCTCTAGCATTCACACTTCATAAATTCTTTCTTTTATCATTTACCTACTCGAGGACGAGCAGGAATTAAGCTTGGGGATGCTGATACGTCTCCAATGTATCTATAATTTATGAAGCATTCATGCTATTTTATTATCTGTTTTGAATAATTACGGGCTTTATTATACACTTTTATATTACTTTTGGGACTAACCTATTAACCGGAGGCCCAGCCCATATTGTTGTTTTATTACCTGTTTCAGTATTTCGAAGATAAGGAATATCAAACGGAGTCCAAACAGAATGAAACCTTTGACATCGTGATTTTTTTGGAAGAATATCATCCGGGAGACTTGGAGTTCACGTCAGAAGATCCTCGAGGAGGCCACGAGGGTGGGGGGCGCCCCCCTATTGGGCGCGCCCCCCTATCTCGTGGGCCCCTCGAGCACCCCCCGACCGACTTCTTTCGCCTATATAAGTCCACGCACCCTAAAAACATCGACAACAAAGATAGACCGGGAGTTTCGCCGCCGCAAGCCTCTGTAGCCACCAAAAACCTCTCGGGAGCCCGTTCCGGCACCCTGCCAGAGGGGGGATCCCTCACCGGTGGCCATCTTCATCACCCCGGCGCTATCCATGACGAGTAGGGAGTAGTTCACCCTCGGGGCTGAGGGTATGTACCAGTAGCTACGTGTTTGATCTCTCTCTCTCTCTCTCTCGTGTTCTCTCTCGTGTTCCCTCTATGGCACGATCTTGATGTATCCCGAGCTTTGCTATTATAGTTGGATCTTATGATGTTTCTCCCCCTCTACTCTCTTGTGATGAATTGAGTTTTCCTCTTGAAGTTATCTTATCGGATTGAGTCTTTAATGATTTGAGAACACTTGATGTATGTCTTGTTGTGCTTATTTGTGGTGACAATGGGATATCATGTGCCACTTGATGTATGTTTTGGTGACCAACTTGCGGGTTCCGCCCATGAACCTATGCATAGGGGTTGGCACACGTTTTCATCTTGACTCTCTGGTAGAAACTTTGGGGCACTCTTTGAAGTACTTTGTGTTGGTTGAATAGATGAATCTGAGATTGTGTGATGCATATCGTATAATCATGCCCACGGATACTTGAGGTGACAATGGAGTATCTAGGTGACATTAGGGTGTTGGTTGATTTGTGTCTTAAGGTGTTATTCTAGTATGAACTCTATGATAGATTGAGCGGAAAGAATAGCTTCATGTTTCTTTTACTACGAACTCTTGAATAGATTGAACAGAAAGAATAACTTTGAGGTGGTTTTGTACCCTACCATAATCTCTTCGTTTGTTCTTCGCTATTAGTAGCTTTGGAGTGACTCTTTGTTGCATGTTGAGGGATTGTTATATGATCTATTTATGTTATTATTGTTGAGAGAACTTGCACTAGTGAAAGTATGAACCTTAGGCCTTGTTTCCTATCAATTCAATACCGTTTACGCTCACTTTTATCATTAGTTACCTTGCTGTTTTTATAATTTCAGATTACAAATACCTTTATCTACCATCCATGTTGCACTTGTATCACTATCTCTTCTCCGAACTAGTGCACCTATACAATCTACCATTGTATTGGGTGTGTTGGGGACACAAGAGACTCTTTGTTATTTGGTTGCAGGGCTGTTTGAGAGAGACCATCTTCATTCTACGCCTCCCACGGATTGATAAACCTTAGGTCATCCACTTGTGGGAAATTGGCTACTGTCCTACAAACCTGTGCACTTGCAGGCCCAACAACGTCTACAAGAAGAAGGTTGTGTAGTAGACATCAACGTGCACCAGCGGCAGAGCGTGTGGTGGGTGTTCCGCACAAACCCAACAGGGACGCCACACGCACTACACTATGTCGGGGACTATGCCACCACTGCGGTGTAGCCTCCCAGCTAGAGCCGTCGTCTAATGACGGCGGAGTGGCTGAGCGACCACGACGGGCCGGTGCCATTGATGATTGTGGGAGAAGGACACGTGATAAGCTACAGGGAGGGAGGGGAAAATGCAACGCAGGACTCGCCGGCCGTGAGGGTTTTTATAGCAGGCCGGTAAGCATTGGGATTTTGGGGGATTTCACCCAGTCGGGCGGGAAGCTTGCGCAGGAACCTGTGAGGTTGCGCGGGAACGGGCTTAACGATGATTCATTGGTGCCATCGTTTGGCCAACAGAACGCTCCCGCCCATTGCGCAAGCTTGCGCTGTAAGCCGTTTGCGGCAGTGGGGTGACATGACATGCGAGAGGAGGACGAAAGGCCACATACACATACGGTTAATAAAAAAATGTTTGCGATTGAATTAGCTACTATTCACCCATCCAGGTTTATAAGTAGGATTCAACTAATAAAATACGAATGCATGTCGCCAAAGATTATATAGTTAGATTCGTATTTGAACTTAGTTTCCAATTATATAATTTTTATAACATGCATTAACATGTTGTTGGTTAAATTTGAGGGCAAAGTATGGCACATCATATAAAGGGGACTGTAGACCAAGATGGAGGTAGTAGCACACAGCCGCTCTCTACGCAGCGATGCAAGTGTCGGCCGGCTTTGTAGGCGACCATTTTCCTGCGTGTTAAACTGCTCTATGCGTGTGGTTGGTTGAGGTTGAGGCAGCCGCGGCGCGCTCTTCTCGCGTCCCCCTGCACGCGCTCTGCCCTCTCGCGTCCCTCCGGGTGCTCTGCCCTCGTCCCTCCACGTGCGCTGCCAGTGTTTGGGGCCGGCGCACGATCACACACGTTCGTGTGGATGCGGTTGCGCCAGGCGCGACTCCACAATGAAGTTACCCGATGCAAAAATTGCCATGCAGACGCGCCGAGAATCTAGGCCGGCCGGCCGCCATTTATTCCTGCGGCATTTACCTTCATCTCTTGCGTCACACGACACAATAAGCACCTTTCACGACTACACATACATAGAGGACATCCAGCGGTTCCAATGGCGGTCCCCGTGGCTCCAATGGCTCTCCCAATGGCCAACGACGATAACAACGGGCAGTTCACCACACATCACGTGGTGGATACCCACGTGAGGGGGAAGGCCCTCTCGGTAGTGTACACAAACGTTCTGGTGTCGGTGGAGGGCTCCATCTAAACAAGTGGTCGGCTTCGACCTCGAGTACACCATCGGTCGTGCTGGGCAAGATCAGAAGGTTGTCGTCGCCCAGTTGTGTGTGTGACATGACGTCCTTGTCTACCACTACCATCTGGCCACAAGGCCTTGCGAGCGTTTCTCTAGTTTTATCAACAACTCCGTCTACAAGTTCACTGCGGTGGACACCACCAACGATCTAAAAGCGCTCAAGGTTTCGGGCTTGAAATGCCTGAATCTTGTCAACATCCAGGACCACTACAAGGTTTGGGACAGCGCCAAGAACAAACTGAACTCCCTGGTTGTCCTCGCCTCGGCCATCATCGACCCCTACTACATGAAGATGAAGGATGAGAGCAAGAAGGACAAGGACACCTGGCACTTTGTTTGTTATAAGAGACTGGATGAAGAACACGTCAAGTACGCGACCAATGACGCGTACACAGGCTACGAGATGTACAGGCGGATCATTGACATGAGGAGGTGTCTTGTTCATGAGGGATCGAGATACAGAGCAGTGGCGGGAGCGTCACAAGAAGTAGATGACTGGACGATCGTTTCTCCTACTTTAGAATGCATGCAATTGTTTATTGAGGTGTGTGCGAATGATCTATATAATCACTTATGTAATTGGTTGTTTATTTCAGTTATACATACATGTTATTCTTCTTTAGACAGAGCAAATCACACGGCTTATTATCAGCAATCCTTTGTGTTATTATTGGTCTTCGCACACATTTCTGACCACGGACCTGTTTACCGCGCATCACACACATATTGTTCAGTTGAACGGTTTCCATTGTGTTGCGCAATAAAGGATGCAAAGAGGGATCTACAGCAGCAAGGACCAGCTTCCCTATCGATAGCTCATCTAACAGAACTACCAAGGTAACTGTGCTGAGGCTGGAGTAGTCATCACTACAAAAAAAAGACACATCCATGACATTTTGGGCCAAACATTTTTTTTTCTGTCATACTTATGACACTTCTATGACGATAATTGTGACAAAACCCGGTATCATCATAGATGTGGTGGGCTCCTACTTCTATGACAAAAAATCATGATAGAAAATGCGCTTTTTGTCCTGGGCGAGCCGGAGACGAAGCTGCATGACATTCTTTGGGCCGCCCATGACGAAAAAAACCGTGGTAGAAGCGAGGGCGAGGAAAATATCAGGGTGTTCCCGGTTACGGTGGGTGGTTGGGGCCGAGCGATGCATGGAGGTTTGCGTGTTTCTCTTGTACACGCACGCGCATGGGTGCGAGGCGTTGGGCTCTAACTGAACCCGGCGAGGCGTTCACCTACTGAGCCCGAGCGATTGCACTGCAGGCTATGCGTTACTAAACCCGAGCGATCAATTGATGGCTGTTAACTAAACCCGATCGAGTGATTCCTTCGCTACTGTTGTTAACTAAGCCAATCGATACTGCCTCTGGATGAACAGTGAGCGTTGTTGGGGGGTTTGGATGAACAGTTCCCGGTGGGGGTGGATGAACAGGACCCCGTGGTGTTGCCTCTGGATGAACAGGACCCCGATCGATCAAGCCGGTTGGGCCTGGATGAACAGGACCCTGTGGAGAGCTGGATGAACAGGACGACCCCGTGGAGGGCTGGATGAACAGTAGATGGTGGAGGGGTGGATGAACAGTAGCCCGTGGAGGGGTGGTTGAATAGGAGCCCATGGAGAGGGTTGGTTGAACAGTATCCACTGAAGTAGGCTGGATGAACAGGAGCCCGTGGATGAACAGTCGCAGGGTGGAGGCTGGAGGAGGTCGACGGTGGATGAACAGTAGCCCGTGGAGGCTGGAGGAGGTCGACGGTGGAGATGAGCAGTATCCCGTGGAGTCCTGTTTTGCAGTATGCCTGTAACGCCCCGGATACAACTTTCCATATTCGTAACTCCGACTCTTGCCATTTCCGGCTATGTGATTTATTTTTTCCTCCCTGGTTGGGTTTTTGTCTGTTGTTTTGCATTTTGTTCTTGTTATGCATTTCATCTCATCGCATCATTTGCATTGCATCGGCACTCGTTTCCATCTTTATTTTTTTAAAGATTGCACCCATTCGTAGTTGCTGCGTTCCCCCCTTAATTTCGTTGACCGTTCCGAGACCAATCATGTTTGCATTTCCCTCTTGTCAGACCACCTACCCTCTCTGCACGCCATCGACCCCCTCTTGCGCGCGTCCGAAAATTGTCCTGAACCTGACCCGAGTAGTCGTCACCGTGGCATTCAGATCGTCCCCAAACACCTACAAAATATCTCCGTTTTATTATTTGGACTCCCTACCTATTTTATTCGCGTCCGTCCGATTGCGATCAGAGGGACGAGGTAGCCCCTAACTTAACCGTGATGTATATATTCAGTCGAAACCCTAGATCCTAGCCCTTTTTTCCCTTGGGTTTCCGGAGCCCAAGGGTCATCTTTATTTTAGCCCCCCGGGCCAATGCTTGTCTAAGTGTTGGTCCAAACCGAGCGATGTTCGGCGCCCCCTGGGGAACTAGGGTCTATGCCAACCCGTCGTCTTGCTCATCCGGTGTGCCCTGAGAACGAGATATGTGCAGCTCCTATCGGGATTTGTCGGCACATCCGGGCGGCTTTGCTGGTCTTGTTTTACCATTGTCGAAATGTCTTGTAAACCGGGATTCCGAGTCTCATCGGGTCTTCCTGGGAGAAGGTATATCCTTCGTTGATCGCGAGAGCTTATCATGGGCTAAGTTGGGACACCCCTGCAGGGTATAATCTTTCAAAAGCCGTGCCTGCGGTTATAGGCAGATGGGAATTTGTTAATGTCCGGTTGTAGATAACTTGACACCAGATACGAATTAAAATGCATCAACCGTGTGTGTAGCCGTGATGGTCTCTTTTCGGCGGAGTCCGGGAAGTGAACACGGTTTTTGGGTTATGTTTGACGTAAGTAGGAGTTCAGGATCACTTTTTGATCATTACTAGTTGACGACCTTTCTGCTTGCTCTCTTCTCGCTCTTATTTGCGTATGTTAGCCACCATATATGCTTAGTTGCTGCTACCTCACCACTTTACCCCCTTCCTTTCCTATTAAGCTTTGCTAGTCTTGATACCCATGGTAATGGGATTGCTGAGTCCTCGTGGCTCACAGATTACTACAACAATAGTTGCAGGTACAGGTTGTGCGATGATCATGACGCGAGAGCGATGCTTGCTTGCGTTGAGTTCTTCATCTACTTCTTCATTGATCAGGGGATAGGTTCCAAGTCGGCAGCCTGGGCTAGCAGGGTGGATGTCGTTTGAGTTTCTGTTTGTGTTTCATCCGTAGTCGGATGTTGATCTTATGTATGATGATGTTGTATTCGTATGGCATTGTATGCCTCTTGTATGTATCCCCATCTATTATGTAATGTTGATGTAATGATATCCACCTTGCAAAAGCGTTTCAATATGCGGGTCTATCCTTGGTGGGACCTTCGAGTTCCTTTTGGATAGGGTCGCATATTGGGCGTGACAAGTTGGTAATCAGAGCCTCCACCGACCATAGGATCCCCCTTGATTGTTGGCCATTGTTGAGTCTAGAAGAAAACTATTTTGAGTCTTAGGATTATATATATCGGAGAGTAGGAATTCTTTTTACTCCTCAGCCCCTTCGTCGCTCTGGTGAGGTCTCCTGACATAGATGTTTTGTCTTTCCTCTCCTCAAATTTCACTAAAATTTTTTTAGGATCACACGGGTATCTTGGAATCGTTCCGATTGTATTGTGACGAGAACATTGTTCTTGGTGCCTCCTGTCTATTATGTGGCATTGACCCGGGGAGTTGAGCTCCGAGGTGTTGTCGTCACAATTTTATCGTTGCAGTTCTGGAATACCTGAGTTTTGCCGACATCGAAAATCTCTTTTATGCAGTTGTTGGTGAGATAACCTCGACGTCACCCAGTACTGGGGAGTTCGGGAGTATTGCCATAACTCGTATAACGGATGCTTTTCGAAGGTTGAGGTACACGATTTCCGAAGGTTTCTTGGTTATGTGTTGACGGATGGATACAGCTTGGATGTAGGTATTGTTAGTTTGGGTGAGATATATTGCTTCCCCTGTATCCCCAACATCAGATTGCATAACCAGAAAGTTTCGGGAGTTTATAGGTGGGAATTCAAGTAGCTCCTAGAATATCTTTCCGACAGATGCATGATATGGGATTGGGTAAATCTCTATCATATGTATTTGTTCCGGCTTATTCTGCAAGCCAAATCCTTTGTTTTGTTTTATTTGTGGTATTCGAGTTGCTTCAAAGTCAAGTGTTGATTCCATACCTTTCAAGCGGTGTTCTCATATTTCTATGGGAGTACTAATCCTTCTTGATCACTGAGGTTGTCATGTCAATTCTTTTTCCAACCGGTGTGCTTCTCTTCAAGTGGATCCGATCATTTTCAACATCCGCAAGATCAATTCTAAGTGTTCTTCAATGTTATCCATTCCATCTGCCCCAAGTTGCCTTTGTTTTCCCGCCCTCCCACCCTTTTTCTTCAAGGACTCAGATTTCTTAACCATGTATCCTTTTATTTGTGGGAAGTCTCTTCATTCTTTTCTTTCAATGTTCTTATCCGGTGATTCTCAGGAAGATACTAACGGAGCTTTGAGTTCATCGTTCTTCATTATTTTTCTTCTCCGGTGGATTTAATTCAAGCTTTTGGTGTTGATCATATCACTTTCCTCGTTTCAAATGTTTTTCCATGTCGGTGAACCTCTTAATTGTTCACCTCTCTCTATTCTTATCCGGAGTGCTCAAGATATTTCACAAGACTTGTGTTTCCATTCTCAATCCGTTCAAGATATTTCGAGGTTGTTATCTCATTCAAGTCATTTAACTCAACCGGTGCAATTTTCCTTTCAAGTAATTTTTCGAAGGTGTATCTTTTGAGTGGGCCCTAACCCACAGGTCTTTTTCCAGGATCTTACCTGACTCTTCTAATTCTCCCGGAGTTATTCTCAAATTCATTTCCAAGTTTGACGTAAGAATGAATTATCATAAGTCATATGTCCTTTTCCGAGATCTTTCAAATTCTTTTCGTCGTTGGTTCAACCTTTCTAATTTTCTCCCGGAGTATCTCAACAATTCATGGTGGTGTTTCCCATCGTCATTCTCAACATTTGAAGACCGAAGAAGATATTTCTCTTAAATCTTGCTCCATTCTCTTCAAAGATTCGTGATTCTAGCTTGATGCCATCCTCTCACAATTGTTTTGATTGTGAGATTTCTTTTCTTACCATCCAGAGCATTTCATGATTTGTTTCCATTTCTTTCCACCGAAGGCCATCATGTCATAATTCTTCATTCTCAGTGTGTAGCTATCATTCTCCAAATCTTACCGGTGCATCGTTCAAATAACCTCTAATCGGTTCATGGCCTCTTCATTCTCTTGTACCTAAATCCCCTCAAGTATATTCATTTTTTTTGGTGAATTGTGCCTTGGCTACTTTCATTTTCAATTCTTACGGTGGTTCGTTCAAGATTCCTCTTCCTTTGCTACCGTATAATTTCGTTCGTTGTTTCCAATCCCACCGGTGGTTCCATCTATACCTTCTCAAGTTTGCGCTATATCTCTTTTAATCCTTTTCTATGGGAATAAGTAGTGTGCCAAATCCATTGCTTGTCATCAATTGAATTTTATGAAGTATAAGCATACAATAAATCTTATTCTTATTTCCTTGAGGCGATTCAATTCTTTTCTTCCGGAGATTGTTCATGATGAAGTAATTCTCGGTTCTAGTATTCATCTTTTCTTTCCCGAGTTCCAAGTTCTCTCGGTTATATCATCGCGAAGCTCCATCTAAATCATTGCAAGGCTTCACCTTGTGTTTCCAACTTCTTTTTCTTTTCATCATCCTCTTATTACCAGAGTTCTTCATGGAAGATCTCCATGGTGGTTCGTCAAGGATTCTTTTCATTCTTCAATTGTTTTTCAAGATTTCTCTCGAAGTTATGATTCGCCAAGCTATACTCAAAATTAAACAGGGTGCTTAACACATGTTTCGTTTTGAGGAGTTCAAGCATTCTTCATCTTGCATTCCAAAGTGCAATTCTTTCTATCTTATCTTTTGAGGTGGTGCTATGTCGTTATTGACAATTTGCCTTCATGATTCATGTTGTCAAGAATGAGATCTTTTCAACCCATCAATTTCTTTGTTGGAGTATCTGGGGTTATATTTCACCTAAAGCCTTCCATTGGGAATGTTGCTATTTGTGGTGCTTATCAATTATCCAAGTTTTCTCCTATCCTCGCGGCGAAAGCAGTTTTCATCTCTTCGTTGATCTCAAGCAAGCAATTGTTTTCGTTAGTGGCAGAATGTCACCTCATAGTCTTGAGATGTTTTCCATAAGCCCACTACAAGCTTATTCTTTTCGTTGTTGGTTTTCCAACAACTCCATTCTAACCTTCTTGGAAGGGTGCTTTCCCAGCTCATTTGTGGCAGAAGTTGGCATTTTCTTCTCCATTCTGTTATTCCAATGATCTATCTTCTATTCTTTCTTCCGGAGGCATTGTGATGTTGCTCTTTTCACTCATCATCTCGATTGTGAGGATCGTGTTCTTTTCGTGCTCATCCATTTAACCGGAGTGTTGCGTTCTCATTCAAGTTCTTTCGTCTTATCAAGTTTTGCCTCTCTTTTCAACCGGAGTGCTGCCCGAATTCTTCCTCTCTCATCTTGTTTTAACCGGAGTGGTTTCGAATTCTATCCTGTCCATTAAACTCTTGATTCATGTCTTTGCAACCTCTTGGTTCTCGTCGTATCCCTTGTTCCTCTTTTCTAACGGAGTGTTTTCAACTTTGCTCATCTTCGTTGTTTTCTTTCTTTCATTTTGCTCAACCTCTCAAGGTTCACGGTTTCACTCGTTTGTCGAAGAAGCAACTTAGTTTACCTCTTCTCTTCTTCTTTCTTTTCCCTCCGGTGCCATCCTAGATCTCGGGACGAGATCCTCTTGTAGTGGTGGAGTGTTGTAACGCCCCGGATACAACTTTCCATATTCGTAACTCTGACTCTTGCCATTTCCGGCTATGTGATTTATTTTTTCCTCCCTGGTTGGGTTTTTGTCTGTTGTTTTGCATTTTGTTCTTGTTATGCATTTCATCTCATTGCATCATTTGCATTGCATCGGCACTCGTTGCCATCTTTATTTTTTTAAAGCTTGCACCTGTTTGTAGTGGCTGTGTTCCCCCCGTAATTTCGTTGACCGTTCCGAGACCAACCATGTTTGCATTTCCCTCTTGTCTGACCACCTAACCTCTCTGCACGCCATCGACCCCCTCTTGCGCGCGTCCGAAAATTGTCCTGAACCCGACCCGAGTAGTCGTCACCGTCGCATTTAGATCATCCCCAAACATCTACAAAATATCTCCGATTTATTATTTGGACTCCCTACCTATTTTATTCGCGTCCGTCCGATTGCGATCAGAGGGACGAGGTGGCCCCTAACTTAACTGTGATGTATATATTCAGTCGAAACCCTAGATCCTAGCCCTTTTTTCCCTTGGGTTTCCGGAGCCCGAGGGTCATCTTTATTTTAGCCCCCCTGGGCCAATGCTTGTCTAAGTGTTGGTCCAAACCGAGCGATGTTCGGCGCCCCCTGGGCAACCAGGGTCTATGCCAACCCGTCGTCTTGCTCATCCAGTGTGCCCTGAGAACGAGATATGTGTAGCTCCTATCGGGATTTGTCGGCACATCCGGGCGGCTTTGCTGGTCTTGTTTTACCATTGTCGAAATGTCTTGTAAACCGGGATTCCGAGTCTCATCGGGTCTTCCTGGGAGAAGGTATATCCTTCGTTGATCGCAAGAGCTTATCATGGGCTAAGTTGGGACACCCCTGCAGGGTATAATCTTTCGAAAGCCGTGCCTGCGGTTATAGGCAGATGGGAATTTGTTAATGTCCGGTTGTAGATAACTTGACACCAGATACGAATTAAAATGCATCAACCGTGTGTGTAGCCGTGATGGTCTCTTTTCGGCGGAGTCCGGGAAGTGAATATGGTTTTTGGGTTATGTTTGATGTAAGTAGGAGTTCAGGATCACTTCTTGATCATTACTAGTTGACGACCGTTTTGCTTGCTCTCTTCTCGCTCTTATTTGCGTATGTTAGCCACCATATATGCTTAGTTGCTGCTACCTCACCACTTTACCCTCTTCCTTTCCTATTAAGCTTTGGTAGTCTTGATACCCATGGTAATGGGATTGCTGAGTCCTCGTGGCTCACAGATTACTACAACAACAGTTGCAGGTACAGGTTGTGCGATGATCATGACGCGAGAGCGATGCTTGCTTGTGTTGAGTTCTTCATCTACTTCTTCTTCGATCAGGGGATAGGTTCCAGGTCCGCATCCTGGGCTAGCAGGGTGGATGTCGTTTGAGTTTCTGTTTGTGTTTCATCCGTAGTCGGATGTTGATCTTATGTATGATGATGTTGTATTCGTGTGGCATTGTATGCCTCTTGTATGTATCCCCATCTATTATGTAATGTTGATGTAATGATATCCACCTTGCAAAAGCGTTTCAATATGCGGGTCTATCCTTGGTGGGACCTTCGAGTTCCTTTTGGATAGGGTCACATATTGGGCGTGACAATGCCACACCCCTTCCGATGAACAGGACCCCCGTTTTGACCATAGCGCTCCAACACAAGTCCGTTTCCTTCGTTTTGCGGTACGGCACACCCCTCCTGATCAACAGGACCCCGTTTCGACCATAGGAGGTCCAACAAAAGTCTGTTCCCTCCATTTTGCGGTACGCCAGACCCCTCCCGATGAACAGGATCCCATTTCGAACGTGGCTGCTCGAACACAAGGTCGTTTCCTCCGCTCTGTGGTTTGCCAGGCCTCGTTTCCATCGGCTGTTCCATCCAAGCCAGTTGGCTCCTGATAACCCACAAGTATAGGGGATCAATTGTAGCCTCTTTCGATAAGTAAGAGTGTCGAACCCAACGAGGAGCTAAAGGTAGAACAAATATTCCCTCAAGTTATATCGACCACCGATACAACTCTACGCACGCTTAACGTTCTCTTTACCTAGAACAAGTATGAAACTAGAAGTACTTTGTAGGTGTTGTTGGATAGGTTTGCAAGATAATAAAGAGCACGTAAATAAAAAGTAGGGGCTGTTTAGATAAAGAAGCAATAAAGTAAATATAGCGAGTGTGGAAAAGTGGTGATAGGAGTTGTGAAATTGTCCCTAAGCAATTGACTACTTTACTAGACCGATAGCAAGTTTTATGTGGGAGAGGCATAAGCTAACATACTTTCTCTTCTTGGATCATATGAACTTATGATTGGAACTCTAGCAAGCATCCACAACTACTAAAGATCATTAAGGTAAAATCCAACCATAGCATTAAAGCATCAAGTCCCCTTTATCCCATATGCCACAACCCCCTTACTCGGGTTTATGCTTCTGTCACTCAAGCAGCCCACTAAGCGAATCATGAACGTATTGCAACAACCTACAACGGGAATCCCTCACGCTTGCACGACACAGAGAGCACCATAGGATAGCAACATAACCACAAGCAAATTAAACCAATCATAGCAATTCACCAATTACCGATAGGACAATGAAAATCTACTCAGACATCATAGGATGGCAACACATCATTGAATAATAATATGAAGCATAAAGCACCATGTTCAAGTAGAAGGTACAGCGAATTGCGGGAGAGTGGACCACTTAATATAGATGGGGGAAGGTGATGGAGATGTTGGTGAAGATGATGGAGGTGTTGGTGTAGATCGCACTGATGATGATATCCCCAGGCGGTGTTTCGGCGCCACCGGAAGCGAGGGGGAGAGAGCCCCCCTTCTTCTTCTTCTTCCTTGACCTTCTCCCTAGACGGGAGAAGGGTTTTTCCTCTAGTCCATGGTCTTCATGGCGTGGGAGGGGTGAGAGCCCCTCCGAGATTGGATTTGTCTCTCTGTCTCTCTCTGTTTCTGCGCTCTCAGATTTTGGCCTTTCACCGTTTCTTATATATCCGGAGATCCATAATTCTGATTGGATTGAAACCTTTGCCAAGATTTTTTTCCGAAAATTAGCTTTCTTGCAGCCAAAGAAGAGCATCAGCCGCTTTACGGGGTGCCCACTAGGGCCAAGGGCGCGCCTGCCCCCTAGGGCGCGCTCCCTGCCTCGTGGCCCCCTCGGGCACCGTCTCGTGTTGATTTTTCCTCCCAAAAATCATAAATATTCCAAAAATATTCTCCGTCCATTTTTATCCCGTTTGGACTCCGTTTGATATGGGGTTTCTACGAAACATAAAACATGCAACAAACATGAACTGTTACTGGGCACTGGATCAATATGTTAGTCCCAAAAATAGTATAAAAAGTTGCCAAAAGTATATGAAAGTTTAATAATATTGGCATGGAACAATCAAAAATTATAGATACGACGAAGACGTATCAGCTCCCACGCGTTCCGTTGCCTCCCGATGAACACGACGCATTCCTTTGCCTCCCGATGAACACGACGCATTTCGTTGCCTCCCCATGAACAGGACGACGACGCAGTTTCTCCATTCCGATCCAGCCATGTACACGAGCCCTGGCCGTACGTATGCACGAGTAAGCGTTCGAGACCCCGCCCGTATGTACGTACGTGGACGTATTTTCTTTCTTGCACACTGGCCGCTGTACATATCATGTACATGCTACATGCGCGCCTCTACTACCACACGTGCGCGCCTCTACATTGACCAGTATGTACGTACACGTTCGCGGCCAGAATGACAACGCTACGTAGGCTTCGACCAGGTGGGTCCCGACTGTTAGGCACTTCCTTGCGTGCGAAGATGTAGCTGGTGGGTCCCAGCAGTCAGGGGGCGGATCGTTTTTTGGCCCGGACGCACTTCCTTGCATGCAAAGATGTAGCTGGTGGGTCCCAGCAGTCAGGGGGGAACATTTTTTTCATGAAATACGTTGGCCCATCCAGTGGGTCCCTGTTGTCAGGTGGAGAAATCATTATTTTCCGCGTAATAAAGAGGCACTTCTTTGCTGCGGCCGTGGACCCAGCTGTCAGCCTCTACACGTACAATCCACGTCCAATGGAAGTCGTTTCTTGACCACGTTAACCACGCCGTGCCGAGAGCACCAGGGCGGTGGACGACGGCGAGGCCTAGGAAGGGGACGACGCGGCGTCGGGGAAGACGCGACAGTGGAAGCCCACGCGAAGAGGAGTATGAGGGTTCACTGGTTTGACTGTGGTGTGAGGCTGCCTCGCTGCAGGGCCTGGCTAGCCGTGGGAATAGAAGAGGGCGATGAGGCCTCCGCGGCAGCACAGCCGGCCACAGGAGGCAGGAGCATGCGACATGACCGGTGCTAGTTTGGGCGGCTGGAGCAAGAAGACCAGAGGTTGAAGAAGTACTACGGCTGTTGGATGGACATTGTACGGTCACTGGAGCTAGAATCGTTCATATTGACTAAGTTGACAAAGCCCTCCATCCCCGTCAACTTAGTAGGCCCACAAGTTAGCCACCCACCAAGGTGGGTCTCACCTAGCATGGGGAGTATTCTTTTTTTTGTGTGTAATAAGGAGGCACTTCCGGTGGTCCGAGCTGACAGTGGGGGGAACGTTTTTTTCACAAAATACGGTGGCCCGTCCGGTGGGTCCTTGCTGTCAGGTGGAGGAATAATTATTTTGCACGTCATAAGGAGGCACTTCCTTGCGGCTGCCATGGAACCCAGCTGTCAGCCTCTCCACGTACAGTACTCTTCCGATTGAAGTCAGTCGTTGACCATATTGACCACGCCACACTGAGAGCACCACTGTGGTGGACGACAGCGAGGCCTAGGAAGGGGACGACGCGGAGCTGGGGAAGATGCGGCACTGGATTCCCATGCAGAGAGGAGTACGAGGGTTTACTGGTTCGGTTGCGGTGTGAGGCTGTTGTCGCCGCAGAATAACAAGGGGTGTGGGTGACTGGAGGGATGGCCTGGCTAGCGATGGGAGTAGTAGGGGGCGGTGAGGCCTCTGTGGCAGCACAGCCGGCCACGGGAGGCAGGAGAAGGCGACACGACCGGCGCTGCTTTAGGCGACTGGAGCAAGAAGACCAGAGGTTGAAGAAGCACTATGGCTGTTGGATGGACATTGTACGGTCACTGGAGCTAGAATCGTTCATATATTGACTAAGTTGACAAAGCCCTCCATCCCCGTCAACTTAGTAGGCCCACAAGTCAGCCTCCCACTATGGTGGGTCCCAGCTGGCAGGGGGTATTCTTTTTGTGTGTGCAATAAGAAGGCACTTCCTTGCGTGCGAGGATATAGTTGGTGGGTCCGACCTGTCAGCGGAGGGAACTTTTTTTCACAAAATACAGAGGCCCTTCCGGCAGGTCCCAGATGTCAGGTGGAGGAATCATTATTTTGCGCGTAATAAGGAGGCATTTCCTTGTGTGCGGCCGTGGACACAGCTGTCAGCCTCTCCACGTACCGTCCACTTCTGATGGATGTCGTTTGTGACCACGTTGACCATGTTGCGCCGAGAGCACCAGGGCGGTGGACGACAGCGAGGCCTATGAAGGGAACGACACAGAGCCGGGGAAGACACGACAGTGGCTGCCCACGCGGTGGAGAGTATGAGGGTTGACTGGTTTGGCTACCATCGCCGGAAAATAAGAGGAGGTGTGGGTGAGTAGAGGGGTAGACAGGCCAGGGATGCGAGTATGATGGGGCCGTGAGGCCTGCCCGACAGCATAGCCGGCCATGGGAGGTGGGAGCAGGCGGTTCTGACGGCGCTAGTTTGGACGGCTGGGCAGGAAGATCGGAGACTGAATAAGCATGATTGCCGTTAGATTGACATCTAACGGTCTGACGCTGGTAGAGTCGATTGTTGACTAAGTTTCTTTTTTGAGAAACCTTGTGTACACATGAACTTAGTAGGCCCACAAGTCAGCCTCCAAATCTGTGGCAGACAACATAGTGCCCATTTGCTATTTTTTAATAATTTGCAGCCCATTTGCTAATTCTTAAGTAAATTATTACAACCCATTTTCTGCCCAGGACCATGGTCAAAAAGTTCAACCTTATTTTGCATATTTTGGTGGAGTGCGAACTATTGTAATCTCGAAATGATAAACATTTTTTTAAGAACTTACTGATTTGCCAAAAAATCATTTTGATTTTGTAAGCAAATAAGACGTGGGATAATTGAGTTGGATTAATGGAAAACCAGTGATAAAAAAATCAGCGCTGGGAGGAAAAACAACAACTAAAATAAGGATGTAAATATTAAAAGGGAATTTTATGTATTTTCAATATAATGATACGTGTATATGAACTAGTAAAACTATAGGTAGAGATTAGAAAACAGATGTAGGACATGCGTTTTAAGAGGAAAATGGAACTGGGATGTGTGTTTGATTTAGTAAAAAAACTGCCTGCGGATGTTGTAAGACAAACTATAACTAACGCTGGCGGGCCAGAGGCAGTAGATACCTGCTGGATCTTTGTGCCCCGTTGTCGTCATGGGTTGAGCCTGTTAAAAACAAAACCAAGCCTGGGCAGTCTACAGCCCAGTTGAAACTTGCTCGACCTGAAAAAACAATATACATGCTCAATAAACGAGAGAATTCTGCAAGTACAGACTGATAACTGGGATGCAGTAGGGATATTGTTTTTTCATCATGATAATAAGTGCATGCACTTGTTTCAAAAAATTTGGAGAACTGGGAAATCAAACGGCAGGTGCTTATGTTACCCATCAAATAAAAATCAGGTGCGTAAAAATTTGTTTCGAAACAAATGATTTAGCTTTATATCCACGTCGACCCTCGGCATGATGGTTAGAAGCAAATGCAAGTTCATACCAAAAGATCGTTAACAACAATACCAACTTGCGGACGACAAGGTAGTACAAGTACCAATACCAAACTAACTTATAATCTTTTTACTCCTGGCCCTAGTGTTCGTCTGGTAGAAAATCTTGCAGAGGACCAACTCCTGCTCCTTCTCTTGCTCCAGGTCCCCGAGGTGGTACTGGTGCATCACCCAGTTGCTACTCTGTTGGTCAAATCTCTTGTTGGTGTGCAGCACCAGAACCTTTTTGCAGCACCAAAACCTTTTTGAATTGTACTACATGTGGTTTGATGTAATGGTTTGGTCAATTTGGTATGTGCGAATGAGCATCAGATGACCGCCGTCAGCTGAGCGAGCAATAAACCACCACCCATCGGCTGGTATGATTCCAGGTCCTGGAATCATGAAGGCCAGCGCATTTGCGTCTACTGCAACAATTCAAATTGGAGATCAGAAGGACAAAAATAAACAATCATGTTCAGAGTATGTGTGGAATTAAGATTATTATAACAGTGACACATATCATAGACAGATAATTGCAATGTCGTGGTCATAATCATACCCCAAGTTAAAAAAATAACCCAATGGCTTTCATATTTTAGCAATATGTCATGGTTCAAACATCATGTAACAATGAGAGGAAAACAGCTATGACAGAGCCTACTCATATTCTACCATAGCACTTACTACTACTGTTCTCATATCAACTCTAAGCAATAACATGCGTTGTTATAAAAATCTTGGAAATGAGAGTAACATATAGCAATCATGATGTTATGCTCATAATATCTATTCTAACAATCATTAGATGCCAATTGTTCTCATATCAACTCTAACAATAACATGTGTGGTCATAAAAATCTAGGAAATGAGAGGAACATATAGCAATGATGTGGTTATAGATATACTATCTATTCTAAATTTGTAACAATGAACAAGCAGTCGTATTCATAAGGTAAATTGGAGATGAGATAGAACAATTACACGACGATAGATTCCACCAGTATAGGCAGCCAATCTGTGCGTCGACCGCGTAAACGATGCCATCATGCACTATAGCATCAAATAGAAATGTTGCCTCAACAGGATTGACGATGAGCCATAACCATGTATGGCGACCGGATTCCAGATAGACTAATCCCATGTTGAACATGGCAATGAGCTTGTAATCCATGTAGTCTTCTGATGGTGTGGGCACTTCGTAGATTACAACTTTCAGCAAACAGAGGTCGAGCCAAAAGCTGCGTAGTAGGTAGGAGTGTCTGACGGGCCGCGAGGCTCGATGGCGGCGGTATCCAATGATGGAAGTGTGATCTCTCGCTGGGTGTAGACATCCACGAGACGCCACAGACTACCGGATTGGTGGATGAGGACGATCTAGTTGGCCTTCATGCCCGCCCAGTAGTGGCCGCGCATGAAGGATAGGTGGGCGGGTAGTGGTAGCATGTCGAGGGGCACCATGACAACCTCTGTAGGATCGTCAAGTCGGTGTCTGGGCCACCTGCAAGGATCGGGCATCAGCAAGCAGGGTGTCTTTAAAAGACCCGGTCGGTTGCAGACGAGTAGATGGTACAAAGACACCGAGCATGCGGCCAGCCGGACGGTGCTGAGTAGGTCCATACGATTACAGATCTGCTCCAAGAGAACATTGGGGAGGGAATTCCAATCACGGCTCTGCATGTCAGTTGGTTCTGCCATTAGGGTTTTCGGTGCCTGCGAGCCAGCAGGGAAGTGGATTCGAGCGGGCGAGCGAAGAAGCTTCTCCTCGTTTGGCCGAGCAGTTAGCGGGGGGATATGGTACGCGCGAGCTACCAAGGAAGATGGCGCGGGCGGACGAGTAGTGAGCGGGGGTAAATGGTGTGCGGCCGATGATGGGGAAGAGAGGAGGAAGAAGAAGAGAGGAGGAAGAAGAGTGGAAGACGGGGAAGAAAGTGCATTAAATCTCAATTCTACTAGTACTACTACCAGGATATAGCGTCCTTCGGAGTGTAAATTGTTACACCGATGACATGTAGATCTACCACAAGAGGGCCCATATGTCAGTTAATGGAGGACAGAGGTGCGTAGGCGTATTTGCGGAAGCGTGCTCTACTGGCAACCATGATGGCATTACTGGGTAAGGCTAATTTAGTAACACCAAGACGCTGGTTCAGCTTATTAATTAAGTGTCCCATCTGCTGGAGCGTGTATTGTGACTTCACTGTGAAGACTAGTTGAATAGTTCTCTCTGACCGAGATGGGGAATAATGGACCGCGAAGACTTCCTTTCTATAGTATCCCTATGCTTCTACGCTCACTTCACTCATTTTGCTCCGTACGTAGTCACTTGTTGAAATCTCTAGAAAGACAAATTCTCTGTATTTGGGAACAGAGGGAGGGTTTTACTCCGTATTTGGGAACAGAGGGAGTATCACCATATGGAGGGAGCAGAGTAAGCTTGAAATATGAACATCTCAATGGGAGGGAGTAAACCCCATGCATGCATGCATGCATGCAACATGCAACACTCACACGTACACATGGACGCACGCAACACTCACGCACCCATGCGGCACATAGCACACAACGCAACACACACGCTCATGCTCAAGTGCTCAACCTACTCCCTACGTCCGTGAAAGACTATACATTTAGAGATTTTCACATTGACCGGGGCATAATTAACGCCCAAAAGTAGCAGACTTATGTGTGCATGCGACCATTGAGAGAAGAAGATTAAATGAAGGCCGTTGCATGCTGTAATTAAAGATAGACATGTAGCCTGTACCTAGAGCACAAGTTGGTGCATTAGTCAATCAGATTTAGATTAAAGGCTAAATGCATTGGAAGTGTAGATACTACACTCTTTGTTTTTTAGCTGATGTACACTCTTTGCTGGAAGACCGAGGGAGTACACGTGCATGCACTCACATACACGGCCAGGGTGGTTCACTCGCAAGGGTTGGACTCCTGCCGCGCCTATGTAAAGTTTTGTTTAATTGATTTCTTTGCTCTGCCAATTGACACGTGGGACCCAGAAACCAGGTGACAATTTGACCAATCAACAAAGTGCCACGTTGACTATGTGGCCAGTCAGTAGGGTGCAATACGGTGCTCTACGATGAGCTAGTGATCATATAATCACCGCAAAACTATATATAGTGACCGTAAAGAGCGTATTGTTACATACGATGACTGTCGGTGTCAAAACTGGCGGATCTCTGGTAGGGGGTCCCAAACTGTGCGTCTAAGGCTAATGGTAATAGGAGGCAGGGGACACGATGTTTTACCTAGGTTCGGGCCCTCTCGATGGAGGTAATACCCTACTTCCTACTTGATTGATCTTGATGATATGAGTATTACAAGAGTTGATCTACCATGAAATCGTAGAGGCTAAACCCTAGGAGCTAGCCTATGATTATGATTGTTCTTTTCCTACGGACTAAACCCTCTGGTTTATATAGACACCAGAGGAGGCTAGGGCTACACAGAGTCGGTTACAGAGAAGGAGATCTAACATCCGAATCGCCAAGCTTGCCTTCCATGCAAAGGAGAGTCCCATCCGGACACGGGACGAAGTCTTCAATCTTGTATCTTCATAGTCCAACAGTCCGGCCAAAGTATATAGTCTGGCTGTCCTGATACCCCCTAATCCAGGACTCCCTCAGTAGCCCCTGAACCAGGCATCAATGACGATGAGTCCGGCGCGCAGATTGTCTTCGACATTGCAAGGCGGGTTCCATCTCCGAATACTCCGTAAAGGATCGTGTCCGGATCTGCAAAATAATTCCCACACACCATCGTAGAGAGCATACTTTTTCACGAATCGAATCCGCTGACAGTTTTTCATAACTTGATATCACATTGTGGCCCGGTCCTTATCCGTACCATTTCTCAACCAGCTACTGCACATATTGCGAGGCGGTTTTCTGGGCACGTCTTGTCAAAGCAGAGATCGTGTCCCCTTATCATGGGACTCTCATCAATACGGGTGTGAGTAACCCAACCGTACCGCCAATCGCGGTGAGTGGGGAACGAGCAGGTTCTATCAGGCAAACGGGGAGGCGCAAAGTTTTTATTGCCTCTATAAAGAGATAAGGCCTCTTCTTATTCACTCACGCCTTCTCCTTCCGCTTGTCCATTCCCTTCCGCTCGAGCCCTAGCGCCCAAGCGCTTGTCTTCTCGACCAAAAGAGGTTCTCCGAAAATGTCCGGATCCGAAGCAGGAGGCAAGCGGATGGCCTCTACTGTCCAGGGAAAGGATATCAAAAAGCTTCGGGAGGCCGAGTACCTGGCCAAGAAAATCGGCCACCGTCTTCCGACGGCGTGACAGATCGTCCCTAATCCGGAGCCTCACGAGAGGGTTGAGTTTCTCCCTCATTTCGTCCGCGGGCTCGGGTTTCCCCTTCACCCATTTGTTCGCGGCATCATGTATTATTACGGGATTGATTTTCATGATCTGACCCCTAATTCTTTCCTCAACATCTCGATGTTTATCGTCGCGTGTGAGGCCTTTCTCCGTATTTCGCCACACTTCGGCTTATGGCTGAAGATCTTCAATGTGAAGCCCAAGGTGGTAAACAGGCGAGCACACCGAGTGCGGAGGCGCCATGGTGAGCAAGATGCCCAAGGTCACATGGCCAACAGGCACCTTCAATGATTCCGTCAAGGAGTGGCAGTAGCAGTGGTTCTACATCACCGAGCTGCACGGCAAAAAGTGGGCCACTGCTCCCGAATTCCGATCCGGAGCCCCCTGCGGCTTACGTCCTGGCCCAAGAAGGGCCTGAACTGGTCTTCGTCTGGCGAATTGCCGGTGCTACAAGCGTGCGTCAAGGGTATGGTAGACAAGGACATCAAGCTTGTCAATGTAGTCCAGGTGATGTTAGTTCGCCTGGTTCTTCATTGTCAGCACCGGGCCTGTAATTTGTGGGAGTACGACCCGACCAAGCACCAGACCCTATGGGAGCTCTATGCCTCCTCGCACGAGGATATCTGGAAGGTGCTCTTCAAGTCCGGAAAACCATGGCTGGACTCCGCCGAGGACCGTGGGTATCAACTGTCCCGCCTTGCAAGTCTGGTAAGTCATCACTATGTTTTGTCCATCCATGTGTTTCGTTCGCATATCCCGAGGAAGACGCTTTAACGTGCTTTCCACAATTATCCTAGGGATGGATGAAGGAGGCGGGGTGGATACACTATCCGGCCCCGTTGCTGGAAGAACCGGCCGGGCCACTTTTGACGAAGATACTGGTCCTAGCGCCTTACAAGGCGCTGAAGAAAGAGGCCTACAAAGAGGCCAAGGAGACCAGAAGTGAAGGAAATATGCCCTAGAGGCAAAAATAAAAGTTATTATTTATTTCCTTATTTCATCATAAATGTTTATTATTCATGCTAGAATTGTATTAACCGGAAACATAACACATGTGTGAATACATAGACAAACATAGTGTCAATAGTATGCCTCTACTTGACTAGCTCGTTGATCAAAGATGGTTAAGTTTCCTAGCCATAGACATGAGTTATCATTTGAGTAACGGGATCATATCATTGGAGAATGATGTGATTGACTTGACCCATTCCGTTAGCTTAGCACTTGATCGTTTAGTATGTTGTTGTTGCTTTCTTCATGACTTGTACATGTTCCTATGACTATGAGATTATGCAACTCCCGTTTACCGGAGGAACACTTTGTGTGCTACCAAATATCACAATGTAACTAGGTGATTATAAAGGTGTTCTATAGGTGTCTCCAAAGGTACCTGTTGGGTTGGCATATTTCAAGATTAGGATTTGTCACTCCGATTGTCGGAGAGGTATCTCTGGGCCCACTCGGTAATGCACATCACTATAAGACTTGCAAGCATTGCAACTAATGAGTTAGTTGCGAGATGATGTATTACGGAACGAGTAAAGAGACTTGTCGGTAACGAGATTGAACTAGGTATTGAGATACCCACGATCAAATCTCGGGCAAGTAACATACCGATGACAAAGGGAACAACGTATGTTGTTATGCGGTTTGACCGATAAAGATCTTCGTAGAATATGTGGGAGTCAATATGAGCATCCAGGTTTCGCTATTGGTTAGTGACCGGAGACGTGTCTCGGTCATGTCTACATAGTTCTTGAACCCGTAGGGTCTGCACACTTAAGGTTTCGATGACAGTTATATTATGAGTTTATGTGTTTGGATGTACCGAAGGAGTTCGGAGTCCCGGATGAGATCGGGGACATGACAAGGAGTCTCGAAATGGTTGAGACGTAAAGATCGATATATTGGGCGACTATATTCGGACTTCGGAAAGGTTCCAAGTGATTCGGGTATTTTTTGGAGTACCGGAGAGTTACGGGAATTCACCGGGGAGTATATGGGCCTTATTGGGCCATACGGGAATAGAGGAGAGAGGACGAAAGGAAGGAGGCGCGCAGCCCCCCTCTGGTCCGAATTGGACAAGGGGTGCAGCCCCCTTTTCCTTTTTCCTCTCCCCCTCTTTCCTTCTCTCCTACTCCAACAAGGGAAGGAGGAGTCCTACTCCCGGTGGGAGTAGGACTCCCCGTAGCGCGCCCCCTCCTAGGCCTGCTGCCCCCTCCCCCTTGCTCCTTTATATACAGGGGCAGGGGGGCACCCCATAGACACAAGAATTGATCGTTTGATATTTTAGCCGTGTGCGATGCCCCCCTCCACCATAGTCCACCTCGATAATACTGTAGCGGTGCTTAGGCGAAGCCCTGCGTCGGTAGAACATCATCATGGTCACCACGCCGTCGTGCTGACGAAACTCTCCCTCAACACTCGGCTAGATCGGAGTTCGAGGGATGTCATCGGGCTGAACGTGTGCTGAACTCAGAGGTGTCGTACGTTTGGTACTTGATCGGTCGGATCGTGAAGACGTACGACTACATCAACCGCGTTGTGATAACGCTTCCGCTTAAGGTCTACAAGGGTATGTAGACAACACTCTCCCCTCTCATTGCTATGCATCACCATGATCTTGCGTGTGCGTAGGAATTTTTTTGAAATTACTATGTCTCCCAACAGTGGCATCTGAGCCTAGTTTTATGCGTAGATGTCATATGCATGAGTAGAACACAAGTGAGTTGTGGGCGATATAAGTCATACTGCTTACCAGCATGTCATACTTTGGTTCAGCGGTATTGTGAGATGAAGTGGCCTGGACCGACATTATGCGTACGCTTACGCGAGACTGGTTTCACCGCCACGAGCACTAGTTGCTTAAAGGTGACCGGCGGGTGTCTGTCTCTCTCACTTTAGTTGAACCGAGTGTGGCTACGCCCGGTCCTTGCGAAGGTTAAAACAGCACCAACTTGACAAACTATCATTGTGGTTTTGATGCGTAGGTAAGAACGGTTCTTGGTCAGCCCGTAGCAGCCACGTAAAATTTGCAACAACAAAGTAGAGGACGTCTAACTTGTGTTTGCAGGGCATGCTGTGATGTGATATGGTCAAGACATGATGCTAAATTTTATTGTATGAGATGATCATGTTTTGTACCCGAGTTATCGGCAACTGGCAGGAGCCATATGGTTGTCGCTTTATTGTATGCAATGCAATCGCCCTGTAATGCTTTACTTTATCACTAAGCGGTAGCGATAGTCGTAGAAGCATAAGATTGGCGAGACGACAACGATTCTACGATGGAGATCAAGGTGTCGCGCCGGTGACGATAGTGATCATGACGGTGCTTCGGAGATGGAGATCACAAGCACAAGATGATGATGGCCATATCATATCACTTATATTTATTGCATGTGATGTTTATCTTTTATGCATCTTATCTTGCTTTGATTGACGGTAGCATTATAAGATGATCTCTCACTAAATTTCAAGATAAAAGTGTTCTCCCTGAGTATGCACCGTTGCCAAAGTTCGTCGTGCCCAGACACCACGTGATGATCGGGTGTGATAAGCTCTACGTCCATCTACAACGGGTGCAAGCCAGTTTTTGCACACGCAGAATACTCAGGTTAAACTTGACGAGCCTAGCATATGCAGATATGGCCTCGGAACACGGAGACTGAAAGGTCGAGCGTGAATCATATAGTAGATATTATCAACATAAAGATGTTCACAATTGAAAACTACTCCATTTCACATGATGATCAGTTATGGTTTAGTTGATTTGGATCACGTGATCACTTAAGAGGATTAGAGGGATGTCTATCTAAGTGGGAGTTCTTAAGTAATATGATTAATTGAACTTAAATTTATCATGAACTTAGTCCTGGTAGTATTTTGCAAATTATGTTGTAGATCAATAGCTCGCGTTGTTGCTTTCATATGTTTATTTTGATATGTTCCTAGAGAAAGATGTTAGTAGCAATGATGCGGACTTGGTCCGTGATCTGAGGTTTTTTTCCTCATTGCTGCATAGAAGAATTATGTCCTTGATGCACCGCTAGGTGACAGACCTATTGCAGGAGCAGTTACAGACATTATGAGTGTTTGGCTAGCTCAATATGATGACTACTTGATAGTTTTGTGCACCATGCTTTATGGCTTAGAACCGGGACTACAAACGTTTTTGTAACGTCACAAAACATATGCGATGTTCCATGAGATGATATTGATATTTCAGACTCATGCCCGTGTCAATAGTTATGAGACCTCTGACAAATACTTCGCCTAAAAGATGGAGGATAATTGCTCAACTAGTGAGCAAGTGCTGTCTGAGTACTACAATCACTTGAATCAAGTGGGAGTTAATCTTCCAGATAAGATAGTGATTGACAGAGTTCTCTAGTCACCATCACCAAGTTAGTAGAACTTCATGATGAACTATAGTATGCGAGGGATGACGAAAACGATTCCCGAGCTCTTCGTGATGCTGAAATCGATGATGGTAGAAATCAAGAAAGAACATCAAGTGTTGATGATTGACAAGATCACTAGTTTCAAGAAAAGGGCAAAGGGAAAGAAAGGGAAACTTCAAGTAGAATGGCAAGCATGTTGTCACTCCCGTGAAGAAGCCCAGAGCTGGACCAAATCCTAAAACTGAGTGCTTCTACTACAAAGGAAATGGTCACTTGAAGCGGAAATACCCTGAAGATTTGGTGGATAAGAAGGATGGCAAAGTGAACAAGGGTATATTTGATATACATGTTATTGATGTGTACCTTACAAGTGTTTATAGTAACCCCTGAGTATTTGATACTTGTTCGGTTGCTAAGATTAGTAACTCGAAACAAGAGTTACAGAATAAAACAGAAACTAGTTGAGGGTGAAGTGACGATGTGTGTTGGAAGTGGTTCCAAGATTGATATGATCATCATCGCACACTCACTATACTTTCGGGATTAGTGTTGAACCTAAATAAATGTTATTTGGCGTTTGCATTGAGCATGAATATGATTTGATCATGTTTATTGCAATACGATTATTCATTTAAAGTCAGAGAATAAGTGTTGTTCTATTTACATGAATAAAACCTTCAATGGTCATACACCCAAAATAGTTTGTTGTATCTCGATCATAGTGATACACATATTCATAATATTGATGCCAAAAGATGAAAAGTTAATAATGATAGTGCAACTTATTTGTGGCCCTGCTATTTGGGTCATATCGGTGTAAAGCGCATGAAGAAACTCCATAAATATGGATTCTTGGAATCACTTTGTTATGAATCATTTGATGCTTGCGAACCGTGCCTTTTGGGCAAGATGACTAAAACTCCGTTCTCCGGAACAATGGAACGAGCTAGTGACTTATTGGAAATAATACATATCGATGTATGCGATCCAATGAGTGTTGATGCTCATGGCCAGTATCATTATTTTCTGACCTTCACAGATGATTTGAGCAGATATGGGTATATCTACTTAATGAAACACAAGTCTGAAACATTTGAAAAGTTCAAAGAATTTCAGAGTGAAGTGGAGAATCATCATACAAGAAAATAAAGTTTCTATGATCTGATCGTGGAGGAGAATATTTGAGTTACGAGTTTGGTCTACAATTAAAACAATGTGGAATAGTTTCACAAACTCATGCCACCTGGAACACCACAGCTTAATGGTGTGTCCGAACGTCATAACCGTACTTTATTGGATATAGTGCAATCTATGATGACTCTTACCGATTTACCACTATCGTTTTGGGGTTATGCATTAGAGATAGCTGCATTCACTTTAAATAGGGCACCATCAAAATCCATTGAGACGACGCCTTATGAACTGTGGTTTGGCAAGAAACCAAAGTTGTCATTTCTTAAAATTTTGGGCTGGGATGCTTATGTGAAAAAGTTTCAACCTGATAAGCTCGAACCCAAATCGGAGAAGTGCGTCTTCATAGAATAACCAAAGGAAACTGTTGGGTACACCTTCTATCACAAATCCGAAGGCAACATATTCGTTGCTAAGATGGATCCTTTCTAGAGAAGGAGTTTCTCTCGAAAGAAGTGAGTGGGAGAAAAGTAGAAGTTGATAAGGTAATAGTACCTTCTCCTGAATTGGAAAATAGTTCATCACTGAAATCAGTTCCAGTGATTCCTACACCAATTAGTGAGGAAGCTAATGATGATGATCATGAAACTACAGATCAAGTTACTACAGAACCTCGTAGGTCTTCCAGAGTATGGTCCGCACCAGAGTGGTATGGTAATCCTGTTCTGGAAGTCATGTTACTAGACCATGATGAACTTACGAAGTATGAGGAAGCGATGATGAGCCCAGATTCCACGAAATGGCTGGAGGCCATGAAATCTGAGATAGGATCCATGTATGAGAACAAAGTGTGGATCTTCAAGAGGAAAGCCATAGAAAATAAATGGATCTTCAAGAGGAAGACGGACATTGATAGTAGTGTTACTATCTACAAGGCTCGACTTGTTGCGAAAGGTTTTTGACAAGTTCAAGGTGTTGAATATGATGAGATTTTATCACTCATAAAGATGCTTAAGTCTGTCTGAATCATGTTAACAATTGCCACATTTTATGAAATCTGGCAAATGGATGTCAAAACTACATTCCTTAATGGATTTATTAAAGAAGAGTTGTATATGATGCAACCAGAAGGTTTTGTCAATCCTAAAGGTGCTAACAAAGTGTGCAAGCTCCAGCAATCCATCAATGGACTGGTGCAAGCATTTCGGAGTTGGAATATACACTTTGATGGGTTGATCAAAACATATGGTTTTATGCAGACTTTTTGGAAAAGCCTGTATTTACAAGAAAGTGAGTGGGAGCACTACAGCCTTTCTGATAAGTATATGTGAATGACATATTGTTGATCGAAAATGATGTAGAATTTTCTGGAAAGCATAAAGGAGTGTTTGAAAGGAGTTTTTCAAAGAAAGACCTCAGTAAAGCTACTTACATATTGAGCATCAAGATCTATTGAGATAGATCAAGATGCTTGATAAGATTTTCAATGAGTACATACCTTGACAAGATTTTGAAGTAGTTTAAAATGGAACATTCAAAGAAAGAGTTCTTGCCTGTGTTGCAAAGGTATGAAATTGAGTAAGACTCAAATACCGACCACGGCAGGAAATAGAAAGAGAATGAAAGTCATTCCCTATGCATCAGTCATAGGTTCTATAAAAGTATGCCATGTTATGGACCAGACCTATTGTATACTCTGCCCTGGTTTGGCAAGGGAGTACAATAGTGATCTAGGAGTAGATCATTGGACATTGGTCAAAATTATCCTTAGTGGAATAAGGATATGTTTCTCGATTATGGAGGTGATAAAACAGTTTGCCATAAAGAGTTACATCGGTACAAGCTTTTACACCGGTCCAGATGACTCTAAGTCTCAATCTGGATACATATTGAAAGTGGGACCAATTAGTTAGAGTAGCTCCGTACAAAGCATTATAGACATAGAATATTTGCAAAATACGTACGGCTCTGAATGTGACAGACCCATTGACTAAACTTCTCTCACTAGCAAAACATGATCATACCTTAGTACTCTTTGGGTGTTAATCACATAGCGATGTGAACTAGATTATTGACTCTAGTAAACCCTTTGGGTGTTGGTCACATGACGATATGAACTATGGGTGTTAATCACATACAGATGTGAATATTGGTGTTAAATCACATGGTGATGTGAATTAAATTATTGACTCTAGTGCAAGTGGGAGACTAAAGGAAATATGCCCTAGAGGCAATAACAAAAGTTATTATTTACTCCCTGCGTTCCTTTATATAAGGTGTATTTGTTTTTTGATAAAATTTTACAATGTAAGGTGCATTTCTTGTACATCCTCATAATTCCCTTTGTATCCCTCAAAAAAAGGAAAGTATCTCTCTCCCTGATTTCTTGTATCTCTCCTTGTATCAAAAGAAGGAAACTATCTGTCTCTCGATTGCATGTATCTCTTACTTTCGTGGACTAATATATTTACTTGTCACCAACCAACAAATTTGCCAAGGGTAATTTTGTCCTAACACCTCTATAATTATGCACCTTGGTCACCGTGCCGAAAATAATACACCTTACATAAAGGAATGGAGGGAGTATTTCCTTATTTCATGATAAATGTTTATTATTCAATCTAGAATTGCATTAACCGGAAACATAATACATGTGTGAATACATAGACAAACATAGTGTCACTAGTATGCCTCTACTTGATGAGCTCGTTGATCAAAGATGGTTAAGTTTCCTAGCCATAGACATGAGTTGTCATTTGATTAACGGGATCATATCATTGGAGAATGATGTGATTGACTTGACCCATTCCGTTAGCTTAGCACTTGATCGTTTAGTATGTTGTTGTTGCTTTCTTCATAAATTATACATGTTCCTGTGACTATGAGATTATGCAACTCCCGTTTACTGGAGGAACACTTTGTGTGCTACCAAACGTCAGAACGTAACTGGGTGATTATAAAGGTGCTCTGCAGGTGTCTCCAAAGGTACTTGTTGGGTTGGCGTATTTCAAGATTAGGATTTGTCACTCCGATTGTCGGAGAGGTATCTCTAGGCCCACTCGGTAATGCACATCACTATAAGCCTTGCAAGCATTGCAACTAATGAGTTAGTTGCGAGATGATGTATTACGGAATGAGTAAAGACACTTGCCGGTAATGAGATTGAATTAGGTATTGAGATGCCGACGATTGAATCTCGGGCAAGTGACATACCGATGACAAAGGGAAAAACGTATGTTGTTATGAGGTTTGACCGATAAAGATCTTCGTAGAATATGTGGGAGCCAATATGAGCATCCAGGTTCCGCTATTGGTTTTGACCGGAGACGTGTCTCGGTCATGTCTACATAGTTCTCGAACTCGTAGGGTCCGCACACTTCAGGTTTCGATGACAGTTATATTATGAGTTTATGTGTTTTGATGTACCGAAGGAGTTCGGAGTCCCGGATGAGATCGGGGACATGACAACGAGTCTCTAAATGGTTGAGACGTAAAGATCAATATATTGGACGACTATATTCGGACTTCGGAAAGGTTCCGAGTGATTCGGGTATTTTTGGGAGTACCGGAGAGTTACGGGAATTCGCCGGGGAGTATATGGGCCTTATTGGGCCATACGGGGATAGATGAGAGAGGCCGAAAGGAAGGAGACGCGCAGCCCCCCTCCGGTCTGAATTGGACAAGGGGTGCAGCCCCCTTTTCCTTTTTCCTCTCCCCCTCTTTCCTTCTCTCCTAGTCCAACAAGGGAAGGAGGAGTCCTACTCCCGGTGGGAGTAGTACTCCCCATGGCGCGCCCCCTCCTAGGCCGGCCGGCCCCCTTGCTCCTTTATATACGGGGGCAGGGGGGCACCCCATAGACACAACAATTGATCGTTTGATCTTTTAGCCGTGTGCAGTGCCCCCCTCCACCATAGTCCACCTCGATAATACTGTTGCGGTGCTTAGGCGAAGCCCTATGTCGGTAGAACATCATCATGGTCACCACATCGTCGTGCTGACGAAACTCTCCCTCAACACTTGGCTGGATCGGAGTTCGAGGGATGTCATCGGGCTGAACGTGTGCTGAACTCGGAGGTGTCGTACGTTTGGTACTTGATCGGTCGGATCGTGAAGACATACGACTACATCAACTGCGTTGTGCTAACGCTTCCGCTTACGGTCTACAAGGGTATGTAGACAACACTCTCCCCTCTCGTTGCTATGTGTCACCATGATGTTGTGTGTGTGTAGAATTTTTTTTGAAATTACTACGTTCCCCAACAAGAAGCGGCCTCTGTTGCTGTGGTACTTCGGACACAAAATCCGAACACTCCAATGCCCATCCTTCCTCCAAAGAGGATGAGGAGGAGGAAGAAAACGAGTCCCCCATGTGGGGAGGAAAGAAAAGGACGGCCTCCTCATCCTTGGAGGCCGAATCGCCTAAGAGGGGAAAACCCCCCCTTCTAGAGGCGTCCACCACGACTAACAATAGCAGCCCGGAGTGGTATCCCAAGGCCTAACCCCTGATAAACTCATGAGTACACGAAATCCGAACATGCCTACGCGTCCAGGATCACTAAGGCGTAATATTTTAACTTGCGCCACACTCTGTGCTTCCCGACGAGGTCTCGCGCCGAACAGTCCTCATCGGAGGATTCGTTGAGCTCAGATGCACTAGAGAGCGAGACGCCTCCAGAGGCCCCTTCCCCGAAGCCCGGGCATGACACCGAGGTGTCGTCCCAGAAGGACCCAGACCAGGGAGGGCACACCTCTGGGGACGGATACACGGGAGCGACGGCTCCCATGAGCGTCGACGGCGGGGGCGATCGTAGATTCAGCCCGCAGCCGGACACGGTCCCGAAGACCTTTGAGGCTCCAGGATCAGGCAGACAGCCCGTCTTGACTGAAGGAGGCAAGCCCGCTCCGCCGGCAACCTCTGTCCAACCAGAAGTGCAGGGCAGCTTATTGACAGCGCTAAAGAGTGCTTCTATCGTCGATGAACATCGCACCCTTATGGGTGCGGTGATTGAAAAGATTCAGTCCGCTGAGAGCGGACTGAATGAATCATGCATCAGCCTTATAAAAGGCTTTGAGGTATGTTTTAGGAGCTTTTGAAGATTGTCATAGTATGGATAGTAGCCCCTGATACACTGTCCGGTGAAAGAGAGAACCAGACAGGGGATCAAATTTCCGCTTCACAGGAGACTCAGGTGATGACATATATCTCTTCCTTTATAAACATGCGTCTGTAGCGACTACCGCCTCTCATACTGCGGAAGTATTTGGAATGAAACAGAGTCTAGAGTGGGCCAAAGAAGAACTTGGCCGGGTGAAGAAGCAGTTGGAGGACAAGCAAGGTATGTCGAAACCTTGTTAAGTTTAGCACAAATGAGTAGGTGTGCCTGATGAAATTATTTGTATTTTGTGCTCTAGGGGCAAATGCCGAAATTGAGGCACTTAAAAAGGCTGTGTCCGAAGCTAATAAGAAGGTCATCGCGGAGCAGGCTCTTCACGAGAAGCACGAGGCCAGGGTCATTGAAGCTGAACGAGAACTCCAGGAGGCCGTGAAGAAAAGCAAGACTTTGGAGCAGAGTCTATCTGGGAAAGAATCCGAACTCGCCCAAGCTCTTCAAGCCGCAAATGATGCTCGGGAGGAAGCCCAAGGTGCTCTGAAGGACATTCAGGAGGCGAGGAGGATTGCGGCTAGTAAGGCTTTTTCTTACTCAAAGTGATTTTTATGTAGTAACAGGTGAAATTCAAGGTGATGAATTGAATTCTTATTTCTCTAGGGGCGTTTGCGGACCTGCTATCGGTGTCAAAACCGGCGGATCTCAGGTAGGGGGTCCCGAACTGTGCGTCTAGGCGGATGGTAACATGACACAAGGGACACGATGTTTTTACCCAGGTTCGGGCCCTCTCGATGGAGGTAAAACCCTACTCCTTCTTGATTAATATTGATGATATGGGTAGTACAAGAGTAGATCTACCACGAGATCGGAGTGGCTAAACCCTAGAAGCTAGCCTATGGTATGATTGTTGTTCGTCCTACGGACTAAAACTCTCCGGTTTATATAGACACCGGAGAGGGCTAGGGTTACACAGAGTCGGTTACAATGGGAGGAGATCTTCATATCGTATCGCCAAGCTTGCCTTCCACGCCAAGGAAAGTCCCATCCGGACACGGGACGGAGTCTTCAATCTTGTCTCTTCATAGTCTGGGAGTCCGGCCAAATGTCTTAGTCCGGCCATCCGGACACCCCCTAATCCAGGACTCCCTCAGTAGCCCCTGAACCAGGCTTTAATGACGACGAGTCCGGCGCGCAAGTTGTCTTCGGCATTGCAAGGCGGGTTCCTCCTCCGAATATTTCATAGAAGATGTTTGAACACCAGGGTAGTGTTCGGCTCTGCAAAATAAGTCCCACATTCCTTCATAGAGAGAATAATATTTGTATCAATCGGATCTGCTGACGTATTCCGTGGCGTGACATCATGCCACAGCCAGGCTCTTTATTCATTTTATTGTTCCACCTCAGCGCGTTTAGCGAGGCGGTTTCCTTGGCACGTCTTGTCAAAGCAGAGGTCGTGTCCCCTTATTCTGGGATTCTCATCAATACGGGTGTGGGTAACCCAACCGCTCCATTAACTGCGGTGCTTGGGAGATAAGCGAGTTTTATTAGGCTGGCGGGGGGCTCGTAGTTTTGGCCGCCCATATAAGGGGATAAGAATCTGCCCTTTCCATTCACGCCCTCTTCCTCCTCTGCTTATCCGTCCCTGCGCGCTCGAGCTCCAGAGCCCAAGCCCGCACTTCCCACCTCAACCTTCTCCAACCATGTCTGGAGCGGGAGGTAGATGGATGGCCTCCTCCGTCATGGAGGGACAAATCAAAAACCTGAGGAAGGCCAGATACTTGTCTAACGACATCGCGCACCATCTCCCAGATGCGAGACAACTCATCCCCGCCCCCAGGCCCCATGAGAGGGTTGTTTTTCTTCCCCATTTCCTCCGTGGACTAGGTTTTCCTCTTCACCCGTTCATCCGGGGGCTAATGTTCTACTACGGCCTAGACTTCCACGATCTGGCCCCGAACTTCATCCTCAATATCTCGGCGTTTATCGTCGTGTGCGAGGCCTTCTTCCGCATCCATCCCCACTTTGGCCTATGGCTGAAGATCTTCAGCGTCAAGCCGAAGGTCGTGCAAGGCCGACAGGCGGAATGTGGAGGCGCCATGGTGGGCAAGATAGCCAACGTCACCTGGCTCGAGGGTGCCTTCGTGGAAACCATCAAAGGGTGGCAACCGGGGTGGTTTTATATCACCGAGCCGCGTGACCCTAAATGGGCGGCGGCCCCCGAATTTCGATCCGGCATCCCCACCCGGCTCACATCTTGGAAAGAGACAGGCCTGTCGTGGGGCAATTCGGAAGAGGTGACCGGACTCCAAACCTGCGTCCGAGACCTGGTGACCAAGAACGTTAAGCTTGTCAACCTGGTCCAGGTCATGCTCTTCCGCCGGATCCTCCCGTTTCAACGACGGGACTTCAATTTGTGGGAGTTCGACCCGGCCCGGCACCAGACTCTATCCCGGCTATTTGAAACGAAGCACGAGGATGCCTGGAAGGTGCTTTTCAAGAGTTCCAAGGTCTCCCCTCCCGTCACCGAGGATCGCGGATTCCGCGCCAAACGTCAAGCCTCCGAAGTAAGCTTACATTTAGTCCCTTACGGGATACCCAAATTTCATAGTGTGACTTTTATGTGGGATCTAAACTCCCGTTCCTTTGACAGGACTGGAAGAGGACATCCGGACAGTTCGACTGTCCGGCCCCTTTGCCCGAAGGCCCAATAGACGCACACTTAGCGAAGCTACTGGTTCCGGCACCTCACGTGGTGCCGAAGAAGAAGGCCAAGGAGAAGGCCACGGGGACACCAAAGAGTTCCCGGCGCCCGATGTCGTCGGATTTGCCAGACGGCCCCAACGCACCCTCCGCCTCCGAAGATGAGGAGGAGCAGGAAGAAGAAGATGCCTCTCCCCCTCCAACGGGGGGAGGAAAGAAGAGAAAGGCCGCCCCAACTGGGGAAGCCGGAGGGTCCAAGAAGGGGAAGACCCTTCTGCCGGACTATGCCCCCGACGCCGAAGACGGCGGGGAGGACTGGCCATCCAGGGTCAAGCCCCTGGCAAAATCGTAAGTGTCCGGCTACCCGAATGACTTATTGCACTCCTTTATTATTTGATAGCTTTTAACGCCGAAGCTAATCATGCAGTCCGCCCAGAGCTCAGTTTGGCGATTCATCGAGCGGATCTCTGAATTCGTCGGATGTGAATAGCGCTTCACTTCCGACGGCCTCCTCCCCTCTTCATACGGATGACGCTGAGGTGGAGTCCCGTAGGGGACAAAACCAGGAGGAGGTGGTCCTAGAAGCACCACAAGGAGACCTTCCGGACTCCAAGCCCAAAGGGGGTAAAGCCCTAGAGGGATCTAAGTCCGGCCCCGGGCCGGACACTGCTCCGGAACCATCAGTGGTTCCAAAGTCCGACAGGCGGCGCCTTCATAAGAAGGGCAAGCCCGCGGCGCCGGCGACTTCCGTCCACCCGGAGGCGCCGGACAATTTGCTGGAGGCACTTAACGGCGCCTCCATCGACGAAGAACACCGCACTGTTATGAGTGCGGTGATTCAGAAGGTTCAGTCCGCCAAGAGCGGGCTGACGAAAGCCTGCACAAGCCTGTTAACGGGCTTTGAGGTATGTGTTCAAAAACATATATAAAAAATGTTACCGCATAGACAGTAGCCCCTGATGCTCAGTTTGGTGTTCGGAAAGAAAATTCGAACTGAGGATCTCAAAAGATCACGCAGGAGTCTAACAGAAATATGTCAATATGGGAATGCAGGCTGCGCTGCTGACCTCTGCCGCACTGACTGCGGAGGTCAATGCCTTGAAGGAAAATCTCAAGCGGTCTGAGAGCGAGCTCGGCCGTGCCAAGAAGCAGCTCGAGGATAAAGAGGGTACATAGTACCTCCTATAAATGTATATAGAAATACTTGGTTGCATAATAATAACAGGACCAACATTAATGTTACAGGAGCCACGACTGAGGTGGCGACCCTGAAAGAGGCGGTCTCGAAGGCCGAAAAGAGTGCGGCCTTGGAGCGCACCGAGCGAGAGAAGCAGGAGGCGCGGGTGGCGGAGGTGCGGCAAGAGCTCCAGGCTCTCGTGGAAAAACACGAGAGTTTGGAGCGTAACTTGAAGACTCGAGAGTCCGAGCTTGCCTTGGCTCTTGAGAGTGCCAAGACCGCTAAGGCCGAAGCCCAGAAGGCCCTTCAGGAGATCAAGGCGATGAAGAAGATAGCGGCGGGTAAGGCATTCTTTATGCAAAGCAAAAATATAAAAGTTAATTATCTGCTACTTACCCGAATCCAGAGCTCTCCAGGAGCGTTCGCCGATCTGCCCCGTAGTGTGTCTGATGCCGCCGCATACTACCGAGCCGAAGAGGGGAGCTCGACAAAAAAAGTGTTCTGGTCTCAGTATGCTGAGGCCGAACATCCGGTGCCCCTGAGCGACCAGCTGAAGCAGCAGGTCGAGCTCCACAAGGTGGCCGAACAGGCCATGAAGGGCCTCATAGCTCGGCTGTGGCCTGGAGAAGTCATGCCTGGGAGCTACTTCGGTCTGGTGCGGCGGCTGGTGGACGTGTGTCCGTGGATTGAGGTCGTCAAGCGCTCCATTTGTATTGAAGGTGCCCGTCGGGCCCTTGCCCGTGCTAAGGTGCACTGGGGCAAGCTAGACGCGGAGAAGCTGTTGACGGACGCGCCACCACCGGGCAAGGAGTATCGTATGCCCGAGATGTATTATAATGGCGTTCTGAAGGGTGCCCGCCGCATAGCGGATGAGTGCTCCAAAGATGTCATTTTTGAGTAAACTCGCATTTGTTATCCTGTACGCTGAAGCTTTGTTCATATGCGTTAAGCAACGCTTGTTAATTTAAAATAGTACCTTCTGTGCGGCCGTTTATCAAATCTGAGAGATGCAAGTCGTCGGCTTCAACCCCCATGCCACGAGTGCTGGGGTGTTCGGGATAAACCTGAGCGCTCTTGTTCCCATTCTTGGGTCCATCTAGGGAGGCGTTCAGCACAACGAACCAGGCCGTTGGACTTATAATGCTTTATCACTCTCACTTAGCCATAGAATTCTATAATTTTAAATTTCGGCGAAGCCCCTAGTATTCGGAAGACCGAGTTCGGGGCGCTATCCACGCCTAGGCCGGATAAGTCCGGTTCCTCGCTCGAAGCGGCATAAGTCTTTAAGGACTCGAAGAAACCTCGTGAACAGCGACCGGTCTCTCGCACTATCATGACAATAAGTTTTAGCTTTCTCTACTGAGGTGTTAACCCAGCTCAACTGGGGCACAATCGCAGTAGTTATCCCAGCGCTACCTTAGCCAACAATGCGGAACGTAAGGTACCAAAACATGGGAGCCGGGCAAACCCAACTATTGACCAAAGACATGATTCGGAGCCGATGCATATAGTGCTATAAGTTCGGGGTGCCGCACTCGTTAGAGTGTTCGGTCTTCTCACACCATGTTATGGGGTGTTGTAAGCCCCTGGTGTATTATCCGTACCAAAGTGTACGGTTGCAGAATTTCATGACTGAATATATTTGTATATAAAAATAGATAAGTACAATAATAGGTAGGAGCTATATATTGTTTATTAAAAAAGGGCTGCTGCGAAAGCAGAATGATACAAGAAGTGCGGTAAGCAAGAGATGGGAGTATTTGACATATTCCCCTCCAGGGACAAGCTGCGGGATTGTAAGTAAAACAGGTATTAAACTCGTTATAGAGACCACCTGGACTTTTGACGTGGCTTGCTTCCTCCCTGGCTGTTGCGTCATTGATTCGGCGAGTGTATTGCTGGACAGGCCTTCCGAATAGTTGGGTCCTGAAAGTGTGTGAACAGGAAAACGGAGGTATAGGGAGCCCCCTAGTGTGGTTGAGCCGCATTGTGGGCGTGCCGTTGTTGTGCCCCTCCCCTTATGCCCATGGTATTTCTAAGGTGTAGTTATGTACGCGTGGTACCAGTATCGCTGTTTGGCGGGGGTTGGGGTTGGGGCCGCACTGCTATGCTTGCTCAGAACGTGCCAACCGGATTTGTTGTAGGTTACTTCGGGCTCGCTTGACGTTGTCCGGACATTTGGCGCCTGGATTGGAGAACTGCCTTGAGAGGCTACTCTGTACTTCCGCCGCTAGGGCTGCCGTGTGCTCCTCCGTTCGGAGAGAGCGTTCGGTGTTTCCATTTACCGTGATGACTCCGCGAGGTCCTGGCATCTTGAGCTTGAGATATGCGTAGTGCGGCACCGCATTGAATTTTGCAAACGCGGTTCGTCCGAGCAGGGCGTGATAGCCACTGTGGAATGGGACTATGTCGAAGATTAACTCCTCGCTTCGGAAGTTATCCGGTGATCCGAAGACCACCTCGAGTGTGACCGAGCCTGTACAGCTGGCTTCTACCCCTGGTATGACACCTTTGAAGGTTGTCTTTGTGGGTTTAATCCTTGAAGGATCGATGCCCATTTTTCGCACTGCATCCTGGTAAAGCAGGTTCAGGCTACTACCGCCGTCCATTAGGACTTTGGTAAGGTGAAATCCGTCGATAATTGGGTCTAGGACCAGTGCGGCGAATCCGCCGTGACGGATGCTGGTGGGATGGTCCCGTCGATCGCAGGTGATCGGGCAGGAGGACCATGGGTTGAACTTTGGGGCGACTGGCTCCAGCGCATAGACGTCCTTGAGAGCGTGCTTCCGCCCCCTTTTGGGGATGTGGGTTGCGTATATCATATTCACCGTCCGAACTTGCAGGGGAAATCCCTTCTGTCCTTTGTTGTTCGGCGGCCGGGGCCCCTCCTCGTCATCGCTATGTAGCCCCTTGTCTCTGGTCTCGGCACTTATCTTGCTTGCCTGCTTGAACACCCAACAATCCCTGTTGGTGTGATTGGCTGGCTGTTTGGGGGTGCCGTGTATCTGGCACGAGCGATCGAGTATCCGGTCTAAGCTGGATGGGCCCTGAGGGTTTCTTTTGAATGGCTTCTTCCGTTGACCCAGTTTAGAGCCTCTGAATCCGGCATTGACTGCCGTATCTTCAGTATTGTCACCGTTAATGCGGCGCTTATGCTTGTTGCGACGTGACCTGCCGTTGTTATCCTTGGTATCCGAATTGCCGGGGCTCTTGGTTATGTTAATGCTACGAGCTAGCCAGCTGTCTTCTCCCGCGCAGAAGTGGGTCATGAGTGTCGTGAGGGCTGCCATAGACTTCAGCTTTTCCTGTCCTAGGTGTCGGGCAAGCCACTCGTCTCAGATGTTGTGCTTGAAGGCTACAAGGGCCTCGACGTCTGTACAATCGACTATTTGGTTTTTCTTGGTTAGGAACCGTGTCCAGAATTGTCTGGCCGGTTCCTCTGGCTGCTGGATTATGTGGCTTAGGTCATCAGCGTCCGGTGGCTGCACATACGTGCCCTGGAAGTTGTCAAGGAATGTGGATTCCAGGTCCTCCCAAAAACTAATTGACTCTGCTGGCAGGCTGTTAAGCCAATGTCAAGCTGGTCCTTTAAGCTTGAGCGGGAGGTATTTGATGGTGTGTAGATCATCACCACGGGCCATGTGGATATGAAGGAGATAATCCTCGATCCATACCGCAAGATCTGTTGTGCCATCGTATGATTCAATGTTTACGGGTTTGAAGCCCTCGGGGATTTGATGATCCATTACTTCGTCTGTGAAGCATAGTGGGTGTGCGACGCCCCTGTAATGGGCTATATCATGACGCAACTCGGACGAGCTTGGTCTGTTGTATTCGGCAGGGCCATACTTATTATGTCCGGCGTGACGGCTAACGTCACGTGAAGCGGGGCGCCCATGCGATCCGTAGATCGATCTTGTTTGCCTTGCCTTATTCTCCAAGATGTCTCACAGGTCTGTTGCGTCCCCCCGTACTCTAGTATGTTTTGAGCGGTGTCGGGGTGCGGCTTGGGTTGAGGGCCTGAAGGCCTTTCTATCGCGGCCATGGGGTGGCCGATCGGGCGCATCATATGCTGGTGATGTAGGTTTAGTTCCTTCCTCCTCAAGTTGGGGTAGCAGCCTGCGCTTCAGGTAGCTCTTGGATGGGTGTTCTAGTTTATACTCTTTGGCCGCCAGGACTTCGGTCCATTTGTCGGCTAGCAAGTCTTGGTCAGCTCTAAGCTGCTGTTGTTTCTTCTTGAGGCTACTTGCCGTGGCTACAAGTCTGTGTTTGAAACGCTCTTGTTCGACGGGATCCTCTGGCACGACGAATTCGTCGTCGTCGAGGCTTGCCTCATCTTCGGAGGGAGGCATGTAATTGTCGTCCTCATCCTCTTTGTCGGCGCTCACTCATGAGGGCTGGCTCCTTCGTCCTCCTGCACTGAATCCTGTTGGAGGGGGTTGTCTTCGGCACTGTCCGGCGTATTGTTATCTCCGGTGCCGGAATCGCCGTTTTTGCTTTGGCGGGACTTGGAGCGGCGCCGCTGACGTCGGCGCTTGAGTTGCTTCTTGGAAGGGTCATCCTCCGTTTTCTCCTCGCCATCCCCCGCTTTAGGGGTGTCCACCATGTATATGTCATATGATGAGGTGGCTTTCCAGTTCCCTATAGGTGCTGGTTCTTGATCGTCTCCTTCATCGGCGTCCATGCCGTCGATGTCTTCGGAGTAAATGTCGAGCATGTCGGTTAAATCATCAACAGTGGCTACGAAGTGGGTGGTGGGTGGGCTGCGAATTTCTTAGTCGTCCGTATCCCAACCGTGTTGGCCGTAGTCCGGCCAGGGCTCTCCTGACAAAGAGAGAGACTTTAACGAATTCAGGATACTGCCGAAAGGCGAGTGCTGAAAGATATCCGCGGCGGTGAACTCCACGACCGGAGCCCAATCGGGCTTAATCGGAAGAGGTGCGGGATTTACGGAGTCCGGATCGGAGTCCGGCACCTTGGAGTCACGACCCTTGCGAGGGACTAGGCTGGTATCCGGCTCTATCGCCGTAGAGGTTGCAGTTTCCGGGGCGGCGTCCAACCGTCCGTCCCCGACTGGCTTAGTGGGCTCCGAGCTAATGGTCGGAGCGGACACCTGAGCGACGCTCTGGGCGTTGTCCGATGACAAAGCTAAATCATGCCCATCGTGACAGTGCGGCGCGCCCGGTCGTGGCTCGAATCCGTCGAAGATCAAGTCCCCGCGGATGTCGGCCGTGTAGTTTAAGCTTCCAAACCTGACCTGACGGCCAGGGGCGTAGCTTTCGATCTGCTCCAGATGGCCGAGCGAGTCGGCCCGTAGTGCGAAGTCGCCGAATACGAAGATCTGTCCGGGGAGAAAAATCTCATCCCGGACCGTATCGCGATTGTTGATCGAAGAAGCCATCGGGCCTAAAGGCGACGACACAGAGGGACTCTCAATGAAAGCACCAATGTCGGTGTCAAAACCGGCGGATCCCGGGTAGGGGGTCCCGAACTGTGCGTCTAGGCGGATGGTAACAGGAGACAAGGGACACGACGTTTTTACCCAGGTTCGGGCCCTCTCGATGGAGGTAAAACCCTACTCCTGCTTGATTAATATTGATGATATGGGTAGTACAAGAGTAGATCTACCACGAGATCAGAGTGGATAAACCCTAGAAGCTAGCCTATGGTATGATTGTTGTTCGTCCTACGGACTAAAACTCTCCGGTTTATAAAGACACCGGAGAGGGCTAGGGTTATACAGAGTCGGTTACAATGGGAGGAGATCTTCATATCGTATCGCCAAGCTTGCCTTCCACGCCAAGGAAAGTCCCATCCGGACACGGGACGGCCTTGCTTACAAGGGCCCAAGCTGCGGCATGGTGGCCGCCGAGTCCAGCATGAATTTCGGCCAAGAGCTGTCGCCCTTCCTCTTCGGAGATGCACCTTTGGAGTACTCCAGCAGCGGTTTTCTTATAAAGCTCTCCCTCGTGAACCTTGTAGGCTTTAGAGCGCCGCACAATGCACCTCATTTTTGTCCTCGGGGGGTTCTTGCCTATTTAGGTAGGCTGAGAAGGGTTCTGTCCACGTGGTGATGACAACCATGATCACGTGGGCTGAAGGTATTATTTCGGTGGCTGAGCCTCCGATTATGTCAGTGTATTCGGGATCTGGGGTTGTGGTCGGATCCATACTAGTATTGCTGGTCTCCCCTTCCCAAACCACGGAAGGCTTGAACAGCCTTTCCAAAAAGATATTAGGTGGGACGGGGTCACGCTTAGCGCCGATGCGGCCGAGGATATCCTCCGCTTGGCTGTTTTCTCGGACCATGTGATGGAATTCGAGCCCCTCGAACCGAGCTGACAACTTGAGGACGGTGTTGTGGTAAGCCGCCATTTTCGGGTCTTTGGCGTCGAAGTCTCCATTTATTTGAGATATTGCAAGGTTCAAATCCCCACGCACTTCTAGGCGTTGGATGCCCATGGAGACTGCCATCCGAAGACCATGCAACGGAGCCTCGTATTCAGCTGCATTGTTGGAGTCTGTGTATATTATTTGGAGTACGTATTGGACTGTATCTCCTGTGGGGGATGTCAGGACGACGCCCGCTCCTTGACATCTTAGAGCCGTCGAAGTTCATGGTCCAATTGGACTATGCGTCGTACTCTTTAGGGAGTTCGGCTTCTATCCATTCAACGACGAAGTCAGCCAGTACTTGCGACTTAATAGCTCGCCGTGGTTTATATATGATGTCGAACGGGAGGAGCTCGATGGCCCACTTAGCAATCCGGCCCGTGGCATCGCGGTTATTTATTATATCGTTGAGTGGTACTTCGGAGGCCACCATGATTGAACACTCTTGAAAGTAGTGTCATAGTTTCCGAGATGCCATGAAGACTACGTATGCTATTTTTTGATAATGTGGGTACTGCGATTTGCATGGTGTGAGGATAGTGGATATGTAGTATACCGGCTTTTGAAGCGGGAACTTATGTCCGCCCTCCTCTCGTTCAACGACGAGCACTGCACTTACAACTTGGTGCATTCCAGCTATATATAACAGCATGGGTTCGCCAATGTTTGGTGTGGACAGGATTGGGTTGTTGGCCAAGAGGGCCTTTATTTCTTCCAGTCCGGCCGTAGCCGCATCCGTCCATTCGAAGTGTTCGGTGCGTCGAAGAAGGCGATAGAGAGGTAGTGCCTTTTCTCCCAATCGGGAGATGAAGCGGCTTAAGGCAGCCACGCATCCAGTTAATTTCTGGATTTGCTTGAGGTCTGTTGGGGTAGCGAACGATGACAAAGCTTGGATTTTAGCCGGATTTGCTTCAATTCCTCTATTGAAAACTATGAGACCCAGGAGCTTTCCGGCAGGAATGCTGAAAATGCATTTTTCCGGATTGAGCTTGATGTCATATGTTCGGAGATTGTCGAACGTAAGCCTCAGGTCGTCAATTAAAGATTCGACGTGTCTGGTTTTAATGACCATGTCGTCTACGTATGCCTCAACTGTTTTGCCGATTTGTGTTTCCAGGCATGTATAAATCATGCGTTGATAGGTTGCGCCGACATTTTTGAGTTCGAAAGGCATGGTGTTAAAACAGAAGGGGCCGTATGGAGTGATGAATGCCGTTGCGGCTTGATCGGACCGCGCCATCTTGATTTGATGGTATCCGGACTATGCGTCGAGGAAGCGCATTGAGTCGTGTCCTGCGGTAGCGTCAATGATTTGATCGATGCGGGGGAGAGGGAAGGGATCCTTAGGGCAAGCCTTATTGAGGTCCTTGAAGTCGATACATAGGCGCCAGGATTTGTCCTTCTTTGGTACTATCACTTGGTTTGCTAGCCAGTCTGGGTGTTTTATTTCTCTGATGAATCCGGCTTCGAGTAACTTGGCTAGCTCCTCTCACATGGCTTGTCGTTTAGGTTCTGAAAAGCGCCGAAGAGTCTGCTTGACCGGATTGTATCCCTTTAGTATGTTTAGGCTGTGCTCGGCCAGCCTGCGTGCGATACCTGGCATGTCTGAAGGGTGCCAGGCGAAGAAGTCCGAGAGCTCGCGCAAGAACGCCCGCAGTGCACCGTCTATTGTAGGGTTTAGCTGTGCCCCGATGGATGCTATTTTTGTAGAGTCCATTGGGTGGACTTGGAATTTGACTATTTCATCAGCTGGTTTGAAAGAGGTGGACTTGGACCGTTTGTCGAGTATCACGTCGTCCCTGTCCACTGTGGAGCGCAGTGCAGTTAGTTGTTCGTCCACGAGGGCGTCGGATAATGCCTCAAGGGCCAGGGCGGCGGTTTTGTTTTCGGCGCGGAGTGCTACGTCCAGATCACTGGCTAGAGTGATGATTCCATTGGGCCTGGGCATTTTGAGCTTCATGTACCCGTAATGGGGTATAGCTTGGAAGCTCGTGAATGCATCCTGCCCTAAAAGGGCATGGTGTCCGCTACTGAACGGGGCCACTTGGAATGTGATTTCTTTGGACTTGTAATTCTCCGGTGTGCCGAATACCACATCTAGTGTGCTTTTTCCTGCACATCATGCCTCCCGACTAGGGATAATTCCTCTGAAGGTCGTGCTGCTTTGCTCAATGCGGCTCTTGTGTATTTCCATTTTGTTGATGGTTTCCTCGTAGATGAGGTTTAAACCGCTTCCACCGTCCATGAGCACTTTAGTAAGATGGAAGCCGTCCACAATTGGACTAAGGACCAAAGCGGCTGGTGCTCGGACTATTCGGAATTGAGGATTGTCACCGGCATTGAAGGTTATGGTCGTGTCGTTCCATGGGTTTATTGCTGCAACATGGCAGACTTCGGCGAGGCTGCGGAGTGCTCTCTTGCGCCTATTATTTGAGGCGAAAGTCTTGAAGACTGTCAATATTGTATTGTTGTTTTCTATGGGATGATGCTCTGCAGTATCGTTAATGAGGAGGTCCTCACCACTCTTGGCCACCTGCCGAAGTATCCAACATGCTCTAAGGCTGTGTGTTGGTATGGTATCCGATGTGGTGTGAATTTTGCATGGCCCATTGAGCCATCCCTCCAATACGCTTCCACGCCCTGTAGTGGGCTTTGATTTCTTTGTAATTGGATCGGGTGACTTGCAAGAGTGCACCCTTTTAGTTCGGACGAGGGGTTTAGTGAGGGCCGGAGGATCCCAAAATTTTGCTTGGGTTTTCCAGGCGCTTTCCATCGCATAGTACTTCTGTACTATGGCCGCCAAGTCAGCGAAGTGTGCTATGTCATGGCGACTTATGGCATTGAGGATTCCCTTGTCCGTGCAATTTTTGCAAAAGAATGAGATTGCGCCTTCCTCGCGACAGTCCTTGACCTTGATCATTACAAGGAGGAATCTGGCCCAAAAGTTATGTACTGTCTCTTAGGACTCTTGTCTAATGTGGGAGAGATTGCTTGTATCTGGGTGGGTGGGTAGTGAGGGAGTCCTGGATAAGGGGGTATCCGGACAGCCGAACTATGTACTTTGGCCGGACTGTTGGACTATGAAGATACAAGATTGAAGACTTTGTGTCGTGTCCGGATGGGACTCTCCTTTGCGTGGAAGGCAAGCTTGGCGATTTGGATGATAGATCTCCTTCTCTGTGACCGACTCTGTGTAACCCTAGCCCCCTCCGATGTCTATATAAACCGGAGGGTTTACTCCGTAGGACGAAAACAACAATCATACCATAGGCTACCTTCTAGGGTTTAGCCTCTACAATCTTGTGGTAGATCAATCTTGTAATACTCATATCATCAAGATCAATCAAGTAGGAAGTAGGGTATTACCTCCATCGAGAGGGCCCGAACCTAGGTAAACATTGTGTCCCCAGTCTCCTGTTACCATCGACCTTAGACGCATAGTTCGGGACCCCCTACCCGAGATCCGCCGGTTTTGACACCGACATTGGTGCTTTCATTGAGAGTTCCTGTAAGCCATCGCTGTAAGACTCGATGGCTCCCCCAATCTTCAACAACGCAGTCCAGGGCGAGACTTTTCTCCCCGGACAGATCTTCGTGTTCGGCGGCTTCGCACTGCGGGCCAACTCGCTTGGCCATTTGGAGCAGATCGATAGCTACGCCCTTGTCCATCAGGTCAGGTTCGGAAACTTGAATTACACGGCCGATATCCGTGGAGACTTGATCTTCAACGGATTCGGGCCTACATCAGGAGCGTCGAACAGTCACGACGAGCATGACTTAAATCTGCTGTCGGACAGTATTCAGGATATCGCCCCTGCTGCGGCTCCGGATCTAAATTCGGGGCAGATCACGTCATCCAAGGACGGGTGGATGGACCCCGCCATGGAGTCCGCATACTCCTCGGCAGTAGAGCCAAACACAGACTCCGTTGTTAAGGAAATCTGTGTCACCGAACCCCCGGACCTGTGTCCGGATGTGGGTTCTGAACCGCGCGCGCCCGGGCCCATCGAGTCGATTGGGCTCCAATAACGGAGTTCACCGTCACGGATATCTTTCAGCACCCCCCCTTTGGCGAAGTGCTAAATTCATTAAGGTCTCTCTCTCTTTGTTAGGAGATTCCTGGCCGAACTATATCCGGCTCGAGTGGGAAGCAGGCGATGAAGAAATTCGTTACCCACCCACCACCCACTTAATAGCCACTGTTGATGATTTGACAGACGTGCTTGGCTTCGACTCGAAGACATCGACGGTATAGACGACGATGCGGGAGAAGAACAGGAACTACCGCCCACCGGGCGCTGGACAGCTACCTCTTCATATGATATATATATGGTGGACACCCCCAAAGAAAACAATGGCGACGAGGCAACAGAAGATAACCCCTTAGGAAAGAAATCAAAGCATGGGCGTCATCGGCGCCGCTCTAAGCCCCGCCATAGCAATACCGACACAGGAAAAGAAAAACCAGATGGTGCCGAAGAGGAATACAATCCTGATCAGCCTACCTTTGAACAGGCCGAACAGGAGCACGGGCAGGTCAGCCCCAAGGAACAGGCGACGGACGGATACATGGAGGATGACAACTATATGCCTCCCTCCAAAGAAGAGGTGAGCCTCGCAACGATGAATTCGGCGTACCCGAAAATCCAATAGAGCAGGAGCACTTTAAGCGTCGGCTTATTGCCACTACAAGAAGCCTGAAAAAGAATCAGCAGCAGCTCGAAGCTGATCAAGATCTGCTCGCAGACAGATGGACCGAGGTCCTGGCGGCCAAGGAATACGGATTCGAGTCCCCCACCAAGGGTTACCCAAAGCACAAGTTGCTACCTCAGCTAGAGGAAGAGTCCGTAGAGCCTGCACTACCAGCACAAGATGAGGCTGACCGGCCACCTCGCGGTGGGGATAAAACGACGTATCAGACCGAACAGCAGCCCGCACCCCCACGCCAGTTCACTACGGCCCGGGGCAATACGCAGGACCTGCGAGACATATTGGATAACAACGCAGGACCACCAAGATCAATCTACGGATCACGAGGGCGCGCCACAACACATGACGATGACCGTCATGCCGGATACACTAATAATAAGTCTGGCCGGGCCGAACACAACCGACCAGACTTAGTTAGACTGCGTCGTTACATAGCCCGGCACAGAGGCACCGCACAACCCCTCTGCTTCACTGATGAAGTAATGGATCATGAATTCCCAGAAGGGTTTAAACCCGTCAACATCGAGTCATACGACGACACAACAGACCCTGCGGTATGGATTGAAGATTTCCTTCTCAACATTCACATGGCCTACGGTGATGATCTATATGCCATCAAGTATCTCCCCCTTAAGCTTAAAGGACCAGCCAGACATTGGCTGAATAGCCTGCCAGCGAACTCCATCGGCAGTTGGGAAAATCTTGAGGACGCATTCCTTGACAACTTCCAAGGTACTTACATGCGACAACCGGATGCTGATGACTTAAGACATATTACCCAACAGCAAGGAGAGACAGCCAGGAAGTTCTGGACTCGGTTCCTAATGAAAAAGAACCAAAATGTCGACTGTCCGGACGCCGAGGCCCTGGTGGCCTTTAAGCATAATATCCGTGATGAGTGGCTTGCCCGACACCTCGGCCAAGAAAAACCGAAGTCCATGGCAGCCCTCACGACACTCATGACCCGCTTTTGCGCAGGCGAGGACAGCTGGCTGGCTCACAGTAGCACCACGCCAAGATGCTCCGGCACTTCAGATGTCCGCGACAGTAACGGAAAGCCACGGCGCAATAGACATAAGCGCCATAATAATGGTGACAATGCCGAAGATACGACAGTCAATGCCGGATTCAGCAACTCAAAATCCGGTCAGTGGAAAAAGCCATTCAAAAGAAACAATCCGGGATCGTCCAGTCTGGACCACATACTCGACCGCTCGTGCCAGATTCACGGCACCCCCGACAAACCAACCAATCACACTAACAGAGATTGCTGGGTGTTCAAACATGCCGGCAAGTTGAATGCCGAAAACAAGGACAAGGGGCTACACAACGATGATGATGAGGAGCCCCGGCGTCCGAACACTGGGGGACAGAAGAAATCCCCCCCAGGTGAAAACGGTAAACATGATCTATGCCACCCACATTCCCAAACGGGAACGAAAGCGTGCACTTAGGGACGTTTATGCGATGGAGCCAGTCGCCCCAAAGTTCAACCCATGGTCATCTTGTCCGATCACCTTTGATCGTAGGGACCATCCTACCAGCATCCGTCACGGCGGCTCAGCCACATTGGTCCTTGACCCAATCATCGACGGATTCCATCTCACGCGAGTCCTTATGGACAGTGGTAGTAGCCTGAACCTGCTTTATCAGGACACAGTGTGCAAAATGGGCATCGATCCCTCGCGGATCAAACCAACCAAAACCACCTTTAAAGGTGTAATTCTAGGGGTAGAGGCCCACTGCACGGGCTCAATAACACTGGAATTGGTCTTCGGATCTCTGGATAACTTCCGAAGCGTGGAATTAGTCTTCGATATCATCCCTTTTCATTGTGGCTTTCATGCGCTACTTGGACGAACCGCGTTCGCTCGATTCAATGCGGTACCGCACTATGCATACCTTAAACTCAAGATGCCAGGACCTTGTGGGGTTATAACAGTCAATGGAAACACAGACCGCTCCCTCCGTATGGAAGAGCACAATGTGGCCCTTGCGGCAGAAGTACAAAGCAACCTTCATCGATAGACAGCCCATTCGACAATGACAACCCCGAACCCGGTCAATCGAGTCCGGAGCACCCCGCAACAGGATGGTCAGGCACGCCAAGAGCTCGATTAGAAATCCGGCCTCCGCCCCAGCCCCATTCAGGCGGCATTTGTTCCACGCGTACATAACTACGCACTCAAAATACCATGGGCATAGGCGAAGGCAAGCTGACGATGCAGCCTACAGTGCGGTTCAGCCGCCACGAGGACCGAATACCCTTCTTCTTTCTTTCTTTCAGGACCCTACTTTCAGGCAGCCCCTTCAGAGAACCGGACAATCGGACTCATCACAGGAGGGAACGCCAAGGAGGCAAGAGGCTTTGCACACAAGGGAATACCCAGCTGGTCTCTGTCAATGATCATTACACCTGTTTTACATACCCGCATGTAGCCTGCCCTTGGACAAAACATGTCAAATAGTCCTATTTGTTTCTTCTTAACGCATCAATTGTACACATATGCCTTGCCGTATTATACAACATCATGAAATAGTATACAGCGTTAGCTTCTTATTACTATCTTCATATTTTCCCTGGCATATTTATTTAATATTTCATCCATACACTTTGGTACGATAAGTTTGCCAGGGGCTCTTTATCGAGCCCCGTAACATGGCAAAAAAAGTCCGAACACTTTCGACAGTGCGGCACCCCGAACTTATAGCATTATATGCATCATCTCCGAATCATGTCTTGGGTCAATAGTTGGGTTAGCCCGGCTCCCTTGTTTTGGTACCTTAGGTTCCGTTATATGGGCTAAGGTAGCGCAGGGAGAACTACTGCGATTGTGTCCCGGTTCTTCCGGACGAGCACCTCAGTAGAGAAAGCCGAAAACTGACTGTCATGATGCGGCGAGAGCTGGTCGCTGTTCGAGATGTACTAAATCCTTAAAGATTTTTTTCGCTTAAGGCAAGGAATTAGCCTTGTTCGATTTAGGCGTGTATAGCGCCCCAGTTCGGCCTTCCGAATACTAGGGGCTTCGCTGAAATTTAAAATTATAGACTTCTATGGCCAAGTGAGAGTTATAAAGCCGCATAGTCCGATTGCCTTGTTCGCTGCGCCAAACACCTCCTTAAAGGACCAAAAACTTGGATAAAGAGTGCTTGGGTTTTCCACGAACACCCCAGTACTAGCTACACGGGGGCGGAAGCCGATGACTGGCCTACTCTCAGAATTTTATAAATAGCCGTATAGAAGGTAATATTTTAAATCAACAAAGCATTATATAACGCAAACAAATTCGTTCTCATATTACAAAGACGATATAAGTACATTCACTCAAATATTAAGTTCTTGGTGCATTCATCAGCCACAAGGCGAGCGCCTTTCATAACGCCATCATAATATTTATCGGGGTAGCGATGCTCCTCACTCTCCGGGGGCCCATCCTTCACCAGCTTATTAGCATCCAATTTGGCCCAATGCATCTTCGCACGGGCAAAGGCCCGGCGGGCACCCTCAATGCAGACGTACTGCTTGATAACTTCAAACCGCGGATAGGCACATACCATCCACTTTATAAGGCCGAAGTAGCTATCGGGCAGGGGCTCAACAGGCCGCATCCGGACTATGAGGTCCTTCATGGCCAGTTCGGCCGCCCTGTGGAGTTCGACCAATTGCTTCAGTTGGCCACTCAGAGACATTGGGTGTTCGGCTGCAGTATACTGGGACCAGAATAGCTTCTCCGTCGAGCTCCCCTCTTTGGCACGGTATAACTCCGCAGTATCTGATATGCTGCGTGGCAGATCTGCAAATGCCCCTGGAGAGCTCCGAATGCGGGTGAGTAAAAGAAATGTCTCCTCCACATGCTTGCTTTGCATAATGAATGCCTTACCCGCTGCTATCTTCTTGGCCGCCTGGATTTCCTGGAGGGCCTTTTGGGCTTCGGTCTTGGCATCTTTCACGCTCTCAAGGGCTTTGGCAAGCTTGGACGCTTGCGTCTTGAAGTCATGCTCCAAGGACTCGAACTTCATGCCGAACTCCTGGACCTGTTGCTGTACCTCCCCCACCCGAGCATCTTGCTTTTCACGCTCGGTGCACTCTGTGGCCGCCTTGGCTTCGGCTTCGGACATTGCTTTCTTCAGGGCCGCCACTTCGGTCGCCGCCCCTATTAAAAATAAGGATGCTTTTTGTTAGCATCATCAATTTTCTCCTCTACACGACACACAGATGGGGTATCACTTACCTTTGTTCTCTTCGAGTTGCCTCTTCACAAGGCCGAGCTCTTCTTCGTCCTGCCCCAGATCCTGCCTAAGTCCGGCGACCTCAGCTGTGCGCGCATCGCAGGTCAGCAGCAACGCCTGCTTATTAACACAAACAAGCACTGTCAGACTCCTGCGGATTAAAAATTGACCCTCCGTTTGGCTTTTTCTTTCCGAACACCAAACATAGTATCAGGGGCTACTGTCTATCGGGTGATATTTTCTCACACTTTTCATTACTTACCTCAAAGCCTGTTAGGAGGCTGGTGCAGGCTTTGATCAGTATGCTTTTGGCGGACCGGACCTTCTCAATCACCGTACTCATGAGAGTACGGTGCTCTTCGTCAATGGAAGTGCTGCGAAGCACTTCCAGCAAATTATCCGATGCACCCGGCTGGGCGGAGGTCATCGGCACGGCCGGCTCGCCCTCCTTAGCGAGGGGCTGCTCACTTGAATCCGGAACATGTGAAGGCTCCAGTGCAGTAACCGGCGGGGAGCCAGACTTGCTGTGGCTCCCATCCGCATAATCCATGGGGATCTTACCCCCCATGTGCTCGGCGTCTGGGGATTTGCCTTGGGGCATCTCCGGAGCCGTCGCCCCCTGCTCTGGTATCCTTTGGGACAACACCTCGGTGTCATCCGCAGGTCGTGGGGAGGTGGTCGTCGGGAGTGAATCCATCTCCGACTCACTCAAGGACCCATCCGAAGAGGATAGCCCGAGATTGGACCCGGCCGGACTGCATACACGTGTTCAATGTTATTACAAACCATGAAGTTAAAATCGCACAAAAAGTCTTACAGAGTGCGGATACTTACGACCTCGCCCGGGGCTTGCCCCTGGGCAGCCACTCCTCCTTGCTGTAGGCGACTGTGGTGGAGTGGTCCAGAAGGGATGCCTTTCCCTTCTTCGGTGTCCTAGCCTCCCCCTGTGGGGCGGCTTTCCTTTTCTTCTCCTCCCCAGTGCAGGGAGGGGGCATTTCTTCGTGTTTCCCCCGTCTCCATGGGAGGAATTTGCCTCGCCGTCCTCTGACGACAAGTCTATTACGGCCTTGTGTCAGAGACCCTTCCCGGTCCCCGCCGCCGCTTTCTTGGACCCTTCGGCCTCCCCGGACGGGGCGCCCTTATTCCTCTTCTTCTCCCCCCCCCCTTCATGGGAGGAGTGCGCCTCAACGTCTTCGGGCGAGGCGTCCGGTGCAACCTCGCGCCGGAGACCCTTCCTGGTCCCCGTGGCCTTCTTTTCGGCCTTCTTCTCTAGCACCTTGTAAGGCGCCGGAGCCAGCATCTCTGTCAAGAGTGTGGTTGCTAGATCTTCAGGTAGCGGAACCGGACAGTCGACCCGCTCCGCCGTCTCCATGTAATCCTATTTTGGCAGTATAAATGACTTAAACTCCTCCCACGAACACGTTGGGAAAGATACATCTGGTGATACTCAGAGGACTTACCGGATTGGCGAGGCGCTTTGCGCTGAGTCTGCGGTCCTCGGAAGTGGGAGGAGGAACTTCACCAGTCTTGAACAGCACCTTCCAGGCGTCCTTATGCATCATGTCGAAGAGATCATGCAGCATCTGGTGTTCGGTCGGATCGAACTCCCACATATTGAATGCCCGTCTTTAACACGGGAGGATCTGGCAGACGAGCATGACCTGGGCCATGTTGACAAGCTTGATCTGCTTGTCCCTCATACTTTTGATGCAAGTCTCGAGTCCGGTCAGCTCCATAGGTTCGCCCCAGGCCAGACCCTTATTTTCCAAAGAGGTGAGCCGCATGGGGATTCCGGATCGGAATTTTGGGGCTGCCACCCAATTAGCGTTGGCGCAGCTCGGTGATGTAGAACCACCCATATTGCCACCCTTTCACGGTCTCCACAATGGATCCGTCAAGCCATGTCACATTGGGCATTCTGCCCACCATGGCGCCTCCGCACTCCACCTGCTGGCCGCTAACGATCTTCGGCTTCACGCAGAAGATTTTCAGCCACATGCCAAAGTGGGGCCTGATGCGGAGGAAGGCCTCGCACACGATGATTAACGCCGAGATGTTGAGGATGAAATTTGGGCCTAGATCATGGAAATCTAGCCCATAGTAGTACATGAGCCTGCGGACAAACGGGTGGAGTGGAAATCCTAGTCCGTGGATGAAATGAGGGAGGAATACTACTCTCTCCCGAGACTTTGGGGTGGGGGTGATCAGTCCCTTCGTCGGAAGCCTGTGCGCAATGTTTTCGGCCAGGTATATGGCCGCCCGAAGCTTGGTGATATCCTCCTCTATGATAGAGGAGGCCATCCACTTGCCTCCCACTCCGAACATGCTGCGAATGGTCCTACCGAGAAGGTGAGAACTTGGGCACTGGGGCTCGAGAGTGCAAGAGCGGATGAGCAAAGGAGGAAGAAGACGTGGGTGAGAGAAGGAGATCCTTGTCCCTTTATAAAGGCGGTGAAGAAATGTGCGCCTCCCCACTTGCCCATCAAAATTGCTCGTTTTCCAAGCGCCACGATTGATGGCTCGGTTGGGTTATCCATACCCGTATTGATTAGGATCCCGCAATAAGGGGACACGATCTCTGCTTTGACAAGACGTGCCAAAGAAACCGCCTCGCAATGTGTGCGGTAGCTGGTTAGAAAAAACAGTTCAAATAAAAGCTGGGCCGTGGCGTGATTTCACGCTACAAAGAGTTGTCAGCAGATTAGATTCGTGGTTTGTTGTTCTCTCTACGGTGGTATGTGAAATTTGTCCTATAGAGCCGGACACGGTCGTTGTGTTCGGAATTTATCTTGGAGTATTCGGAGATGGAACCCGCCTTGCAATGCCGATGACAATCAGCGCGCCAGACTCATCGTCATTGAAGCCTGGTTCAGGGGCTGCTGAGGGAGTCCTGGATAAGGGGGTATCTGGACAGTCGGACTATGTACTTTGGCCGGACTGTTAGACTGTGAAGATACAAGATTGAAGACTTCGTGCCGTGTCCGGATGGGACTCTCCTTTGCGTGGAAGGCAAGCTTGGCGATTCGGATGATAGATCTCCTTCTCTGTAACCAACTCTGTGTAACCCTAGCCCCCTCCGGTGTCTATATAAATCGGAGGGTTTAGTCCGTAGGATGAGAACAACAATCATACCGTAGGCTAGCTTCTAGGGTTTAGCCTCTACGATCTCGTGGTAGATCAACTCTTGTAATACTCATATCATCAAGATCAATCAAGCAGGAATTAGGGTATTACCTCCATCGAGAGGGCCCGAACCTGGGTAAACATCGTGTCCCCAGCCTCCTATTACCATCGACCTTAGACGCACAGTTCGGGACCCCCTACCCGAGATCCGCCTGTTTTGACACCGACAGGAAGTCTGAACCCTGACCCGATCTGAGACCCAGGGGCAAAGGAGCTTCCGAACTTGGCACTTCGGGCTCTGGGGTGTTGCCAAATTTTTCTGGCCCGCTGTCTGATTCTAAGTTCGGAGCCTGGGTCATGTCCTCCCGCAGACGGGTATCCGGCTCAAAGCTCGGGAATCCGGACATAGTTCATCCTCAAAATAGAGGAAGAATCGCTGCATTGCTCCTCCACCACCGCTATCTGATGGGTGACCGGCGGAGAGTTAATCTCTCTTTGGTCGGGTTTAAGCCCGATCCGATCATAGTCCATAGCAACTCCCAAGGCAGCGATGCGACCCAAGAGCTCGTTCAAGGACGAGAGCTCCATTGGATCCATCTGCTCGATGTATTCCGAGCTGACGTGGAGGTTGTTTTTGATGACCCGAGAAGTCATCATCGGCGCGGCGGCCGAACGGGCGGTCATGACAAAGCCCCCTAGTCAGAGAGTTTGGCCTAAAGCCAGGGCTCCCCCAGAGGTGATTTTCTCCTTGATAACAAGGCGAGCCATCAAGCCTTACCGTGACGACACAGTGGAAATCTCAATGAAAGCACCAATGTCGATGTCAAAACCGGTGGTTCTCAGGTAGGGGGTCTCGAACAGTGTGTCTAAGGTTAATGTTAACAGGAGGCGGGGGACACAATGTTTACCCAGGTTCGGGCCCTCTTGATGGAGGTAATACCCTACTTCCTGCTTGATTGATCTTGATGATATGAGTATTACAAGAGTTGATCTACCACGAGATCGTAGAGGCTAAACCCTAGAAGCTAGCCTATGATTATGATTGTTGTTGTCCCACAGACTAAACCCTCCGGTTTATATAGACACCGGAGGGGTCTAGGCTTACACAGAGTCGGTTACAGAGAAGGAAATCTACATATCCGAATTGCCAAGCTTGCCTTTCACGCAAAGGAGAGTCCCACCAGGACACGGGACGGAGTCTTCAATCTTGTATCTTCATAGTCCAACAATCCGGCACAAGTACATAGTCCGGCTGTCTGAGGACCCCCTTATCCAGGATTCCCTCAGCCGGGAGACCTAGAGAGTGGGGGAAGAGATGTGTGCATGCATGATAGATAAAGTGATAGAGACTGTAACGCCCCGGATCCGATGCGCCAGGTGTCTGCCAGTTATTCGCCGTTGTTGCCTTGTCATTTGCTTGTGTGTTGCATTTTATCATGTCATCATGTGCATTTCATTTCGCATGTCTGTTCGTCTCATGCATCCGAGCATTTTCCCCGTTGTCCATTTTGCAATCCGGCACTCCTATGCCCTTTGGCGTTCCCCTTTTGTCTCTCGTTGTGAGAGGGTGTTAAACTTTCTCGGAATGGACCGAGGCTTACCAAGTGGCCTTGGTATAGCACCGGTAGACCGCCTATCAAGTTTCGTGCCATTTGGAGGTCGTTCGATACTCCAACGGTTAACCGGGTAACCGTAAAGCCCATCTCTCCTTGCAGCCCAACACCCCTTCCAAAGTGGCCCAAAACCCATCCAACTCCTCTCCATGCTCTCGGTCGTTTGATCACGATCATGTGGGCGAAAACCGCTCCTCATTTGGACTCTCCTAGCTCCCTCTACCTATAAATAGACCCTCCCCTTCCATTTGCACGGATGAAACCCTAGCCCTCTCCTCCCCACGCCGCCGGACATGTCCATCCGCGCCGGACATGTCCGCCGGACACGTCGCTCCGGCCAATCCCATCGCGCCACGTCAGCAGCACCGCCGCCTCGCCCAATCGCGCGTCGCCACCTCATCCCCGCCGGCTCTCTCTCTCTCCTCCGCACCGCCGGGCCCGCGGGGCCCATCGCTGGCCCGCCCCGGGCCAGATCTAGGCCGCCGCCCAGGATCACGCGCG